>NC_035161.2:15729731-16053512 GCF_001659605.2 Manihot esculenta
CCAGTCTTTCCTTTTTAGGTGGAGCCTTCGTTTGAATTTTGAATGCTGAATGCAGAAGAGGAAGAGCATCTCCTTGAGATCTTGCTGCCTAAACAGGAAGATATGACTGCTGCAGTGTATGCACATCTTTGAACAAGGAAAGAAAGATCTGCGATTTGAATTTGAAATAATCTTCTGACTGAGCTTTCCTTGTTTACTTTTGCTTCTGCACTTTCCTCATTTGAAGACTTTCCTTTTCTGAAAACTTGCCTTATTTGAAAACCTTCTTTTTTGGCTTCATGCTCTAAATAAGGCAGGAAAGATTCTGCAGTTCGAATTTCGGACAGTTTGCTGACTGTGCTGTCTGACTCTTTCCTTATTTGGCACTTTCCATATATGAAAACTTTCCTTATTTGGAACTTTCCATATATGAAAACTTTCCTTTTCTGGAACTTTCCATATTTGGCACTTTTTGGCAGTTTTAAGAGCATTTTCTCCAGATTGTCTCTTTACACCTAATATCTGCAAAACATGGTTAAAACCACAAAATTAGGTAGAAAAGGTGTAAATAAATATCAAGATTATCATGATAAAGTGGGCTAAATTATGCTCTGTCACTCACTAAAAACCTACACATGCATTTCTACCCCATAGATCTTGCATAAAACTTATTTAAAACATATAATGAGCTTAAGATCGGCTCTTACCTCTTGAAGATCGAGAGAGAGACGACCTAAGTCGGAGATCCAAGCAAATGAGCTCCTGAGTTCCCAAAGCTCCAAAACTTGTCTTAAATGCTCAAAACTTGCAATGAGAGGTGAAAACTCAAGAAAAATGGAGGAGATTTGGAGAAAGAACACAAGATCTGGGGAGAGGGAGGTCGGAAGCTATCTATGGCCGAAAATGGGAGAAAGCTCGCCCATTTCGGCTAAGTGACCCTTTTATAGTGGCTGGCCAGGCCACGTTCGGGGGCTGAAAGTGCTTCCGCATGCATGCCATGTTCGGTGGCCGAACTTGACTTTCGGCGGCCGAACCTGGACTTCCCTCACTCATGCTTTTGGGGGCCTAACGTGCCTCCAAAACGCATGCATGTTCGGCGGCCGAACTTGAGGTTCGGCGGCCGAACCTGAGCTTTCCTCCAAGGTTGTTTTTATTCAAAAACTCATTTCCTTTTCATTCAAAATCATCAAAGACATTAAAACATTTCATGAAAACATAGTTTTACCCTTCTAAAGGTCTCCGACATCCGAGATTCCACCGGACGGTAGGAATTCCGATACCGGAGTCTAGCCGGGTATTACATTCTCCCCCCGTTAAGAACATTCGTCCCCGAATGTTCCTCAACTAACACATAGCATGGCATACACATAACACACATAAAACATACAAGAAACTAACCTTAGAAGAGATAAGGGTACTGCTGGAGCATGGACTCCCGTGTCTCCCAGGTGCACTCTTCCATATTGTGGTGGTTCCATAGGACTTTCACCATCGGGATTTCCTTGTTTCTCAGCTTTCTGATCTGGGTGTCTATGATCCGCACTGGCTGCTCAACATAGGTGAGATCCTCTTGGATCTCCACATCAGGGTCACTAAGAACCTTACCCGGATCTGACACAAACTTCCTCAACATTGAAACATGGAAAACCGAATGGATTCTTGCCATTGAAGCAGGCAAATCTAGCTTGTACGACACATTCCCTATCTTTTGCAAGATTTCAAAGGGTCCGATGTATCGTGGGGCTAGTTTACCTTTCTTCCCGAAGCGAACCACTCCTTTCATTGGAGACACCTTGAGCAATACCAGATCCCCCTCCTGAAACTCTATCTGTCTTCTGCGGATGTCTGCATAGCTCTTCTGTCTGCTGGCAGCAGTCTTGATTCTTTCTCTGATTATGGGTACCACCCTGCTGGTGATCTCTACTAGCTCAGGCCCTGCCAAGGCCTTTTCTCCAACTTCTTCCCAGCAAACAGGTGATCTGCACTTCCTTCCGTACAAAGCTTCATATGGAGCCATCCCGATGCTAGCATGATGGCTGTTATTGTAGGCAAACTCCACCAAAGGTAGATGCTACCTCCAAGAACCGCCAAAGTCCAGCACGCACATTCTAAGCATATCCTCGATAGTCTGGATGGTCCTTTCGGACTGTCCGTCCGTCTGGGGGTGGAAGGCAGTACTGAAATCCAATCTAGTACCCATGGCATTCTGCAGACTCCGCCAAAACCTGGAGGTGAACTGGGGCCCTCTATCCGACACTATCGAAACCGGAACCCCATGCAGCCTGACAATCTCATCCACATATACCTGCGCCAATTTGTCCACAGAGTAGCCACTCCTGACAGGGATGAAGTGAGCAGATATGGTGAGTCTGTCCACAATCACCCATATGGAGTCCACTCTGTTGGGCGCTGCCGGTAACACCACTACGAAGTCCATAGCTATATTCTACCATTTCCACTCTGGAATAGGTAGCGGGTTAAGCATTCCAGCCGGCTTCTGATGTTCCAGCTTCACCCTCTGACACACTTCGCAGGCTGACACAAACTGTGCCACTTCTTTCTTCATTGCTGGCCACCAATAAACTTTCTTCAAATCTTGATACATCTTGGTGGCTCCGGGGTGAACGCTGTATCTTGCATTATGAGCCTCCCTCATAATGTCTCCTTTTAGCCCTATGTCATCTGGTACACACAATCGACTCCCATAGCGGAGGACTCCCATAGCGGAGGATTCCCTTACTGTCAAATCTGAACTCACTGTCTTTGCCTGACTGAACAGTCCTGGCAATCTTCACTAACTCTGGGTCCTCATGCTGTTTCTGAGCCACCTGCTCCAGAAACACGGGTGTCACTTTCATCTGAGCAACCAAGGCACCGGTACCAGACAACTCCAACTGTAGACCTTCATCAATGAGCTTGTAAAATTCCTTCACCACTGGTCTCCTCTCTGCCACGATGTGGGATAGACTGCCTAGTGACTTCCGGCTTAGGGCGTCTGCCACAACATTCGCCTTACCCGGATGATACTGAATCTTGCAATCATAGTCACTCAGCAGCTCCACCCATCTCCTCTGCCTCAGATTCAGATCCCTCTGACTCAAGATGTACTGCAGGCTTTTATGATCTGTGAAGATCTCACATTTCACCCTATAGAGGTAATGCCGCCACATCTTGAGTGCAAAGATTACTGCTGCCATCTCAAGGTCATGTGCGGGATAATTCAACTCATGCTTCTTTAGCTGCCCAGAAGCATAAGCAATCACCCTCTCATTCTGCATCAATACACAACCCAGTCCCACACTGTAATACCCGACTAGACTCCGGTATCGGAATTCCTACCGTCCGGTGGAATTTGGGTGTCGGATACCTCTAGAAGGGTAAAAGCATGTTTTTATAAAATGTTTTCATGTATTTTAATGTTTTAAGTATGATTTTAAATAAATTTTTGCATGAAAATTCTTTAAGGAAAAACTCAGGTTCGGCCGCCGAAACTCACTTTCGGCCGCCGAACATGCATGGACTTTGGGAGGCACGTTAGGCCCCCGAAAGTCTAAGTGAGGGAAGTGCAGGTTCGGCCGCCGAACCTCATGTTCGGCCGCCGAACATTGCATGGATGCGGAGGCACATTCGGCCCCCGAACGTGGCCTGGCCAGCCACTATAAAAGGGTCCCCTTGGTCCGCACGGGCGAGCTTTTTCTCTCCCATTGTCGGCCAAGGTGAGTCTCCACCGTTCCTCCCTCGATCTTGAGTGTTTCCTCTAGATCTTTCATGGTTTTAACAAGTTTATAACCTTGTTTTGAAGATTTGTGAGCTTTGAGCAAGCTTTGAGTGCTTGGAGGTTCAAAGAGCTTAATCTCTCCATCTCCAAGCTAGGATCGCTTTCCTCTCGTTTCTTCAAGAGGTAAGGGTCGATCTTGAACCCTTTTTATGTTTTAAACAAGTTTTAAGTAAGATCTATGGGTAGAAATGCATGTTAGGACATATGTTGAGTTTATGGGTTTTGATGAAGTTTGAGCAATGTAGCTTGTTCGTGGGTGAATGAAGTGTTGTAGATGGGGTATATGCATGTTTGAGACCCCTAGGAACTTGTATGCGTGTTTTGGTTGAGAAATATGCATGATCTATGGTTTTGGGAGGCAGGAGGTTCATTTGAACCAAGTTTCTGCCGTTTGGCAGAAACCAGGTTCGGCAGCCGAAGGGAGTTTCGGCCGCCGAACCCCTCTTGTGAAGGCAGCTTTCGGCTGCCGAAGGTGCCCCCGAAAAGAGACTTTCGTCTCTGTCTGGCACTTTCGGCCGCCGAAGGTGCCGCCGAACCTAGCTGAGTTTCGTCTCTGTCCAGGACTTTCGGCCGCCGAAAGTGCCGCCGAAGGTGCCCTGTTCAGCCGTTTCATGCATATTTTCTGTGATGTTTTCATGATGTTTTAGGGGGTTTTTGGGGGATATATTAGAGTTGTGTTTATATATGTTTGGTCCCTCATTGGAGTCCACCTGTGTAGGTTCGGACCCGAGGAACCGAGGACCCCAGCAGTGAGTGAGCTGCTTCAGTGTCTGGTCAGAGCTAGCCAGAGGTGAGTGGAAACAAGCTTAATGTTTTAAATCAAATAACTGAATGGTTTGGGCATGCTTCACGCATCATGATGATATGTAATAGGCTGATTGCATTAGTACACGAATATGTCGCATTGCATTTTATTTTGTGGTTGTGGGTGAATGCTGTATGATCCAATTAGTCCACGAGACTTTATGTATGTATGACAGGAAGACCAGGACCCCATGCTACGGCCTGGCACGAGGCTTTATATATGCTATGACAGGAAGACCAGGACCCCATGCTACGGCCTGGCACGAGGCTTTATATATGTTATGACAGGAAGACCAGGACCCCATGCTACGGCCTGGCACGAGACTATGTTGGGACTAATTGGTGACAGGTTCACCCTTGATGTGGATTGTCTGTGATATGATGCATTTCATGAAAGCATGAACTTTAATATAATGTTTTTAGTTTCTGCTCACTGGGCTTTTAGCTCACCCCTCTCCCCTAACCCCAGGTTTGCAGGTACGGGAGTGATAGAGAAGAAAAGAAGAGAAAAGTCATATGTATGTAATAGCTAGAGTATGTGGACATGACAAATGATAAGAATGTAATGTAATTATGTTATTGAGGATAGAGTTGTGCTTGACCATAGTATATGTTAATCCCTTGGTATGTACATGATCTTGTGTTTTGATATTGATGTAAACCAACTCACCATATGATGTATAGCCCTTGAGGCTTTGTTGAAATCCCACAGAGGGATTAATGTTTATGTATATGATGAATATAGTGCATGCACAGGTTGAGTTTGGTGAATGAAGAAAAAGAAAAGTTTTTAATTCTTATGTATGTTTGATGATCATGTATGGGATTAAACAGGTGAACAGGATGTATGTAGGCTTGCTACGGGTTCCGGCGGCCTTAAGCCGACCTGAATCCTAGCGCCGGTAGCGGTCCGGATTTCCGGGGCGTTACAGAGTGGTATCAGAGCCCTAGGTTCATATGGTCGGACCTAGAGTGTCGGGCTCATAGATGTTATAGAAGGTCAAGCACAATAGGCAAAAATCATGTCCACTAGGATAGGATGTAGAGTCCTGTCTTGCTATGATTGTATGATATGCCATGATGATATGCTATGTGTGTAATGTAGCTGTGAGGTTCATGCTTGCCGACATGAACCCTTTAATGCTAATGTTTATGTGACGTTTACTGTTTCTCAGAAAACAGGATGAGAGGAACCCGTCGATCTGCACGATTGACTGGAATACCACCTCAGGACGAGGGCATTGGTGCCCGTCCTTCAACATTGCCTAGGGCAATGTCGAGTAGGTCCAACAGGGACCGAGCAGTGAGAGACCCTAGAAGGTCTTTAGATCTGGGAAGAAGCAGATCAGTCAGAGGAACAGTGCAGGGAGGTATGTCAGAGGATATGGGGGATCAGATGGATGTTGATCAAAGGAGGGATGGCAGTTTGGGCGTCAGTATGTCAGAAGAGGGTATGGGAGAATCCCAAGGAGGCACTCAGGCCTCGGGATTTGTTCAGCCACCTCACTATCCGCCCTACAACCAAAATCCCGGGTATTCGATGGGAGGTACATCGGATTACCCTAGTTTTAACCCTTACTCCACACAGATGCCATACCCACCATACTACCCTCCATATCCACAGTACCCAATGTACCCACCTCCACCATATCATCCAAATCCAGCAAACCCTACCTCAGGGGATGCTGTACCTCCTCCGCCACCAGCACCTACAGTCCCAGATACCCAGATACCTCAGCCTAGCTCATCTGGGGGAAGTAAGGCTAAAATGACAGATTACATGAAGTTGGGTGCTCCCCAGTTTGAGTCAGGCGATGACCCGTTCGTATATTTGGAGAAGGTCAAGATGATCACAGAGGAGATTGGAGCTGATGATAGTAGAGCCATTCAGATGGCTGGTTTCACCTTGAAATGCAAAAAGGCCCGTGAGTGGTTCAAAAACTATGTGAAGCCGAGGGTGGATAGCCTATCATGGGAGGAGTTCGCTAATGAATTTGCAGGATGGGCTTTCCCTGATAGTTCAAGGGAATTGAAGATGATAGAATTCGAGCAGTTGAGGCAAACCGATGACATGAGTGTAGACGAGTATACTGACAGGTTTATGGAGTTGCTGCCTTTTGCTGGGCAAGACCTTAGCACAGACCAGAAGAAGTCGAGGAGGTATATCATGAAGCTCCATCCTAGGTATTCCTCCTTGGTACAGTCAGCAGATAGAGAGAGTTTTCACGCCATAGTAGACATGGCTAGGAGAATGGAGGCTAGTGCCATCGTTCAGGGGACAGTCAAACAGACAGTGGCACAAGCTTCTGGTTCTAAAACTCCGGGAGGGGGAAGGTTAGATCCCTCTACCTTGAGTGCAGCAGCTTCAGGCAGTAAGAGATGGGGTAAGCCCAAGGGTAAGAAGAATAAGTTCTGGAACAAGGTCAAGTCTAGTCTGGGGTTTGGCAGTGGTTCTAGTTCTGGGGCAGATAATGCAGCTTGTGCGAAGTGTGGTAGGCCACACAGGGGTTTATGCCGGTATGGGACGACGACCTGCTACAGATGTGGGCAAGAGGGGCATATGTCATGGCAATGTCCTAAAGCAGTTCCTATGGCACAGACACAGCAGACAGCTTCAGGAAGTGTGGCACAGCCAGTAGCTCCAGCTGCTACACAGGCCAGTGGCAGAGGCAGAGGGAGAGGGTCAGCCTCTTCTTCAGCAGGGTTCAGAGGTGAGGGTCCGTCAGCTCCAGCCAGGATCTTCACCATGACGCAGCAGGAGGCTAACACATCCAACACCGTGGTGTCAGGTAAACTCATCATAGGGTGTTCTGATGTGTATGCATTAATGGACCCGGGTGCATCTCACTCTTTTATTGCACCGAGAGCCGTTCAGAGGTTAGGATTGATGGTCTCTGAGTTAGAGTGTCCCCTATGGGTCAGTGGACCCAAGTGTGACCCGTCAGTTGCAGAGTCAGTCTGCCAGTGTAGTCCAGTTTTTATAGAGGGAAGATGCTTGTCCGCCGACCTTGTGGTTCTAGATTTGACAGACTTTGACGTCATTCTAGGGATGGATTGGCTATCTACCCATGGTGCTACCTTGGACTGCAGGGACAAAGTAGTTAAGTTCAGATGTCAGGATGGGTCAGAGGTCGTCTTCAGAGGAGACAAGAGGGGTACACCTAGAGGTCTAATTTCAGCTCTTCAGGCTCGTAGGTTGCTTAGGAGGGGATGTCAGGGGTTTCTAGCTCATGTGAGGGAGTTGGATAGTCATGTTAGAGAGCCCGCCTCAGTGCCTGTGGTGAGTGAGTTCTTAGATGTTTTCCCAGACGAGCTGCCAGGGTTACCACCTGCTAGGGAGATAGAGTTCGAAATTGAGTTAATGCCTGGAACTAGGCCTATCTCTATCCCTCCCTACAGGATGGCACCAGCTGAGATGAAAGAGTTGAAAGAACAGTTGCAGGAACTGGTAGACAAGGGTTTCATCCGACCGAGTACCTCACCTTGGGGTGCTCCAGTACTCTTTGTGAAGAAAAAGGATGGATCCCTTAGGCTTTGTATCGACTACAGGCAGTTGAACAAAGTCACCATCAAGAATAAGTACCCATTGCCAAGGATCGACGATCTATTCGACCAGCTAGCAGGAGCGGGTTGTTTCTCCAAAATAGATCTGAGATCCGGGTACCATCAGTTGAGAATCAGAGAGGAGGACGTGCCAAAGACGGCCTTCAGGACCAGATATGGGCACTATGAGTTCCTTGTAATGCCGTTTGGGTTAACCAACGCCCCTGCAGCATTCATGGACCTCATGAACAGAATATTCAGACCATACCTGGATCACTTCGTTATTGTCTTCGTAGATGATATCCTAGTGTATTCCAGGAGTGCAGAGGAGCATGCCCATCATCTGAGGATAGTTTTGCAAACCTTGAGGGAACATGGCTTGTATGCCAAGTTCTCCAAGTGTGAGTTCTGGTTAAGGAGCATATCATTCTTGGGGCATATAGTGTCAGAGAATGGAATAGAGGTAGACCCCAAGAAAGTAGAGGCTGTGACTAACTGGCCCAGACCCACCTCAGTGACAGAGATCAGAAGTTTCTTGGGTTTGGCTGGTTATTACAGGAGGTTCGTACAGGACTTCTCCAAGATTGCAGCTCCTTTAACCAGATTGACCAGAAAGAATCAGAGGTTCGATTGGACCGATCGATGTGAAGAAAGCTTTGAGGAGCTCAAGAAAAGGTTGACTTCAGCACCAGTGTTAGCTCTGCCAACCAGCAATGAGGACTTCACAGTATTCTGTGATGCATCCAGAGTAGGCTTGGGTTGTGTGTTGATGCAGAATGGTAGGGTGATCGCTTATGCTTCTAGACAGCTAAAGAGGCATGAGATGAATTACCCCACACACGATCTGGAGATGGCAGCGGTTATCTTTGCCCTCAAGATGTGGAGGCATTACCTCTATGGGGTAAAATGTGAGATCTTCACAGATCATAAGAGCCTGCAGCACATCTTGAGTCAGAGAGATTTGAACTTGAGGCAGAGGAGATGGGAGAACATAGCTATGGACTTTGTAGTGGGGTTACCGGCAACATCCAACAGACTAGACTCCATATGGGTGATTGTGGACAGACTCACCAAATCTGCTCACTTCATTCCAGTTAGGAGCAACTACTCTGTGGATAAGTTAGCGCAGGTTTATGTGGATGAAGTCGTCAGACTACATGGGGTCCCGGTATCTATAGTGTCAGATAGAGGGCCCCAGTTCACCTCCAGGTTTTGGCGGAGTCTGCAGAGTGCTATGGGTACCAGGTTAGATTTCAGTACTGCCTTCCACCCCCATACTGATGGACAGTCAGAGAGGACAATCCAGACCATAGAAGATATGCTCAGAATGTGTGTGCTAGATTTTGGCGGTTCTTGGAAGCAACATCTACCTTTGGTGGAGTTTGCCTACAATAACAGCTATCATGCTAGCATAGGGATGGCTCCCTATGAAGCTTTATATGGGAGGAAGTGCAGGTCACCCGTTTGTTGGGAAGAGGTAGGAGAGAGGTCCTTAGCAGGGCCTGAGCTTGTTGAGATCACCAGCAGGGTGGTGCCCATTATCAGAGAAAGGATAAAGACTGCCACCAGCAGGCAGAAAAGTTATGCAGACATCCGCAGGAAACAGGTAGAGTTTCAGGAGGGGGATCTAGTATTGCTCAAGGTGTCTCCGATGAAAGGGGTGGTTCGATTTGGTAAGAAGGGTAAGCTAGCTCCGCGGTACATTGGACCCTTTGAAGTCCTGCAAAGGATTGGAAATGTATCGTACAAGCTGGACTTGCCTGCTTCTATGGAGAGAATCCATCCGGTTTTCCATGTTTCTATGTTGAGGAAGTTCGTGTCAGATCCGGGCAAGGTTCTTAGCGAGCCTGATGTGGAGATCCAAGAGGATCTCACTTATGTTGAACAGCCAGTGCGGATTCTTGACACTCAGATCAGGAAGTTGAGGAACAAGGAAATCCCGATGGTGAAAGTCCTTTGAAACCACCACAATTTGGAAGAATGCACTTGGGAGACCCGGGAGTCCATGCTCCAGCAGTACCCCCACCTCTTCTAAGGTTAGTTGAGATGTGTTCCATGTGCTATATGTGTGTATGTTATGTTTGTTTCGCTATGCAAGTACTAGTTGAGGAACATTCGGGGACGAATGTTCTTAAGGGGGGGAGAATGTAATACCCGACTAGACTCCGGTATCGGAATTCCTACCGTCCGGTGGAATTTGGGTGTCGGATACCTCTAGAAGGGTAAAAGCATGTTTTTATAAAATGTTTTCATGTATTTTAATGTTTTAAGTATGATTTTAAATAAATTTTTGCATGAAAATTCTTTAAGGAAAAACTCAGGTTCGGCCGCCGAAACTCACTTTCGGCCGCCGAACATGCATGGACTTTGGGAGGCACGTTAGGCCCCCGAAAGTCTAAGTGAGGGAAGTGCAGGTTCGGCCGCCGAACCTCATGTTCGGCCGCCGAACATTGCATGGATGCGGAGGCACATTCGGCCCCCGAACGTGGCCTGGCCAGCCACTATAAAAGGGTCCCCTTGGTCCGCACGGGCGAGCTTTTTCTCTCCCATTGTCGGCCAAGGTGAGTCTCCACCGTTCCTCCCTCGATCTTGAGTGTTTCCTCTAGATCTTTCATGGTTTTAACAAGTTTATAACCTTGTTTTGAAGATTTGTGAGCTTTGAGCAAGCTTTGAGTGCTTGGAGGTTCAAAGAGCTTAATCTCTCCATCTCCAAGCTAGGATCGCTTTCCTCTCGTTTCTTCAAGAGGTAAGGGTCGATCTTGAACCCTTTTTATGTTTTAAACAAGTTTTAAGTAAGATCTATGGGTAGAAATGCATGTTAGGACATATGTTGAGTTTATGGGTTTTGATGAAGTTTGAGCAATGTAGCTTGTTCGTGGGTGAATGAAGTGTTGTAGATGGGGTATATGCATGTTTGAGACCCCTAGGAACTTGTATGCGTGTTTTGGTTGAGAAATATGCATGATCTATGGTTTTGGGAGGCAGGAGGTTCATTTGAACCAAGTTTCTGCCGTTTGGCAGAAACCAGGTTCGGCAGCCGAAGGGAGTTTCGGCCGCCGAACCCCTCTTGTGAAGGCAGCTTTCGGCTGCCGAAGGTGCCCCCGAAAAGAGACTTTCGTCTCTGTCTGGCACTTTCGGCCGCCGAAGGTGCCGCCGAACCTAGCTGAGTTTCGTCTCTGTCCAGGACTTTCGGCCGCCGAAAGTGCCGCCGAAGGTGCCCTGTTCAGCCGTTTCATGCATATTTTCTGTGATGTTTTCATGATGTTTTAGGGGGTTTTTGGGGGATATATTAGAGTTGTGTTTATATATGTTTGGTCCCTCATTGGAGTCCACCTGTGTAGGTTCGGACCCGAGGAACCGAGGACCCCAGCAGTGAGTGAGCTGCTTCAGTGTCTGGTCAGAGCTAGCCAGAGGTGAGTGGAAACAAGCTTAATGTTTTAAATCAAATAACTGAATGGTTTGGGCATGCTTCACGCATCATGATGATATGTAATAGGCTGATTGCATTAGTACACGAATATGTCGCATTGCATTTTATTTTGTGGTTGTGGGTGAATGCTGTATGATCCAATTAGTCCACGAGACTTTATGTATGTATGACAGGAAGACCAGGACCCCATGCTACGGCCTGGCACGAGGCTTTATATATGCTATGACAGGAAGACCAGGACCCCATGCTACGGCCTGGCACGAGGCTTTATATATGTTATGACAGGAAGACCAGGACCCCATGCTACGGCCTGGCACGAGACTATGTTGGGACTAATTGGTGACAGGTTCACCCTTGATGTGGATTGTCTGTGATATGATGCATTTCATGAAAGCATGAACTTTAATATAATGTTTTTAGTTTCTGCTCACTGGGCTTTTAGCTCACCCCTCTCCCCTAACCCCAGGTTTGCAGGTACGGGAGTGATAGAGAAGAAAAGAAGAGAAAAGTCATATGTATGTAATAGCTAGAGTATGTGGACATGACAAATGATAAGAATGTAATGTAATTATGTTATTGAGGATAGAGTTGTGCTTGACCATAGTATATGTTAATCCCTTGGTATGTACATGATCTTGTGTTTTGATATTGATGTAAACCAACTCACCATATGATGTATAGCCCTTGAGGCTTTGTTGAAATCCCACAGAGGGATTAATGTTTATGTATATGATGAATATAGTGCATGCACAGGTTGAGTTTGGTGAATGAAGAAAAAGAAAAGTTTTTAATTCTTATGTATGTTTGATGATCATGTATGGGATTAAACAGGTGAACAGGATGTATGTAGGCTTGCTACGGGTTCCGGCGGCCTTAAGCCGACCTGAATCCTAGCGCCGGTAGCGGTCCGGATTTCCGGGGCGTTACACACACGGGACGCATCACAAAAGACTGTAAAGTCCTCATCACTAGATGGCAGAGCTAAAACTGGTGCTGAAGTCAACCTCTTCTTAAGCTCTTCGAAACTCTCTTCGCACTGGTCGGTCCACAGAAATTTCTGATTCTTCCGGGTTAGCCTGGTCAGAGGAGCTGCTATCTTTGAGAAGTCCTGAACGAACCTCCTGTAGTAACCTGCCAAACCCAAGAAACTTCTAATCTCTGTCACTGAAGTGGGTCTAGGCCAGTTAGCCACAGTTTCTGTCTTCTTGGGGTCTACCTCTATACCATTCTCTGACACTACGTGCCCCAAGAACGAAATGCTCCTCAGCCAGAACTCACACTTAGAGAACTTGGCATACAAGCCATGTTCCCTCAAGGTCTGCAAAACCAACCGCAGATGATGGGCATGCTCCTCTGCATTCCTGGAATACACTAAGATATCATCTATGAAGACAATAACAAAGTGATCCAGGTACTGGCTAAACACTCTGTTCATAAGATCCATGAATGCTGCAGGGGCGTTGGTCAACCCGAACGGCATTACAAGGAACTCAAAATGCCCATATCTGGTCCTGAAAGCTGTCTTTGGCACATCCTCATCTCTGATCCTCAGTTGATGGTACCCCGATCTCAGATCTATTTTGGAGAAACAACCCGCTCCTGCTAGCTGGTCGAATAGATCGTCGATCCTTGGCAAAGGGTACTTGTTCTTGGTAGTGACTTTGTTCAACTGCCTGTAGTCAATACAAAGTCTAAGGGATCCATCCTTCTTTCTGACAAACAAGACTGGAGCACCCCAGGGTGAGGTATTCGGTCGGATGAAGCCCTTGTCTACCAGCTCCTGTAACTGCTCTTTCAACTCTTTCAATTCTGCTGGCGCCATCCTGTAGGGAGGGATAGAGATCGGTCGGGTTCCAAGCATCAATTCTATCTCGAACTCTATCTCCCTAGCAGGTGGTAAACCTGGCAGCTCGTCTGGGAAGACGTCTAGAAACTCTCTAACCACTGACACCGAGGCGGGCTCTCTAACCTGACTATTAAGCTCTCTCACATGAGCCAAATACCCCTGACATCCCCTCCTAAGCAACCTACGAGCCTGAAGAGCTGATATCAGACCTCTAGGTGTACCTCTCCTGTCTCCTCTGAAGACTACCTCTGACCCATCCTGACCTCTGAACCTGACTACCTTGTCCCTGCAGTCCAAGGTAGCACCATGGGTAGATAACCAGTCCATCCCTAGAATGACGTCAAAATCTGTCAAGTCTAGAACCACAAGGTCGGCGGACAAGCATCTTCCCTCAACAAACACAGGACTACACTGGCAGACTGACTCTGCCACTGATGGATCACACTTGGGTCCACTGACCCAGAGAGGACACTCTAACTTAGAGATCATCAACCCTAACCTCTGGACAGCTCTCGGAGCAATAAAAGAATGAGATGCACCAGGGTCTGACAGAGCGCATTTTAGGCCATATTATCATGATCTTAATGATGTTTATTTGCACAGTTTCTGCCTAATTTGGTTGTTTTGTTCATGTTCTACAGAAACTAGGTGTGAAAAGACATTCTGGAGAAAATGTGGTTAAAACTGCCAAAAAGTGCCAAATATGGAAAGTTCCAGAAAAGGAAAGTTTTCATATATGGAAAGTTCCAAATAAGGAAAGTTTCATATATGGAAAGTGCCAAACAAGGAAAGAGTCAAAGAGCGCAGCCAGCAAACTGTCCGAAATTCGAACTGCAGAATCCTTCCTGCCTTGTTTAGAACGTGTGCCAAGAAAGGAAAGTCTTCAAATAAGGCAAGTTTTCAGAAAAGGAAAGTCTTCAAATGAGGAAAGTGCAGAGGCAAAAGCAAATAAGGAAAGCTCGGTCAGAGGATTATTTAAAATTCAAATCGCAGATATTTCTTTCCTTATTCAAAGATGTGCACATACTGCAGCAGTCATATCTTCCAATTTAGGCAGCGAGATCTCATGAAGGCACACTGATACGGATCCAATAGGACAAATTTCTAACAATGGTGTGGAGCAAACTTATATCATTCCAATGGATCCAGAAGTAGTTCAAAATCATATTCATATAATCCATATATATTTGGGGCGTGCTTTAACTCATATGGGACAGATTTGGTGCAACACTTGCAATCATAGGCTGAGGGAGTCTAATCAAACCTATGGGCTAAAACTACATAAAGGAAAGCCTAAAGTGAAGATCAAGCAAGGCTTTTGTGAAGATTCAACTTTGTTATGATGGGCTTGCTAGTTTTATTATTTAAACACTTGTTTTATTTTAGTTTTGTTTGGGCTTGTATTCTGGCCATATTTTATCTTTTAAGTTTTAGAGTGTTGGGCCATGTTGTGGGCTTATATTTTAATACTTATGTGTTATTTTAGTGTGTGATTGGGCTTGGGTCTTATGTGTTTAAGTCAGGCCCAAGAAGAGTGTCTTAGGGTTTTATTTGTTTTTCTCCTTACTATATAAGGATAAGAAACAATTGTAAGAGGGAGCTTTTAATCAAACTTTTCAGAATTTCTTTCATGCCTTTGGCGTGTATTGCTTTGAGTGAGAGTGAGGATTTGCTTTCATCAATTGCACCAGGAATCTTGGCTAACTTATCAACTATTCGTTGTGGCGTTTGTCGGATTATCATCTAAATCCTTCGATCATTGGTGTTTCAGCTTCTCTAAGTTTGGGGTGCCATAGGAGGTGGGTTTATCAGATCTTTGGATTCCGTATCTACTTGTGCGTGTGAGTTTGAGGCTTGTGCCATAGGGTTCCGCGTCAGTTGGTATCAGAGCCAAAGTGAGGTAAATTCTTATTTATCTTAGGATCTAGGGCTTTTTGAGTTTTTCTTGTCTTTCTTGTTATTTTCGGTGAAAGCTTGTGTGTCCATGGCTGCACCATCTTGATTATTAGTCATAAAAAAATAAAAAAAATCGAAATAAAAAAAAACGAAAATCAAAAACAAAAACAAAAAGAAAAAGAATTGCCTTTGCTATAGTTATCTTGATCTGGCCGAAATTGTGATATCCTTCCTTTTTCATCTATATTTTCTTACCTATCTCAATTGATTGCTGTAGTTTATGGGAATCAATTTTGAATTTTGAATTTTGAATTGGGTTGAACCCAAATTAGGAGACAAAAGAAATCTGCCTAATTCCTTAAGGTGCACATTTAAGGCAACTGGATCTAAATCGATTTGGTGTCAAATCCTTTTTTTTTAATGCCCATTTTCGTCCATGTTTCTGATCTGAGAGAAATTTATATTTTTTTTTTTTTCTGATTCTATTTGTGGTGTTTTGATACTTGCCTTTTTGGGTAGATTTAAGTAGATCCATATTTAATTTGCGTTGAAGTGAATTAAATTCAAACTTTTGTCCATATTCGTCTTTATTTCAATTCAAAGTTTCTTTTTGGTTTAAGCTTGCTTTTACTTCCTTGACATTGCTGGAGTATTGTTTGCTTGTGTCTATACTCTAGGTAATATTTTTCAAGTAGCACAAAACCTAGTTCATGTGTTACTTTCCAAATTGTCAGTGTCTTCTTTCTAGTTTTTGCGCGCTTCGTTCTTTCTTTAGGTTTTCTTTTTTGTTTCATTAAACGCACCTTGTGGTTAGTTGGTTGACCTTAGTTTCTGAAGTGCAATTGAAGAATCAACAAAAGAGTGGTAAGTGTGCAAACACTTGAGTTCTTTCTTTTCTAACACAATATTTGCTAGTTCTCTTTGTTCTTTGTTGATTTGAGGTAGGATGAGTAAAGATCAGAATGTCTCACCAGCGTCCACTTCTACAAGAATACATCAAAGAACTCATAATTGCAATAATGACTGTGATGATTCGGATGTGTTTGTTAATAATATGTTGCTTACTGCACATTGTGAGATGCTTGTTGCTAGGCGTGCTCTGAATATGCAGGTTAAGGAAGAAAGCCTGGAACAACGGGAAAACATATTTCACACTAGGTGTTTGGTTAATGGAAAAGTGTGTACTGTCATTATTGATGGAGGTAGTTGTGCAAATGTGGCTAGTGTGTATATGGTGGAGAAATTGGGCTTGGGTTCGATTAAACACCCTAAGCCATACAGATTGCAATGGTTGAACGATTGTGGTGAGGTCAGAGTTACACGCCAGGTGGTTATACCATTTTCTATTGGTAGGTATAAGGATGAGATCTTGTGCGATGTGGTACCTATGCAGGCAAGCCATATATTGTTGGGTAGGCCGTGGCAATATGATAGAAAGGTGCAACATGATGGGCTCAATAACAAGTACTCCTTCACTCATGAAGGACAGAAGCTTATACTCGCTCCTTTATCACCTCAAGAGGTATATGCCGATCACATAAAAATGCTGGAGAGGGAGAGGGAGGCTTCGGCCTTGGCTACAAAGCAGAGTGAGAGCTTGAGTTCTGTGGAAAAAATGAGAGTGAGTTTGAGGGTAACGAGGCTGGAAAAGAATCAAGACTAGTTCAAGGAGGGAAGATGGAGAAAGAAAAGGAGAAAGAAGAGGCTAAAGTTCCAATGTCAACTTCCATAGAGATTGAAATTGAAGAGGAAGTTGTAATGCATGCATCTAATGTAGTTGTTCTTGAAAATTCCATTAATGAGCTTATAGAAGAGGTTGTGAATGATGGTGGACATGGGGAGCACATGATTGATGAGGTGGAGGAGGTGAATAAGACTGTTTTGGAAGTTATAGAGGAGAATGGGTCACATCCACATGATCTTTCTATGACCAATATTTTTATGTCTAGTTCATTTGTTCTTGATGTGCAGGTTGTTGATGAAAACATCCATGATGAAAGTTTTATACTATTTCCACCTATTCAAAAGGAGGTCTTTGAAGATACATGGGTGCCTAAAGCTTTCCTTTTTGACATAAATATCAACAAGATTCGAGGACGAATCTTTTCTAAAGAAAGAGGGAATGATACGGATCCAATAGGACAAATTTCTAACAATGGTGTGGAGCAAACTTATATCATTCCAATGGATCCAGAAGTAGTTCAAAATCATATTCATATAATCCATATATATTTGGGGCGTGCTTTAACTCATATGGGACAGATTTGGTGCAACACTTGCAATCATAGGCTGAGGGAGTCTAATCAAACCTATGGGCTAAAACTACATAAAGGAAAGCCTAAAGTGAAGATCAAGCAAGGCTTTTGTGAAGATTCAACTTTGTTATGATGGGCTTGCTAGTTTTATTATTTAAACACTTGTTTTATTTTAGTTTTGACAAATTTAATTCAGATTTGCTTTATGCAAATTTCGGCCTTCTTTGAGAGAGTGAGAGTTTGCCTCTTTCATTGATTGCATCACGAATCAGACCAACTTATCAATTTCGATTGTGGCGTTCTTCTGATCCGTTCTACAAAATCCTTCCGTTATTAGTGTTCTAGCTTCGCTAAGCTTAGGGTGCTATAGAGGGTGGTTTATCCACGTTCTTGGAATCTATATCAGAGGTGCGACGGGGTTTGAGGACTAAGTGCCATAGGGTTCCGCGTCACACACTTGCCTCTTCTGCGTTCAACGTTTAAAATTCAAACGAAGGCTCCACCTAAAAAGGAAAGACTTGGCAGATCCACTTTCCCTTCTGCATTCAATGACTGCGCACCACTTGCCTCTTGCAACACAATCTGCGCGCCACTCCCTATTCAGGAAGGAGATCTCTATGCACTTGGCCTTCATACAGTCCAGATTCATAATTCAATAGAGGATCCATCTAAATAGGAAGTTTGGACAGCAAATATTTCCTATACAGTGCTGTCCGCGCGCCTACCTCTTCTGCAAAGCCTGATCCGCGCGCCTCCTTCCCTTTCAGTGCTATCCGCGCGCATGCCTCTCTCCTGCAGAGCAAGCCACGACTTTTCTTCCTCTATTGGCATCCTTGGATCGCTCTTCCTTCCTTTTCAGACACAAGGTACGCTCCTTTCCTATTCTGAAAGCCATCTGCGCGCACCTGCCTTCTGAAGTGCATGCACTACGATTCTTTCCTCTTTTGCAACAACTTGGGCAGCAAGTTGCATATGGGCAGCCTCCTCACTAATTAGGAAGCAAGGGCAGCATCTACACTAATTAGGAAGCAACTTGGGCAGCCTCTACACACCTAGGGCAGCATCTAGAGGCTATAAAAACCTCTCTTCAAGGCAGCCACGAGTTGGCCTTCTTTCCCCCTTCTCCTAGGCTTCGGTCAAGCACTTCTCTCCTTCTTCTTCTTCTTTTCTTCTTCTTTTATTTTATTTTCTGTTTTGTTTCAGCCATGAGAGGCTGAAACCTTTTATTCTAGTGGAAGATCAAGTGAAGCTTTGGTTGTAATTTGGATTGAGAGACTTGGACATTCATCGTTTTACCTTTTGCTTTTCAATATTCATGTATTTCATGCTTTATGATATTATTGCTTTGTTGTTTGGATCTACATTGATTCTTGATTGCAAGGTAATATATTGTTAGTTTCGATAATCTTAAGTCCGTAATTGCTTGGATTGCTCAAACATAAGAACACTTGGTGTAAAAGCCAAGGAATTGCATGATCTAGTGTTATCTCCATGCATGTGGGTGACTAGAATTGGTTCTCTCTATTTCTTTATGCGATTGACTTTTGTAAAAGGCCTGAGGCTCAAAGACGTTCTTTGACAATTGTTAATTAGTAATTAATTGGAGGACTTTCCCTAATTGATTTAATCTAAAAGAGAGATAATGGATGTGAGAAGCTTCTTCAATCTCCATGGCCAATTTATTGAATCAAGCAAAGGAATATATGAGTCAATGATCAATCCCATCAACTAAAGTGAATCTGAATCTTCAACTAGAGCTTTTCTCATATTTGTTTTCTCTTTATTTTTATTATTTGCTTTTCTTTATTGCTTTCATCATTAGTTTAATCAAACCAATATCAAAACCCCCCCTTTTTACTTTACTTGCACTTTATTTTTATTTTCAGTTTGTTTGTTTGGTCTTGATAAGGAAAATAGGTAAGTATCAATTCCCTGTGGATTCGATCCTTTCACCACTATCTACAGTTGTAAGATTGTTGATAGCTGAATTGTATTATTTTTGACCGGCCTCGACAACCGTTCTGTCAAAATTGGCGCCGTTGCCGGGGAATTGATTTAACTCATTTGTTTTTCTTTCAGGACCAGATCCGAACAAAAAAAAAAAAAAAAAAAAAAAAAGAGAGCACTCTGCGCAGAACCATCTTCTGAAACATCTCAATTTCACATCTGAATCATGGATGAGGTAAGTAGATCTGATCTTTCTCTTCTAACATCTTTATTGAAAGATTTAACCATAGAACAAGACGCGGTAAGCACACCTTTTCGCCTTGCGGAACTTTATGAACAAATTGCTGCTATGAGAAGTTTTGTTATAGACCAAGCTGAACTAGCTTTTGAAGAACAACTCCAACAAGTACATGCATGTGAAAGATTCTATGGACAGCCGAGATATGCAATACCTGAAGATACCAGAACTAATCTTTATAAGATGTTGGAGACTTTGCAAAATGTCCAACAAGACGTGGATCGAATAGCCGCCAAATGGAGAGCAGACATGGTAAGAAAAGAGGAAGAGCTCCAAGATGGTGAGACAGATGATGAAAGTTGGCAAGTACAAGTACAAGCTGCTGAAGAGGCACAACCAGAAAACTGTTTGTTCAACCCAACTGATCAAACAGAACCTGTTATTGATTTAGATGTCATTGATTATTTGAGCAAAGATGTTTTTTATATGAATCAAGATGATATTCTAAACAATGATCCTTGCAGGGAAGAGAGCCAGAAAGATCCAGAACAAAAAGAAACTGACTGTTGCATCCAACAGGTGGACTGCAGCCATGCGCAGAACAAGGGGGAGTCAATCGCACCTCTTCATACCAATCTTGCGCAAGAAGGAGTACATGAAAGCCTTTCAGATGCGTCCTTTCAGTTTCCATCGCAGATGAGCTCCTCCAGTCCTCCCTTTCAGTCAGATCTTGCGCAGAAGGAGGAAACTGAAACCAATTCAGCCATTCATCCAATGCAACCAGCCCATGCACACAATGAAAATGAAGAACTCCAAGATCCAAAACCAAAGGAGCATGCAGATCTATGCTTACTCAAACCGCCAGATACGGTAGAGTTTGTTTTGCCTGAATTAAGTGCCATGTTGCAGACATCTATGAGGAAACATGAATTGGAATTCAAAATGTTGCCAAATAATCTAAAAAATGCAAACATAAGGGCAAGAGGCACACATCATCTGAAAGAGGAGAAACTGATCATGTTACTTCATGAATACATGAAAGAAAGAGGATGGGTTATGACCAAAGCAAAAGGCGTGCTACACTATTCACTTAATTCTGTTGGGACGCTTTTCCCTTCCCCAATTACCTGAGACAACTTGCCAAGTGGATCGCACCATACAACACCATACTAGGGGAGTACTCAGTTTCCTTTGTTCTTTTATGTTTTCTATACATTGAGGACAATGCATGATTTAGGTGTGGGGGTGCGGATCTCTGAAATTTTTAATTTTTTGCTTTAGACACATTTTTCCTTTCAGTTTGCATTTTCCTTTCAGTTTTTTTCTTTTAGTTTGCGTTTTCTTTTCAGTTTTCCTTTCAGTTTGTGTTTGATCAACCACGGTCTTCTTCTTTTTGATTGCTTTACTCAAACTGACAAACTATGTTGAATGAACTTCCTCTCCATGACCCCATTGATGTGATGACTCTTTAAACCTAGGTTGAATCAATTGCAATAAAATGTATTCATGTTTGGGAATTGCTTTTGAATTGAATCCTTGAGCTTTCCATGGTGAAAAACATACTGATGACCCTCAACTGATGAGAATAAATTGAAATTGTGTGAATGAACTTAATGTGACTTGTTAGCAATTGGTGTTGATTTGCCCAAATCATTGAGAAAAGAAATTCAGAAAAGGCCTAGACTTCATAAGCACAATGTGAAAACTGTTCCAATGGTCAACAGACTATGAACAGAGCTAGTAGCCACTTGGACAGGTGACCAACTGAGTAACTGGGGGTGGGTATCACCAATATGTACCTTCACGTCAAAAGGTTGGTGACTTTTCCAAGCAAGTTTAAAGTGCAAAAAGGCTGAATTAAGTACTTCAAGGTAAGGGCAAGTCACTCTGAAAGCTAGATTAAGTCTTTGAATGAACAAGAACTAATGCATGTATGATCTCTCTCTTGAGGAAAACCAATCCTAACCATGGTAAGTAAAGGGAAACAAGGAAAGAGGTAAGTAACCTTGATGCATACATTCTTTATTGCAATGATTCAAAATAGGGGTCTAGAGTAAGAGCTTAAGTAGACATAAAGGATCTAAGTGAAGAGAGTTTGTTCAACTGTGTTTGTTTGCTTGAGGACAAGCAAAGAGTTAGGTGTGGGGGTATTTGACAGAGCGCATTTTAGGCCATATTATCATGATCTTAATGATGTTTATTTGCACAGTTTCTGCCTAATTTGGTTGTTTTGTTCATGTTCTACAGAAACTAGGTGTGAAAAGACATTCTGGAGAAAATGTGGTTAAAACTGCCAAAAAGTGCCAAATATGGAAAGTTCCAGAAAAGGAAAGTTTTCATATATGGAAAGTTCCAAATAAGGAAAGTTTCATATATGGAAAGTGCCAAACAAGGAAAGAGTCAAAGAGCGCAGCCAGCAAACTGTCCGAAATTCGAACTGCAGAATCCTTTCTGCCTTGTTTAGAACGTGTGCCAAGAAAGGAAAGTCTTCAAATAAGGCAAGTTTTCAGAAAAGGAAAGTCTTCAAATGAGGAAAGTGCAGAGGCAAAAGCAAATAAGGAAAGCTCGGTCAGAGGATTATTTAAAATTCAAATCGCAGATATTTCTTTCCTTATTCAAAGATGTGCACATACTGCAGCAGTCATATCTTCCAATTTAGGCAGCGAGATCTCATGAAGGCACACTTGCCTCTTCTGCGTTCAACGTTTAAAATTCAAACGAAGGCTCCACCTAAAAAGGAAAGACTTGGCAGATCCACTTTCCCTTCTGCATTCAATGACTGCGCACCACTTGCCTCTTGCAACACAATCTGCGCGCCACTCCCTATTCAGGAAGGAGATCTCTATGCACTTGGCCTTCATACAGTCCAGATTCATAATTCAATAGAGGATCCATCTAAATAGGAAGTTTGGACAGCAAATATTTCCTATACAGTGCTGTTCCCGCGCCTACCTCTTCTGCAAAGCCTGATCCGCGCGCCTCCTTCCCTTTCAGTGCTATCCGCGCGCATGCCTCTCTCCTGCAGAGCAAGCCACGACTTTTCTTCCTCTATTGGCATCCTTGGATCGCTCTTCCTTCCTTTTCAGACACAAGGTACGCTCCTTTCCTATTCTGAAAGCCATCTGCGCGCACCTGCCTTCTGAAGTGCATGCACTACGATTCTTTCCTCTTTTGCAACAACTTGGGCAGCAAGTTGCATATGGGCAGCCTCCTCACTAATTAGGAAGCAAGGGCAGCATCTACACTAATTAGGAAGCAACTTGGGCAGCCTCTACACACCTAGGGCAGCATCTAGAGGCTATAAAAACCTCTCTTCAAGGCAGCCACGAGTTGGCCTTCTTTCCCCCTTCTCCTAGGCTTCGGTCAAGCACTTCTCTCCTTCTTCTTCTTCTTTTCTTCTTCTTTTATTTTATTTTCTGTTTTGTTTCAGCCATGAGAGGCTGAAACCTTTTATTCTAGTGGAAGATCAAGTGAAGCTTTGGTTGTAATTTGGATTGAGAGACTTGGACATTCATCGTTTTACCTTTTGCTTTTCAATATTCATGTATTTCATGCTTTATGATATTATTGCTTTGTTGTTTGGATCTACATTGATTCTTGATTGCAAGGTAATATATTGTTAGTTTCGATAATCTTAAGTCCGTAATTGCTTGGATTGCTCAAACATAAGAACACTTGGTGTAAAAGCCAAGGAATTGCATGATCTAGTGTTATCTCCATGCATGTGGGTGACTAGAATTGGTTCTCTCTATTTCTTTATGCGATTGACTTTTGTAAAAGGCCTGAGGCTCAAAGACGTTCTTTGACAATTGTTAATTAGTAATTAATTGGAGGACTTTCCCTAATTGATTTAATCTAAAAGAGAGATAATGGATGTGAGAAGCTTCTTCAATCTCCATGGCCAATTTATTGAATCAAGCAAAGGAATATATGAGTCAATGATCAATCCCATCAACTAAAGTGAATCTGAATCTTCAACTAGAGCTTTTCTCATATTTGTTTTCTCTTTATTTTTATTATTTGCTTTTCTTTATTGCTTTCATCATTAGTTTAATCAAACCAATATCAAAACCCCCCTTTTTACTTTACTTGCACTTTATTTTTATTTTCAGTTTGTTTGTTTGGTCTTGATAAGGAAAATAGGTAAGTATCAATTCCCTGTGGATTCGATCCTTTCACCACTATCTACAGTTGTAAGATTGTTGATAGCTTAATTGTATTATTTTTGACCGGCCTCGACAACCGTTCTGTCAGGGTCCATCAAGGCATACACATCTGAACAACCAATGACTAATTTACCTGCCACCACGGTGTTAGATGCATCTGCCTCCTGCTGAGTCATGGTGAAGATCCGTGCTGGAGCTGATGGACCTTCTCCTCTGAAACCCGCTGAAGAAGAGGCTGCCCCTCTCCCTCTACCTCTGCCTCTGCCACTGGCCTGAGTCATGGCTGGAGCTGCTGGCTGCGCTACACTGCCTGAAGCTGTCTGCTGGGACTGTGCCATCGGGGCTGCTCTTGGACAATCTCGAGACATATGCCCCTCCTGACCACATCTGTAACAGGCCGTCGTCCCAAACCGACATACTCCCCTGTGTGGCTTACCACACCTTGCACAAACTGCATTATCCGCACCAGAGCTTGAGCCACTCCCTAGTCCCAGACTGGACTTAACCTTGTTCCAGAACTTGTTCTTCTTAGACTTCCTGGGACCTCTGTCCCACTTCTTGCTACCTGAAGTTGCTGCACTCATTGAAGAAGAGCCTGGGGTCTTAGAACCAGAAGGCTGTGCCACTGACTGTTTAACTGTCCCCTGAATGATGGCACTGGCCTCCATTTTCCGGGCCATATCCACTATGGCATGGAAGCTCTCCCTATCTGCTGACTGGATCAAGGAGGAATACCTGGAGTGGAGTTTCATGATATACCTCCTTGACCTTTTCTGGTCTGAGTCAAGGCTTTGCCCTGAAAAAGGCAACAGCTCTAAAAATCTGTCTGTGAACTCCTCTACACTCATCTCATCAGTCTGCCTCAACTGCTCGAACTCTATCATCTTCAGCTCCCTTGAACTATCTGGGAAAGCCCATCCTGCAAACTCGTTTGCAAACTCTTCCCAAGACATGCTATCCACTTTCGGGTTCACATAATTCTTGAACCACTCTCGTGCCTTCTTGCACTTAAGTGTGAACCCAGCCATCTGAATGGCTCTACTATCATCAGCCCCAATCTCATCTGTGATCACCTTGACCCTTTCCAGATACACAAACGGGTCATCCCCTTTTTCATACTGGGGAGCACCCAACTTCATGTAGTCAGTCATCTTGGCCTTGCTCCCACTGGCTGAGCTAAGTCTAGGAGGTTGGGTAGCTGGGGCTGCTGGTTCTGCTGGAGGAGGAGGAGGTGCAGCATCCCCTGGGGTAGGGTTTGCTGGATTTGGATAGTAAGGTGGAGGTGGATACATTGGGTACTGTGGGTATGGTGGATAATAAGGTGGGTATGGCATCTGTATGGGATGAGGGCTAAAACTGTGGTAATCTGATGTGCCTCCCATCGAATATCCAGGGTTTTGTGAGAAGGGTGGGTAGTAAGGTGGCTGAACAAATCCCGAGGCCTGAGTGCCTCCTTGGGATTCTCCCACTCCCTCTTCTGACATACTAACTCCCAAACTGCCATCCCTCCTCTGCTCTACATCCATATCATCCCCCATATCCTCTGACACTCCTCCTTGGACTGTTCCTCTGACTGATCTGCTTCTACCCAGATCCAAAGACCTTCTAGGGTCTCTTACTGCTCTTTCTCTGTTGGACCTACTAGACATTGCCCTAGGCAATGCGGGAGGACGGGCGCTCGTGCCCTCATCCTCATGTGGTACTCCAGTCAATCTTGCTGATCGACGAGTTCCTCTCATCCTGTTTTCTAAAAAACAGTACACATCACATAAACATTAGCATCATATGGTTCATGTGGGCACACATGAACCCGCATCACACATCATAGCATATCATTCATATCATAGCATTTCACATCATCATGAGAGACAGGACTCCACATCCTATCCTAGTGGACATGACCTTTCCTATTGTGCTTGACCTTTCTATAACATCTATGAGCCCGACACTCTAGGTCCGACCATATGAACCTAGGGCTCTGATACCATTCTGTAACGACCCGAAAATCGGACCGCTACCGGCGCTAGGATCCAGATCGGCTTAAGGCCGCCGGGACCCGTAGTAAGCCTGACATATAACCTGTAAACCTGTATAATCCCATACATGATCAACAACATGCATAAAAATTTAAACTTTTAATTCATACTTTCTATCATATACCAACTCAACCTGTGCATGCACTGAACAAAAACATTATCATAAACTTGACCCCTCTGTGGGATCTCATCAATGCCCTCAAAGGGCGATTACATGCTGAGTTGGCTAGACATAAACATCAATAACATTAAGATCATGCGTCAACAAGGGATTACATTATACTACGGTCAAGCACACTTCTAACCTCAATATCGTTACATTACATGTCTATACATCATTATACAATCTGTCATGTCCACATTCTAACTATTACATACATATGACTTCATTACTCTTCTTGACTTCTCTGTCTAACCCGTACCTGCAAACCTGGGGAATTTGGGAGAGGGGTGAGCTACTAGAGCCCAGTGAGCAGAATCGTAAAGCATTTAAAATACATGCTATCATGGAATGCATCACATCACAACTAATCATATCAAGGATGAACTTGTCACCATCTAGCCCTCCACATAATCCAATCATGCCAGGGGCGTAATGCAGGCCACACCTGGTCTTTCTCTTATACATAACATAACATACATATTCCATGGTGCCGGGGGCGTAGTGCAGGCCACATCTGGACTTCCATATCATATCATCATGCCATAACATATGAGGGCTAATGGATCATTCAACGTTCATCCACATCAACAACATATTTATGCAATGCAACATATTCGTGATTTCTAATGCAAACAACCTGAAATATCACATGGCAACCGTGATGCATGAACATGCTCAAAACTGATTTATTTATTTAAAAGCATAAGGGTTATTCCACTCACCTCTGGCTAGCTCTGACACTGACTGAAGCAGTTGACTCACTGCTGGGGTCCTCGGTTCCTCGGGTCCGAACCTACACAGGTGGACTCAAATGAGGGACCAACATACTGTAACATAACTCTAAAAACATCCCCCAAAAACCCCCTAAAACATCTCAAAACATCCATGCAAGAACATGCAAAGGAAAGCTGGACAGGGCACTTTCGGCGGCAGGGTCGGCAGCCGAAAGTCCCTCCAGAGCCGAAAGTCAGGCAGGTTCGGCGGCACCTTCGGCGGCCGAAACTCCCAGACAGAGGCGAAACTCATGCATGTTCGGCGGCACCTTCGACGGCCGAAAGTCCCAGACAGAGACGAAAGTCTCCTTTCGGGGGCAACTTCGGCAGCCGAAAGGCCTGCCTCCCCAGCCATGTTCGGCGGCCGAAAGTGCCTTCGGCTGCCGAACCTGGTTTCTGCCAAAGGGCAGAAACTTGGCTCCTTTATGCACATTTGCCTCCTAACTCTTCCAACATGCATATAACTCAACCAAAACATGCATACAAGCTCCTAGGGGTCTCAAACTACCTTAAACCCCAACTACAACACACATACACAAGCATTTGTAAGCCTCATTTGCATAACCTCAAAAATCATCCATAACTCACTAAAAACCTACACATGCATTTCTACCCCATAGATCTTGCATAAAACTTATTTAAAACATATAATGAGCTTAAGATCGGCTCTTACCTCTTGAAGATCGAGAGAGAGACGACCTAACTCGGAGATCCAAGCAAATGAGCTCCTGAGTTCCCAAAGCTCCAAAACTTGTCTTAAATGCTCAAAACTTGCAATGAGAGGTGAAAACTCAAGAAAAATGGAGGAGATTTGGAGAAAGAACACAAGATCTGGGGAGAGGGAGGTCGGAAGCTATCTATGGCCGAAAATGGGAGAAAGCTCGCCCATTTCGGCTAAGTGACCCTTTTATAGTGGCTGGCCAGGCCACGTTCGGGGGCCGAAAGTGCTTCCGCATGCATGCCATGTTCGGCGGCCGAACTTGACTTTCGGCGGCCGAACCTGGACTTCTCTCACTCATGCTTTCGGGGGCCTAACGTGCCTCCAAAACGCATGCATGTTCGGCGGCCGAACTTGAGGTTCGGCGGCCGAACCTGAGCTTTCCTCCAAGGTTGTTTTTATTCAAAAACTCATTTCCTTTTCATTCAAAATCATCAAAGACATTAAAACATTTCATGAAAACATAGTTTTACCCTTCTAAAGGTCTCCGACATCCGAGATTCCACAGGACGGTAGGAATTTCGATACCGGAGTCTAGCCGGGTATTACATCAATCCTCTCGATCTTCAACAGGTAAGCATGGATCCTCACCTCCCCTTATGTTTTAAGTATGTTTTGAGGGTTTTCAGGGAGTTTTTATGCATGTTTAGAGTGGCTCTAGAGGTTAAGGGTTATGATGATCATATGTTATATGTGTTGCCATGATGATGTTTGTTGGGGTTTAGGCTAGTTTTAAGCCCCTATATGCATGGATAAGGATATATGCATGTTTTTGAGAAGTTGGATGCTTGTTGTAGGTGTTTAGAGAGGTTTTGGAGGCTGAAAACTTGAGGAGGAAGCGGGTTCTGCCTTCTTAGAGAACCCAGGTTCAGCTGCCAAAACAAGGTTCGGCCGCCGAACCTCTTGTGGAAGCTGTTTTGGCCGCCTAAACTCTCCCCCGAAAATTTGGACTTTCGGCTCTGGAGGGGAGTTTCGGCCATCGAACATGCCGCCGAAGGTTGGTGACTTTCTTCTGTGGAGGGACCTTCGGCCGCCGAACCTGCCGTCGAAAGTCCCCTATCCAGCCTTCCTTTGCCCGTTTTTTCATACATGTTTGAGATGTTTTAGGGGGATTTTGGGGAGATGTTTAGAGTTTTGTTAGAGTATGTTTGGTCCCATATTTGAGTCCACCTTTGTAGGATCGGACCCGAGGAACCGAGGAGGCCCACAGAGTTAGCTGGTTCAGAGATAGTCCAGCATCTGCTAGAGGTGAGTAGAACATAACTTCTTTTATTTTCAAGCAATGAAATCCTTTTAGCATGATCCATGTATCACGAATGCCATGATATGTAATAAGTTGTTTGCATTAGAATCCACGAATATGTCGCATTGCATTATTCATTGTGGGTGTGGATGGGCAACAGGACGACCCATTAGCCCTTTAGATATTATTTTATGTAACAGAAGTCCTGAGGAGCCCCACCGAGGGCCGGGCACAGAGCTATGTATGTAACAGAAGTCCTGAGGAGCTCCACCGAGGGTCGAGCACAGAGTAGAGGGATTTTTGGGTCAGTCCATCCGTGATGTGATTTTACTTGTGATGTGACGCATTTCATGATGGCATATGTTTATTTAAATGTTTTTTATAGTTCTGCTCACTGGGCTCTAGCAGCTCACCCCTCTCCCTAACCCCCAGGTTTGCAGGGTCAGAGGTAACGCAGGGTATCAGCAAGGGTAAAGACTATGTAATAGTATAGTAGTGGACATGTATTGTAAAAATGATGTAATGTAATGTAATGTATATTGAGGATAGTATTGTGTTTGGCCCTAGAGTATGGTTGATCCCTTTTGTACATGGTCAGTATATTATGTTTTATGATGTTATGTGATGAGAACCAAGCTTGATATATGTATTGTTGACCCAACTAGAGCATTTGATGAGAGCTCTAGTATGGGGTTTTATGTTTTTCAGTTAGAGTGCATGCACAAGTTAAGCTTGGTAGATGAAAAGTTTAAAATTTTTATGGAAAAGTATGATCATGTATGGGATTTATCAGGTATATAGGATGCATAGTAGGCTTGCTACGGGTTCCGGCGACCTTAAGTCGATCTGAATCCTAGCGCCGGTAGTGGTCCGGTTTCTGGGTCGTTATAGATAGCTTGAAAAATGAGGCCATCATCATAACCAAGGGAAGATAAAATGAGAAACAGTAAAGGCTAGCCAAATCGTGCCACATAATAAAAAAGACAAACCATCACCTTCAAATCTGAAGAATTGAAGACTAGCCGGAGGACCTCTGATACTACATAACAACCGCCGAAAGCAAACTGTGAGTTGTTACTACGAGATAAACCCACATGGCAAGGATTTAATAAGTAGAAAATGCGAGCCAGCCTAGGAAGGAAGATCCAGACACTTTAACACCTAGATTATCACCAAGACTCGCCCTCCCCTCGATAGCGCGAGTCTCGACATGAAGTTACCATTAGCAGGCACAGTTCAACGTATTCCTATTATATCTGTAACTGTAAGATTACCAATCTATTAGCTGGCGATATCCTATATCAAGCAACCGATCACATTACCGTCGGATTATCGGAAAATAATATATTTACTTCCACCCTTTTACAATATAAAAGGAAAAGGATCACAGAGGTTTTATACAAGAGCTCTAAGCAATTCATTATATTCATTCTCTTTTTTAGTATACTGACTTGAGCGTCGAAATAACTGTTGTGGGTATCTACCACTACCTCACATTCTCTTTTTTGCAAATTCTAATCAATCACAATATAATTTTATTCCAACCACGTTATTAATATAATCTCAGCAATATCAGTAATTAAATTTGGTTAATGGAAAATTTTGAAGTAAAAATTTAAGTTATTAAATTGAAATTGACCTTTAAATTATTAAATATAATATTTAAATATTAAAAGATGGGTATTTGGGCCCTTGGTTTTGCAAATAGTTATTATGTCTCGTCACTTTATATATAAATGAGAAAGATTTTTTTTTTAATTAATTTTTTAATTATACACTATTTTAAATATATTAATTTTTATTACATATTAAAAGATATTTTTAATATTTTTTTTAAAATATAATATTTATTAAGAGATTGTCTTGAAAATAAAATAAAATAAAATAAAATATTGATAAAAGAAAATGGACAATAATTTTAAGATAACAAAAAAAATAAAATTTATGAGATAAATAGAGTATATCCTAAAATATAAATAACTGCGGATAAAACTGTTTGTAATGTTATTTTTAAAATTTATTTTCTATATTTTTATTATTATTTCTAGACATTCATTGCTTTCAAAAACAAGACATCCATTAAAATATTTCATTTCTATTAAACCAAGCTCACAACTAAGCTACCACGGATTTTGAGGAAATATTCACGGAGAAAACTAGTTGGTATATATCTTATATACTTTTATATATGTGTCTATGGAAAAAAAATACATATATGTTACTTAGGTTAGTTTTTGTTACAAATCAAAATTAAATTATTTTTATTTTATTGAAATCTTTATATCATTATAGAGATAATAAATACAAACTATCCTCGGCTAAGAAGGAGGATAGTTGGCCGGGGGTTATTTACCCGGTTAGAATTTAGAAGACTTTCTCCGGCGCCATACCTGTAATTAAGTGAGCACACTGGGTACCGATCTAGGGATGAACTGAATTATGCATAAAGAATAGTGGCTAAAATATTATATACTTTAAGTTCAGGGATCCATAATGTAATTTTACCCATCCCTGTCGGGAGTCAGGACCAGAACCAACCCTTATAAAGTACGGATAAAAAAGATTAAAAAAGAAAAAATTGCAAGTTGCAATTTATTACAAATTTTAAATTCATTTTTAAATGACGAAAACGATTAGATGGGAAGCTCTGGACCTTTCGCGATTGGAGGAGCTGCCCGTGGTGGCGGTGCATTTTGGACGCTTCTGTTGAGACCTCCTCCACTTCCTCCTCCACTCTCCTCTCGCCGGCGATCTTTTGACCTTCTTTTTTCCGGTCACGATCTTCCTCTCTTTTGTTAGCTGGATGGTGACCACTGATTACATGACCGTCAACGGCAATGCTTTTAGCAAGATGGCAGACGATTACATCAGGAGGCACCATGTGCACGACGTCAAAGACCACCAGTGTAGCTCCTCTCTCGTTAAACACGTAAAAGCTCCAGTTCATCTTGTAAGTGCCATTTTCTCACTTTCCCCCCTTCTTTTTAGGTTTAATCGATTAAAATTTGTGGAGGATTCATTTTGGTAGATCCGAGAGCATTTGAGGCTGTAATTGACTGTTGTAACTGGTTTGGATTGTCTTGTGGGCCTGTGTGGATATATTATTATTACTATGTTCTTGTGATGTTCAATATAATGTTTCTGGTATTTCAACAATCATCAGGTGTGGTCACTGGTTAGAAGATTTGATCAACCGCAGAGGTATAAGCCGTTTGTTAGCAGGTGCATTGTGCAGGGAGACCTTCAGATTGGAAGTGTTAGGGAGGTGAATGTTAAGTCAGGACTTCCAGCTACCACTAGCACTGAACGATTGGAGGTACTAGATGATGAGGAGCATATATTTAGGATGACCATTGTTGGGGGAGATCATCGGCTTAAGGTATGAACGCTTTGATCTTATTTCTCGTGTGTGTGTGTGTGTGTGTACGAGCGTGTGTGAGGACGCACTGTTTGAGTTTTGGTTGGCCCTCTTAAATACTTTTGTATGATTGAATCCCTTAATGTTTGAGTTGTCAAACTGAGCATTGGTGGGAACCTGAATTTATCATGAACTTCATAGCATTGTACTCGTTGATATGCTGCAAATTTCATCAGCTTGTCTTGGCTTTGAGAATTTGCAGTATTGCATTAGTCTATGCAGATGCATGCGGTTTTTATTTTTTGTTTTTTTTAACCCTTCGCTAATTTATAAGTTAGTCTCCAGTAGCCAGGGGTGCAGTTATTCGTAGATTGATGTGTCCTATTTGCTTTATGTTCAATTTTTTGCTAAAATTGAATAGCATAATAGTTTTCTCTTGGATGAAGAGGGGCTTCTAATTATTTTCTCGTGGATGAATTGCCTTTTATTTTTTGAAATTCATCCAATTTGTATGGTTCATTGGAGCTTGTAAATGTATGATTACATCTCTTTCACATATTCAGGTCCTTTGAGGAGAAAATGATTGAATAGATTTATATTTTTGTTACCTATTTTATATTTACTAGGAAATGCAAGAGTTCTTGTGATACTGAAGAATTCTCTGTATATTCCCCTCTGAAATGAGCATTTTGAGGGTGCTCATTGAATCTTCTTTACCAGTAGAACTTGTACAGCAGATTATTTATTTGCTTTTGTTTGGGCCATCATTGTAAGTAGGACAAGTGTCTTTTGTCAGTCCATCTGTTGACTACTTTTTCCTCCCATACCATCATCTTTAGTATGAAATTTGTTGTTCCTTATTGCTATATTTGATACTCAAGCTGCATATTGTTAGGCCTGCGTGAATGTCTTTGCAATATTGATGGCTTGTACAATTCTTTCACGGGTCAAGGTTCTTATTGTCCTTAATTTGCTCAAAATTTGCAGAACTACTCTTCCATCATTACTGTCCATTCAGAGGTCATTGATGGGAGACCTGGGACGATGGTCATCGAGTCATTTGTTGTTGATGTGCCGGATGGGAACACCAAGGACGAAACATGTTACTTTGTTGAGGCTCTAATCAAATGCAACCTGAAGTCACTGGCTGATGTGTCGGAGCGTTTGGCCGTGCAAGACCGAACTGAGCTCATAGACAGAGTCTGATGTATGTGGGGCAGACTTCTAGTGCAATGGTTTCTGTCTATGCAAGTGGAAAATGTAAGGTTTCTGGTGTCAGAAGCAGATGGAGAGTTTTGCATCCTAGAGGCAAAGTCATCTTTACTTTTTCTTGATACTTTATGTTACTCCCTTCCATTATTTGGATATGTTGTCTATAGTAACTGACAGTTAAGTTCATCGATGGTCACATGTTTCCTAAATGCAACAAGAAATTCAATTCTCTTTGTTATTTATCTATGGTTTAATAATGGGGTATGTATTTAACAATGATTGTATATATGTTTGCATGGGGAGAATTCATTCAATTGTTTAGTTTGCATGTTCAGCTATGAAACACAGATCTCGGCATTGTCCACGGAAATTTATATGAACAACTATTTACATTTGTGGCAGGAAGGAGCATGAGAAACACGTATAGTTTCAAGCTTGGGCACAGATAATAAGGGAAGCTCCTTTTTTGTAGGATCATCCAAATATGCTATTCTGAAATGGAGACCTTAGGGCGTGTCTTTATGGAAAATATTTTTTTATATTTTCATTTTCATTGAAAAGTAATGGAAAACAAGGAGAATACGCTGTTAATAATAAAAAATATATATTTTCAAATTCAAAATAATAAAATAACTTTCATAACTAAAACTTAAGTTATTAAAATAATTATTTAATTTTAGTTATAAAAATATTACAATACATTTTTCTTGTAAAAGAGTTGCTGGTTTTTATTGAAAAGACAGTTGGAAAAACAGAATATATATATATAAAGATAAAGCTAAGTTTAAAATGAGATTCAGAGATATTGATAAATGGTATATTTAAATTTATATATTTATGTCAAGCAATACATTTAAATTTTTATATTTGTGCTGTTAGCACATTTAATATGTTTTATTTTTATTTTTAAGTTATATTTTCACATTTAATAATGTTATTAATTAATATATTTGTAATAAATATAATTTATTATTTTTATTATTATAATTTATATATTATTTTTTAATTTACTATTCTTTTTAGTATGTAATTTTTTAATTTTTTAAAATTTTTTAATATAATATATTAATTACAATAAAATAAAAATTTTAATATATATTTTATTTCTATTTTTAATAATAAATAAATTGCAAGAAATATATAATAAATTATATTAATGCTATATAATTTTAATATAAATATAAAAATTAAAAGTTATATCCATATATTTCTATAAAGTTAGACTTTAGACTAAGTTGAGAAGAGATTGACAATTGTGATTATTAAATTTATAAATAAGAAAATTGTCAAGTGACATAATTAGCTCTAAGTAATTATACTATATATTACAAATTTATAATTTTTATAATTTTTTTATAAAATAATAAAAAATGACAATGCACAAAATTCTGAATTATTCATGTTTTAATAAATATAACCTAAATTATAAAAATAATTAATATACTCTAAATTAAACATATAAATTTATTTCTATTTACTATTAAATTTGACCAGAGAATATCATATCATCATCTTAATCACTACTAGACATTAATATTTTAATAGAATTGACAATTATTTAAAAAATTTAAAATTTTATCAATTTCAACAATAATATCTTAAATTTTCTTTTTAATAAATATACTCCAAAATAATATTTTAATTTTATTTTATTTTTAATTTTGATTCAGTTTATTTATAATTTCGGACCACATATTTTTAAGATTGGATAACTCATTTTTTAACTTTCTTTTAAATCTACAAATATAACTTTTTTTATGTAATTATAAGTTATAAATGTGTGGTAACTCAACTCTATTAAAACAAGAATAATGATTTTTTCGATTTAAAAAATTAATTATATTTATTGTATTCATTTTGATTAGATTAAAAATTAATAATTAATTTAATAAATTAAAAATAAATAAATTAAATAAATTCACTATACAATATATAAAATATAGTCATAAATTAAATTTATTTTTCCATTTTCAATTAATTAGACTACTCGCTGACTTTCAATTCTATTAAAATAGATATAATAAATATAATTAATTTTGAGAATTGTGATTTTTGATTTATATTAGTATTATTAGCATAATATTTATAATTGATAATTATGTAAAAAATTACACTTATCAATATAAAAAAAATAAAAAAAATGAATTATTGACTTTTTAGAAATGTATTGTACAAAATTATAAATAAATTCAATCAAAATTAAAAATTAAACAAATAAAAAATAATTTGAGATATATTTGTTAAAAAAAAGTTGATGATATAATAGTTAAAATTAATAAAGTTTGAAGTTATTTTAAAAATTATATATTTAATGTACAAAATTATAAATAAATTCAATCAAAATTAAAAATTAAACAAATAAAAAATAATTTGAGATATATTTGTTAAAAAAAAAGTTGATGATATAATAGTTAAAATTAATAAAGTTTGAAGTTATTTTAAAAATTATATATTTAAATTACATTAAAATATTAATTTTTAATTTTTTAGTGGATGATGGCTAACATTTTAGTTTAACGGATAAATTTAATAATAATCTTATAAATAAATTTAAATGGTTAATTTAGGATATATTAATTAAATTTTATAGATTATAGTATATTTGTTAAAATATAAATAATTCAGAGTTTTTTTACTATTATCTTAAATAATAATTGATATATATATAAAATATAATTTATTATTTCTATTATTATTATTAATGTTCACCTTTTGATTTTCTCTTATTACTTTTAATATAATAAATATAATTTATTATTCTCCCCATCTCATAATTTTTTTCATTTTACTTTTTCATATATTAATAAAATACTTTTTTTAAATTAATTTTTCAATTATATCAATTTCAAACATATTAAATTTTATTAAATACTAAAAGATATTTTTGATAAATTTTTAAAATTAAATAAAATTAAATATATTATAATAGTTCATTTATATATTATTATAATCTAAAAAAGTATATAATAATTTTAAAATAAAATAAAAATGAATAAAAATTATAGAATGAAATATATTTACTATTATGTAATCTTTTTGATTTCCTACTATTTTTTAATATAATATATTATTTGTATTGCAATAAAAGTTTTATTGTATTTTTATTATTAAAAAAATTTACTATATTTATTTTATTTTAATAATAAATAAAATATTAAAAATATATTTATAAAAATTAATAACTGCCATATAAAAAGAATATTTAGATAATAAAAATAAATTATGTCAAATATATATATATATATATATATTAGCAATAATTTTATAACAAAAAATTATGTCACAATAGTATTGTTTATTGATTTAATAAATTTTTGTAATCATATCTAATATAATCTAATTAAAAAAAAGTTATATATTTTTTCCTCTAATATAAATAATTATATATAGTCAATTAAAATTATTATAAAAATATTAATTATGATAAAGTATAAAATAATTAAAAAATTAATAAAACTAATTGAATAAAATATTATCACAATATAATTTTATACAATTAAAAAACTATAAAAAATAAATAGATATAAATAATTAAAGTATAATAAATAATAAAATAGTGTTTCTAATAAGTTTTAACATGTCTTGTTCCTCCTAAGGTTCTAAATTTTGCTTAGTATACTCTTTCTAGTGTGCTTTCTTATTTTTCTGTTTTGTAACGCTGTTAGATGTGGGTATCTTCTGTTTGTCCTATGTGTAATCGAGGGATCGAAACAATTATGCATGTTTTAATTCAACGTTCTTTTGCTCAAAACGGAACTCTTTTTTAGGTATTAGAGGAGAGAGGACACCACTCAACACCCCACCCCACGAAGCGGTAAGGTTCAATGATTTGGATGTTAACTGATTTAGGTTAATTCTAGTTTGCCTACTTTGATGGATTGATTTTGTGAGATTTTTGTTCGAGTCTCACCCGATATGAGCACGTTAATTTTTATGGTTAGTTGGACTTTTTGGAAAAACTGCAATTCTATTATTTGGGATCACATTGGTAAATCTCTAGCTCAAGTATTTCAGATGGCTCTTCATTTTCTTTAAAACTAGTTTGTAGTTTCTTTTCTAGCTCTGTCTTCTGTTTATGTAGCTCTTTGTCGTCCTTGGCAGCGACCACCTGAAAGTTGGATGAAGGTTAATGTTGATGTCTCTACAGGTGCTAGTCTGAGTTTTATTGGCTTTGGTGCTGTGGTTCAAGACGCTGCTAGTTGGTTGATTACAGCACGAGTTTGGCGTCGAAGGGTTTCTTTTTTACAGCAAAATCTGCTGAAGCTATTGAAATTTGTGAAGTCTTAAGTTGGATCAAAGATCAGGGATGGCAATGCGTTCTTATAGAATTTGATGCCCTCTTCGTTATTCAAACTATTAATTTTTCTAGTTTCTCATATTTGTCCCCTTTTGGTTTGATTATAGTAAATCTCTTCTTGATGAGATTGTTGAAACTAAATGTTATTTTTGCTATAGGTTTGCAAATGCAGTTGTCCACTTATTAGCAACGGATGCTCATTCCGAGTTAGGCTTAGAGGTTTGGAGGTTTGGGTTGATGTTCCTCCCTTTTTTCTGCTCTGTTTTCACAATTTTCTTTAAAAAAAAATTATTAAACCTGAATTACTAAAATTTATTATATTAATAATTGTGATAATTTTGGTATCTTTACTTTCCATAAAAATGTAATATTGATATGTTTATTTTATATAAAATGGACCACCACAATCTCCATCTATGTACTTCTTCATATGGCCCTCTTTCATCCATCTCCATCTATGTACTTCTTCATATGGCTCTCTGCATCCATTTTCAAATGGCTCATGTTTTGAAACTTTCTTTGTCATTGTTCTCTTAGTATGAGAGGTATGGTTACATAACTCTCGCCAATCAACTCAACTCTCTTAGATAGATAGAAATTGAATAAAGAATCATTTAGATGTTAGGCTTCTTTGATTTAAATTCAAATATTTTATGGAGAGATCATTCTATTCTTACTTAATAGCAAAATATATTTAGGCTATGGTTGTTGTAAATCTATTCGTACTATTATAAAATAGTGTTGGCCTAATATGATTGATATATTAAGTTTTATCACTCTACAAAGTGACATAGTTGAAGGGTATTATGATAAAACAAATATTCTTTTCTGTCACTGCCACCACCATTGCTGCCGCCACCGTTCACCACTGTTGAAATTTAGTAAATTTTATTTTCTTAAAAATATAGTTTATTAAATGAAATTTATTATTAAATATTAATAATATATGATAATAAATACTAAAATTTTTAATTTTCTTTGATGCAATTAAGTTTGATGATCCATGATTTTGTATTCCATTAATATTTAAAGCCTTTAAATTTTTAATTTTAAAATTGAAAATTATGTATATTAATTGAATTTTTAGTACAATTATTTTTTTTTGTTTGTAGGAGATAGATAAGGTATATTGATAAAATTAAATATTTATTTTACAAAATTTTTATATTATTTTAAATTGTAGGAGATATAATAAAATATTATGATTAAACAAGGTGAATTCATATAAATAATATTTATTTTATAAAATAACTTTATATTATTTTGTCTGTAAAAATTTTAATACCCGCATAAAGTACCGGCGAATTACTAGTTTTATTATTAAAAAAAAAACAATGGAAAGTTGTTTTCTATTTTCCAATTCAATGTTGGCAAGTTGAAAAGTTGGTTTGCTGTTCTCTATTTAAAAAACTCATACATTAAATACAAAACTCTATTTTACGATTCTCTTACCCTTCATTTATTACAATTCATTTTATAATAAATGATTTTAAATTAAATTCTTATAAAATTGTAGATGATTTTATTTTTTAAAAAATAAAAATTTTATAAATTAAAAAAATGAATTTCTCTATTCTAAATATGAAATATGAGAGAAAAGAATTGAATTAAATTAAATTAAATTAAATTTTTGTGAAATTTTTTACTTTAAACAAGAGATCAGAGTTTTTTTTTTTTCTTTTTTAAAAAAACTACTCTAATTTTCTATAAAAGAAAAAGTTCAAAATTTGGAGGTAACGCTATAAGCTGAAACATCAAAGTTTAAAAATGAAAAATTAAGTGTTGCATATATGATGTAGAATCTTACGGTTTTTCTTCATTTCTTCATGCTATTTGTGATTTAAAAAAGTCCTCTTTAACAAGAGTAATTTTTAATGGGAAAAAGGGAAATTTTGATATTGCAGGGGTAACACATGGTAGGGTCATGCTGGTCATGCATAGCTTGTGAACCAAATTCAAAGTAGAGATTAACATTTTGCTACAAGCTTTAGCAATTGCTCCTTTTTCACTTGATGAGGTTATGTGGCATTCATTTCCACAGGCTTTTATCGTGTGTACTTCTGATGGGAAAATCAATGGCTGGAGAATTCAAGATGGGTATGTCTTTTTAGTCTTTAATTAGTCTTTATATTTTAAAAAAAATACAATAAATAATCTTAGTGATTTTAAAGATTAAGCTAAAAGTTTTGACATTATATATTATAGTCAGTGTTGATAAGCCTCGGAGGACTAATCGAATGGTTGTTCCAAATAAAAAGTATTTGGATTAATTATTTTGTTTTGAGTTGAGTATTGCTACTGAATAAAGTCTTGCTGCTGCTGGATATTTTTGCTGATTTTTTCTATTTTTTTTGAATAATTCTTTGTAAGAACAAGTCATAGTTGATATCTTAATTGACTTGCATATTTTTAACTATTTTTGGGGAATAATCTCTGTTAGTGGCTTGTGTATAGGACTGAGTTGTTAAAGTCCTACTGTTATTTAAGAAAGCTTGTATATCAGCTATGATCATCAATGAAAATTACTCAAATTATTCTCAATTTAATTCTTTTCTTTTACAAGCTTTGACTGGGACCTATCAGTGGTATCAGAGCTTACTAACCTTCTCTATTTCCTTTCTTTTCTCTTTTCTTATGGCAACCAACAAAGAACGTATTGAAAATCTTGAAGCTGCAGTTGGACAGCTTCAAAACACTGTTGGACAGCTTCAAAACACTGTTGGACAGCTACAAGGTTCTGTTAGCCAAATGGATCATGGGATTAATAGTAAGTTACAACAGATTGAGGCAGCTATTTCAAAGTTCTCTGAGATGTCTTTCTCTAACAAAGACAGATCCAGCAGCGTCGGAGATTGAAGTCAAAATCGATCTGGCCGAGAGGATTCAAGAGAGGGAGGAAAGCCTATTTTTGCTTCCAAACTCGCAAAGATTGAATTCTCTAAATTTTCAGGCGATGACCCAACTGAGTGGATGACTAGAGTGGAGCAGTTCTTCGATTACCAAAAAACAGATACATCTGAAAAGGTATATTTGGCTTCTTACCACCTCCAGGGTGAAGCAAATCAAAGGTGGAGATGGCTCAAGCGTTCTGTAATACCCGGCTAGACCCCGACGTCGGAATTCATACTTTCTGGCGGAATCTCCATTGGAATTTGGAATTTAAGGATGTCGAAGCTATCTAGAAGGGTAGAATAAAGGTTTTTCAAAATGGTTTTTCAAAATGGTTTTGCATGTTTTTAGTGTTTTGATTAAGAAAAATTGGAGTTTTGAAAAGAAAAGACCAAGGAGGAAAATGTGAGGTTCGGCCGCCGAACCTCACTTTCGGCCGCCGAAGATGGCTTGCTTTCGTTGCCACCGAAGCCCAAGTTCGACTTCTGAATGTGGTGGAGCTATGAAGGCAGCTTTGGCTGCTGAAGGTGGTTGACCGGCCACCTATAAAAGGGTCCTTTATCCGGATTAGAGGTGAGTTTTCTCTCTCTTTTCGGGTATAGGTGAGTTCTTGACCTCCTTTGGTTGATTTCTTGGTTTTCTTTCAAGTTGAGTAAGTTTTAAGTAGTTTTCATGTTGGTTTTGAAGTTTTTGAGCAAAGAAGCAAAGTTGTGAGGCTTGGAGGTTTCAGATCTGTTTTTCCCTGCATCTCCGAGTTTTGACCATCAATTCTCTCGATCTTCAAGAGGTAAGCATGGATCCTCACCTTTTCTAATGTTTTAAGGGTGTTTTGAAGAGTTTATGAGAGTGTTTTTGCATGGTTTGCATGGGTAGGGTTTATGTTGATCATAAGCCATATGTGTGTATTTGTGTTGTTTTTGGGGTTTAAGCTAGTTCTAAGCCCCTATATGCTTGGAGAAGGGTATATGCATGTGTTTGAGAGCTTGCTTGTGAGTTTGTGAAGGTTTGGAGAGGTTTTGGAGGCTGGGAACTTGAGGTTGAATCGGGTTCTGCCTTCTGGGAGAACTCAGGTTCGGCCGCCGAACCCCTTGAGGAGGTTGTTTTGGCTGCCTAAACCCGCCTCCGAAAGTTTAGACTTTCGGCTCTGAAGTGGAGTTTCGGCCGCCAAACATGCCGCCGAAGGTTGTCGAGTTTCGGCTCTAGAACCCCTTTCAGCCGCCGATGGTGCCGCCGAAAGTGGCTGAGTTTCGGCTCTGGAGGGACTTTCGGCCGCCGAACCTGCCGCCGAAAGTGCCCTGTCCAGCCTTCCTTTGCCTGTTTTTCCATGCATGTTTAAGATGTTTTAGGGGGTTTTTGGGGGAATGTTTAGAGTTATGTTAGAGTTTATTGGTACCTCATTTGAGTCCACCTTTGTAGGATCGGACCCGAGGAACCAAGGAGGCCCTCAGTGTTAGCTGGTTCAGAGGTATTCCAGCGTCTACTAGAGGTGAGTAGAACTGAACTATGTTTTAAATTAAATGAAAGGTTTTAGCATGACTCATGCATCATAAATGCTATGTATATATGTTAGGTTGTTTGCCTTAGTATACATGACTCATGCATCATAAATGCCATGTATATAGGATGTTTGCATTCGTATTCACGAATCTGATGCATTGCATAAAATGTTGTTGATGTGGATGGATATTGGAGGATCCTTTTGCCCTCTATGTGATATGTATGATATGAGATGGAAAGAGCAGGTGTGGCCTAATCGCCCCTAGCATAGAGTAAGAGAAGACCAGGTGTGGCCTAATCGCCCCTGGCACAGAGTAAGAGAAGACTAGGTGTGGCCTAATCGCCCCTAGCATAGTGAACATGTTACGATCTGTAGAGGGTTATTGGTGACAAGTCCATCCGTGATGTTAATTGTTGTAGTGTGATGCATTTCATGGAGGCATGTTTTATTAAATGATTTTATTAGTGCTCTACTCACTGGGCTCTAGTAGCTCACCCCTCTCCTTAACCCCCAGGTTTGTAGGGCCAGAGATAGCATGGGATGGCTGCAATAGTAAAAGTTTATGTATAGTCAGAGTGGACATGTATTGTAAAATGATGTAAGGTCATGTAATGTATAGTGATGATAGAGTTGTGCTTGGCCCTAGCTATGGTTGATCCTTTTTGTACATGATCTGTATATTATTATGTTTTATAATGATATATGTTGAGGACCAACCTTAAGATATGAAATGATGACCCAACTAGAGCATTTGATGAGGGCTCTAGTATGGGGTTTTATGTTTACAGAGATTGTGTGCATGCACAGATTAAGCTTGGTAGATGTAAAGTTTTAATTTTTATGGAAATTGTTGATCATGTATGGGATTTACCAAGTTTACAGAATGCATAGTAGGCTTGCTACGGGTTTCGGCGACCTTAAGTCGATCTGAATCCTAGCGCCGGTAGCGGTCCGGTCTCCGGGTCATTACAGATTGGTGTCAGAGCCCTAGGTTCATATGGTCGGACCTATAGAGTGTTGGCCTCATAGATGTCATAGAAGGGCAAGCACAATAGAATCAATCATGTCCACTAGGATAGGATGTCGAGTCCTATCTTGCTAATGTTGTGAAATGCCATGACCTTTTGCATGTGCATTCATGATATGTTATGATATGTTATGGGATTCATGTGTTTTCACATTGACCATATGATGCTAATGTTTATGTGTATGTGTTGTGTTTTCAGAAGTCAGAATGCGAGATACTCGTCGATTTGCACGATTGATTGGAGTTCCACTTGAGGATGAAGGCATGACTGCCCGTCCCCCTGCTTTGCCAAGGGCAAGGTCTAGTAGGACAAGCAGAGAAGGTACATCAAGGGACCCTAGAAGGTCTTTTGATGCAAGCAGAAGAGGAACAGTTTAGGGTGAAGAGCCTGAGGATGTGAGGGAGGCTATGGATGTGGATCAGAGATAAGGCAGTGTGGGTGTTGGCATATCTGAGGAGGGTATGGAAGAATCTCAGGGAGGCGCTCAGGCCTTGGGGTTTGGTTATCCACCCCAATATCAGCCTTTCTTTCAGGGCCCAGGGTATTCGATGGGGGGTACATCGGATTACCCTAGCTTTAACCCATATCCCACCTTCATGCCATATCCTCCGTTCTACCCACCATATCCACAGTACCCTATGTATCCACCCTCACCTTTTTATCCAAGTCCAGCAACTCCTTATCCAGGAAGTGTTGTACCTCCTCCGCCACCAGCAGAACTAGTTGTCCCTGTTATCCAAACACCTAAACCTAGCTCGCCGGAGAGGAGCAAGGTAAAGATGACAGATTACTTAAAACTGGATGCTCCTAAGTACAAAACAGGAGGTGATCCATTTGAGTATCTGAAAACGGTGAAAATGATAGCAGATGAGCTGGGGGCAGATGATACTAGAGCCATTCAGATGGCGGGGTTCACTCTGAAATGCAAGAAAGCAAAGGAGTGGTTTAATAATTATGTGGACCCTAGGTTGGATAACATGTCTTGGGAAGAGTTTGTTAATGAATTTGTTGGGTGGGCTTTTCCAGACAGTTCCAGAGAGCTAAAGATGATAGAGTTTCAGCAGCTGAGGCAGTATGAGGATATGAGTGTCAATGGGTACACTGATAAGTTCTTGGAGTTGTTGCAGTATGCGGGTCAGGCTTATGACACAGATCAGAAGAAAGCAAAGAGGTATACCATAAGGTTTCATCCCAGGTATTCCTCCCTGATCCTAGCAGTAGAGAGGGAGAGCTTCCACTTCATAGTGGATGCAGCTAGAAAAATGGAGGCTAGTGCCATTATTCAGGGGACAGTTAAGCAGTCCGGGGCACAGTCTTCAGGCTCTAAGACCCCAAGTGGGGGAAAGCTAGATCCCTCTTCTTAGAGTGCAGCAGCTTCAGGCAGTAAAAAGGGAGACAGAGGCCTCAGAAGATCGAAGAAAAACAAGTTCTGGAATCGCTTAAAGTCAGGTCTGAGTTTGGGGAGTGGCTCGAGCTCAGGTTCAGGTGTTGCAGAGTGTATGAGGTGCGGTAAGCCGCACAAGGGAGTGTATCGATTTGGGACTACAGCCTGCTTCAGGTGTGGGCAGGAGGGACACATGGCTCGGGAGTGTCCGAGGACGCCTTTTATGGCACCGTCCCAGTAGACAGCTCCAGGTAGTATGGCTCAGCCAGCAGCTCCAGCCATGACTCAGGGCAGTAGCAGAGGCAGAGGGAGAGGAGCAGCCTCTTCTTCAGCAGGTTCCCGAGGTGAAGGTCCATCCGCTCCAGCTTGGATTTTCACTATGACACAGCAGGAGGCTAACACGCCAAACACCATGGTGTCAGGTAATCTCATTATTGGGTGTTCTGATGTGTATGCTTTATTGGACCCTGGTGCTTCTCATTCCTTTATTGGACCGAGAGCCGTAGAGAGAGTGGGTTTGATGGCTTCTGGGTTAGAGTGTCCCTTTTGGGTCAGTGGACCCAAGTGTGATCCATCAGTGGCAGAGTCAGTTTGCCGGTTTAGTCCTGTGTTTATTGAGGGACGATGCCTTCCAGCCGACCTTGTGGTTCTAGATTTGACGAATTTTGATGTCATTCTAGGGATGGATTGTCTCTCCGCTCATGATGCTACCTTGGACTGTAGAGACAAGGTAGTCAGGTTCAGAGATCAGGATGGATCAGAGTTTGTCTTCAGAAGAGACAGGAGGGGTATGCCTAGAGGTTTAATATCAGCCCTGCAGGCTCGTAGGTTGCTCAGAAGGGGTTGTCAAAGGTATCTAGCTCATGTGAGAGAGCTTGACAGTCAGGTTAGGGAGCCCGCCTCAGTGCCCGTAGTCAGGGAGTTTCCAGATGTTTTCCTAGACGAGCTTCTAGGACTACCACCTGTTAGGAAGATAGAGTTTGAAATAGAAGTCATGCCTGGAACCAGACCGATCTCTATTCCTCCCTACAGGATGGCACCAGCAGAATTGCAAGAGTTAAAGGAGCAGTTGCAAGAGTTGGTAGATAAGGGTTTCATCCGACCGAGTACCTCACCTTGGGGCGCTCCAGTTCTGTTTGTAAAGAAGAAGGATGGATCCTTGAGACTTTGTATCGACTACAGGCAGTTGAACAAAGTCAATACCAAGAACAGGTATCCTCTACCCAGGATCGACGATCTATTTGACCAGCTAGCAGGAGTAGGTTGTTTTTCCAAAATAGATCTAAGATCTGGATATCATCAGTTGAGAATCAGAGAAGAGGATGTGCCAAAGACAGTGTTCAGGACCAGATATGGGCATTATGAGTTCCTAGTGATGCCGTTTGGGTTAACTAATGCCCCTGCAGCATTCATGGACCTCATGAACAGAGTTTTCAGTCAGTATCTGGATCACTTTGTTATTGTCTTCATTGATGATATCTTAGTGTATTTCAGGAATACAGAGGAGCATGCCCATCATCTGAGGTTAGTTTTACAGACCTTGAGAGAGCATGGCTTGTATGCCAAGTTCTCCAAGTGTGAGTTTTGGTTAAGGAGCATTTCTTTCTTGGGACATGTTGTATCAGACCAAGGCATTAAAGTAGACCCCAAGAAGATAGAAGCTGTAGCTAGTTGGCCGAGACTCACGATAGTGATAGAGATTAAGAGTTTTCTGGGTTTGGCAGGCTATTACAGGAGGTTCGTTCAGGACTTCTCTAAGATTGCCGCTCCTATGACCAGATTGACTAAGAAGAACCAGAAGTTTGTATGGTCTGACCAGTGTGAAGAAAGTTTTGAAGAGCTCAAGAAGAGGTTGACTTCAGCACCGGTGTTAGCTCTGCCTATCAGCAATGAAGACTTCACAGTATTTTGTGATGCATTCCGAGTGGGACTGGGTTGTGTGTTGATGCAGAACGAGAGGGTAATTGCTTATGCTTCTAGGCAGTTGAAGAAGCACGAGTTGAATTATCCTACACATGACCTAGAGATGACAGCTGTGATCTTCGCACTCAAGATATGGAGGCATTACCTTTATGGGGTTAAATGTGAGATCCTCACAGATCATAAAAGTTTGCAGTACATCTTGAGTCAGAGAGAGTTGAACTTGAGGCAGAGGAGATGGGTGGAACTGCTTAGTGACTATGTTTGTAAGATTCAGTACCATCCGGGTAAGGCAAGTGTTGTGGCAGATGCCCTAAGCCGGAAATCACTTGGCAATTTGTCCCACATCGCAGTAGAGCGAAGACCGGTGGTGAGGGAATTCTATAAGCTTGTGAATGAGGGGCTACAGTTAGAGTTGTGTGGTACAGGTGCCTTGATCACTCAGATGAGAGTAACACCTGTGTTTCTGGAGCAGGTGGCTCAGAAACAGCACGAGGATCCAGAGTTAGTAAAGATTGCCAGGACTGTTCAGTCAGGCAGCAATGGTGAGTTCAGATTTGACAACAAAGGAATCCTCCGCTATGGAACCAGGTTATGTGTACCAGATGATGTGAGCCTGAAAGGAGACATTATGAGGGAAGCTCATAATGCCAGGTACAGTGTTCACCCTCGAGCCACCAAGATGTATCAGGATTTGAAAAGAGTTTATTGGTGGCCAGCCATGAAGAGAGAGGTGGCACAGTTTGTGTCAGCTTGTGAGGTATGTCAGAGGGTGAAGCTGGAACATCAGAAACCGGCTGAAATGCTTAACCCACTGCCGATTCCAGAGTGGAAATGGGAGAATATAGCTATGGATTTTGTGGTGGGGTTACCAGCAGCGTCCAACAGACTAGACTCCATATGGGTGATTGTGGACAGACTGACCAAATTTGCTCACTTCATCCCTGTCAGGAGTGGCTACTCTGTGGATAAATTGGCTCAAGTCTTTGTTGATGAAGTGGTCAGGTTGCATGGGGCTCCTGTTTCAATTGTGTCAGATAGAGGACCCCAGTTCACCTCCAGGTTTTAGTGGAGTCTGCAGAATGCTATGGGCACAAGGTTGGACTTTAGCACTGCTTTCCATCCACAGACTGACGGACAGTCAGAGAGGACCATCCAGACTATTGAAGATATGCTCATAATGTGTGTGCTAGATTTTGGCGGTTCTTGGAGGCAGCATCTACCTTTGGTGGAGTTTGCCTACAATAATAGCTATCATGCTAGCATAGGGATGGCTCCATATGAAGCTCTTTATGGGAGGAAGTGCAGGTCACCTGTTTGCTGGGAAGAAGTTGGAGAAAGGTCCTTAGCAGGACCTGAGTTGATTGAGATCACCAGCAGGGTAGTGCCTATTATTAGAGAAAGAATGAGAACTGTTGTAAGTCGACAAAAAAGCTATGCAGATGTCCGCAGGAAGCATCTCGAGTTTCAGGAGGGAGATTTGGTATTGCTCAAAGTGTCTCTAATGAAAGGGGTGGTTCGTTTTGGAAAGAAAGGTAAGCTAGCCCCACGGTACATCGGACCCTTCGAGATCTTGCAGAAGGTTGGGAATGTATCGTATAAGTTAGATTTACCTGCTTCTATGGAAAGAATCCATCCGGTTTTCCACGTTTCTATGCTACGAAAGTTCGTGTCAGATTTGGGCAAGGTTCTTAGTGAGCCTGATGTAGAGATCCTTGGAGATCTCACCTATGTTGAGCAGCCAGTGCGGATTCTAGACACGCAGATTAGAAAGTTGAGAAACAAGGAAATTCCGATGGTAAAAGTCCCTTGGAACCACCATAATATCGAAGAATGTACCTGGGAGACGCGGGAGTCTATGCTCCAGCAATACCCTTATCTCTTTTAAGGTTAGTTTTGTGTGTTTCTTTATGTGTTTTTTTATGTTGTGTTTATATTCTTCCTTATGTTTTGTCTTGCATGTGTTAGTGAGGAACATTCGGGGACGAATGTTCTTAAGGGGGAGAGAATGTAATACCCGGCTAGACCCCGGCGTCAGAATTCATACTTTCCGGCGGAATCTCCATTGGAATTTGGAATTTAAGGATGTCAAAGCTATCTAGAAGGGTAGAAGAAAGGTTTTTCAAAATGGTTTTGCATGTTTTTAGTGTTTTGATTAAGAAAAATTGGAGTTTTGAAAAGAAAAGACCAAGGAGGAAAATGTGAGGTTCGGCCGCCAAACCTCACTTTCAGCCGCCGAAGGTGGCTTGCTTTCGTTGCCACCAAAGCTCAAGTTCAGCTTTCGAATGTGGTGGAGCTGTGAAGGCAGCTTTGGCTGCCGAAGGTGATTGACCGGCCACCTATAAAAGGGTCCCTTATCCGGATTAGAGGTGAGTTTTCTCTCTCTTTTCAGGTATAGGTGAGTTCTTGACCTTCTTTGGTTGATTTCTTGGTTTTCTTTCAAGTTGAGTAAGTTTTAAGCAGTTTTCATGTTGGTTTTGAAGTTTTTGAGCAAAGAAGCAAAGTTGTGAGGCTTGGAGGTTTCGGATCTATTTTTCCCTGCATCTCCGAGTTTTGACCATCAATCCTCTCGATCTTCAAGAGGTAAGCATGGATCCTCACCTTTTCTAATGTTTTAAGGGTGTTTTGAAGAGTTTATGTGAGTGTTTTTGCATGGTTTGCATGGGTAGGGTTTATGTTGATCATAAGCCATATGTGTGTATTTGTGTTGTTTTTGGGGTTTAAGCTAGTTCTAAGCCCCTATATGCTTGGAGAAGGGTATATGCATGTGTTTGAGAGCTTGCTTGTGAGTTTGTGAAGGTTTGGAGAGGTTTTGGAGGCCAAAAACTTGAGGTTGAATCGGGTTCTGCCTTCTGGGAGAATTCAGGTTTGGTCGCCGAAGCAAGGTTCAGCCGCCGAACCCCTTGAGGAGGTTGTTTTGGCCGCCTAAACCCGCCCCTGAAAGTTTGGACATTCGGCTCTGGAGTGGAGTTTCGGCCGTCGAATTGCCGCCGAAGGTTGTCGAGTTTCGGCTCTGGAACCCCTTTCGGCCGCCGAAGGTGTTGCCAAAAGTGGATGAGTTTCGGCTTTGGAGGGACTTTCGGCCGCCGAACCTGCCGCCAAAAGTGTCCTGTCCAGCCTTCCTTTGCCTATTTTTCCATGCATGTTTAAGATGTTTTAGGGGGTTTTTGGGGGAATGTTTAGAGTTATGTTAGAGTTTGTTGGTACCTCATTTGAGTCCACCTTTGTAGGATCGGACCCGAGGAACCAAGGAGGCCCTCAGTGTTAGCTGGTTCAGAGGTATTCCAGCGTCTACTAGAGGTGAGTAGAACTGAACTATGTTTTAAATTAAATGAAAAGTTTTAGCATGACTCATGCATCATAAATGCTATGTATATATGTTAGGTTGTTTGCCTTAGTATACATGACTCATGCATCATAAATGCCATGTATATAGGATGTTTGCATTAGTATTCACGAATCTGATGCATTGCATAAAATGTTGTTGATGTGGATGGATATTGAAGGATCCTTTTGCCCTCTAGGTTATATGTATGATATGAGATGGAAAGACCAGGTGTGGCCTAATCGCCCCTGGCACAGAGTAAGAGAAGACCAGGTGTGGCCTAATCGCCCCTGGCACAGAGTAAGAGAAGACCAGGTGTGGCCTAATCGCCCCTGGCACAGAGTAAGAGAAGACCAGGTGTGGCCTAATGGCCCCTGGCACAGAGTAAGAGAAGACTAGGTGTGGCCTAATCGCCCCTGGCATAGTGAACATGTTACGATCTGTAGAGGGTTATTGGTGACAAGTCCATCCGTGATGTTAATTGTTGTAGTGTGATGCATTTCATGGAGGCATGTTTTATTAAATGATTTTATTAGTGCTCTACTGACTAGGCTCTAGTAGCTCACCCCTCTCCTTAACCCCCAGGTTTGCAGGGCCAGAGATAGCATGGGATGGCTGCAAGAGTAAAAGTTTATGTATAGTCAGAGTGGACATGTATTGTAAAATGATGTAAGGTCATGTAATGTATAGTGATGATAGAGTTGTGCTTGGCTCTAGCTATGGTTGATCCTTTTTGTACATGATCTGTATATTATTATGTTTTATAATGATATATGTTGAGGACCAAGCTTAAGATATGAAATGATGACCCAACTAGAGCATTTGATGAGGGCTCTAGTATGGGGTTTTATGTTTACAGAGATTGGGTGCATGCACAGGTTAAGCTTGGTAGATGTAAAGTTTCAATTTTTATGGAAATTGTTGATCATGTATGGGATTTACTAGGTTTACAGAATGCATAGTAGGCTTGCTACGGGTTCCGGCGACCTTAAGTCGATCTGAATCCTAGCGCCGGTAGCGGTCCGGTCTCCGGGTCGTTACACGTTCATACGAAGAAGAAGGCAAGGAAGTATGTTGGGACACATTTGTCGAAGAATTATGGTCCTGTTTTGGACCAATCGAATGCGAAGACTTTGATGAGTTCCTTTTCAAAATTCGACAAATGGGCCCTCTACGAGACTATCAACGGGAATTTGAACGGCTGGGGAACAAAGTGAAGGGGTGGACCCAGAAAGCCCTAGTGGGAACCTTTATGGGCGGCCTTAAAACAGAGATATCAGATGGAATTAGAATGTTCACACCCAAGACGCTTAAGGAAGCCATTAATTATGCTCGAATGCGGGATGAACAACTCCAAAGGCAGAAGAAAGCCATTCGAACATTTACCCCACCCAACTCGTTATCGCCAACAAAGGAAAAGACTGTAACTCCGGTAAAACGCCTTTCATGGGAAGAGATGAAAAAACGCAGGGCTACTGGGCTTTGTTTCAACTGTGATGCAAAATTCACTCCTGGGCATAGGTGTGCCAAACCTCAATTGCTTTTGTTAGATGGCGGCACTGAGGATGAGGATGAAGATGAGCCAGAAATATCCCTCCATGCTATTACCGGGTAGTCTAACTCACAAACCATGAGAGTTTTGGTCAAAATCGGATCCACAAAGATGATTGTCCTCATTGATAGTGGCTCAACTCACAACTTCATCAATGGCAAGATGGCAGAATCCCTCAGATTACCGGCAACGGCGGTTAAGCCAAATAAGGTGAAAGTCACCAATGGGGGACACTTACAGTGCAATGGAAAGTTTGAGGATGTGAATCTCCTGGTTCAAGGTATACCCTTTACTATTACATTATATTCTTTACTTATAATGGGTTTGTATATGGTGCTAGGAATCCAGTGGCTCCAACAATTAGGGGATGTGAATTGCAATTGGAAAAAACTTAACTATGAAATTCCATTGGAATGGACATCTTCAATTTCTTAAAGGAATTAACAGCCAACTCATTCAACCATATTCCACCAAGAAGATGGAGAAAGAGTTAAGACATGGGGGATCTATATTTGCAATCTGCTTCCAAATGTAACAAGAAGTACTTCCAAACGGAATTCATCCAGATATGCAATAATTACTCCATTAGTATTCTGATATTTATCAACATCCGACTGAGCTGCCTTCGGATAGGAAAATTAATCATCGCATCCTATTAAAGGAAGGGACAAATCTTGTTAACGTTCGTCCCTACAGGTACGCATATTTTCAAAAAGCTGAAATTGAAAAGCAAGTTCATGACATGTTAAAATTGGAGCTTATTCGAACTAGCACAAGTCCTTTTTCTTCTCCTGTTTTACTTGTTAAGAAAAAAGACGGGTCTTGGCGATTCTGTACGGATTATAGAGCCCTAAATGCTGTAACTGTTAGGGACAGATTTTCGATTCCCACTGTTGATGATATGATAGATGAATTACATGGGGCAACCTACTTCACTAAACTTGACCTTAGGGCAGGGTTTCATCAAGTAAGAGTTCATCTAGATGACATTCATAAAATAGCTTTTCGTACCCATAATGGTCACTATGAGTATTTAGTCATGCCCTTCGGGTTATGTAATGCCCCCTCCACCTTTCAAGCCCTTATGAATTCAATATTCCGTCCATATTTATGCAAATTCGTGCTAGTATTTTTTGATGATGTGTTAATTTATAGCCCCAATTGGACCATGCATCTTGAACATGTCAAATTAGCTTTTGAAATATTGCGACAACACCAATTTTTTATTAAGCTCAGTAAATGTGCATTTGGGAAGCAATAGATTGAATATTTGGGTCATATTGTGTCTCATGAAGGAGTAATGGTAGATCAAGGAAAAATTAGAACAATGATTGATTGGCAAAAACCTACTAATGTCTCTGATTTATGTGGTTTTTTAGGCCTTATAGGTTACTACAGAAAATTTGTTCGAAATTATGGCATGATTGCACGACCCTTGATGGATTTGCTAAAGAAGGGAAGGTTTGCTTGGACAGAACAGGCAGAGCAATCCTTTACAAATTTAAAGCAAGCAATGTCCTCCACACCAACTTTGGCTATGCCCAACTTTAATGAGGAATTTTTCATAACAACATATGCTTCTAATGAAGGCATTGGGGCTGTCCTTTCTCAGCAGGATAAACCCATTGCTTTTATGAGCAAATCCTTGGGAGTTTCTAAACAAACCTGGTCCACCTATGCTAAAGAAATGTTTGCCATTGTTCACGCAATTTGAACATGGCGACCTTACTTACTCGACCGACAGTTCTTGATTCAAACTGATCAAAGAAGCCTTAAATACCTTTTGGAATAGCAGATTGTGACTCCAGAACAACAAAAATGGGTCTCTAAGCTGCTTGGTTATGATTATGAAATCAGGTATAAACCGGGTAAAGAAAATGTCGCCGCCGATGCACTATCAAGAATTGTAGGGAGTCCTAGCCTTGATGCACTCTTCAGTCCACAAACCTCTTTATGGGATTCTTTAAGGGCAGCTGTTACTACACATCCCTACATGATTCAAATTGAGAAATTGCCTGCCAATAATGCGGGAAAATCATATTTGTGGAGAGCTGGGTTAATTCTTTATAAGAATCGGGTTGTCATTCCCCCTTATTCTGACTTAATTACTCAGATTTTACAGGAATTTCATGACTCCCCAAGCGGTGGACATTTTGGAGTTTTGAGGACTTGTAAGCGGATTGCTGCCCAATTTTATTGGCCTTCTTTAAACAAATCAGTTCGTGACTATGTTGCTGCTTGTTCAATTTGTCAAAAGAACAAATCATTAACATCTTTACCAGCCGGTTTATTACAACCTCTATCAATTCCTCATCAGGTTTGGGATGATATAATAATGAACTTCATTGAAGGTTTGTCTAGTGGAAAAAATGCAAACCTGGTTGTTGTGGATCATTTAAGCAAATATGCTCATTTTTTAGCTTTAACACATCCTTTTACTGCTAAATCAATTGCTGAGAAATTTGTTGAAGGTGTTGTCAAGCTCCATGGGATGCCGAAATCCATTATCAGTGATCGTGATCCTATTTTTGTCAGTCATTTTTGGCGTGAATTCTTTAAATTGTCCGGCACCAAGCTGACCATGAGTTCTTCTTATCACCTAGAGACGGACGGCCAATCGGAGGTTGTGAACAGGTGTCTTGAACAATATTTGCGCTGTTTTGCTTCCCAACAGCCACGAAAATGGAGCTTTTATCTCCCTTGGGCTGAATTTTGGTATAACACTTCATATCATGTTTCTATTAGCATGACCCCTTTCTTAGCATTAAATGGCAGGCCTCCACCATCCATTCCACGATATGATGCAGGTTTGTCCCCTGTTCATAAGGCAGATCATATTTTAATAAGTCATGATGAAATTCTTCAGCAACTTAAAACTACCCTTTCCCGTTCTATTCACCAAATGAAGCAAACGGCAGAAGCAAAACGCAAGGATATCGAATTCCAAGTTGGTGATTGGGTTTATCTAAAATTGCAGCCTTATCGTCAACAATCAGTTGCCAAGAGAGCTTACCAGAAGCTGGCTTGCCGTTACTATGGGCCTTACAAGATTTTGGCTAAGTTTGGAAAAGTTGCTTATCAATTACAGTTACCTGAAGGCTCCAAAGTTCATCATGTTTTTCATATTTCTTTGCTTAAAAAACATGTTGGTACAACTGCCCCAGTATCAACAGATTTGCCTCAATTCAATGATGATGGTAATGTTGTCTTGGAGCCTCAAGCGTTACTGGATACCAGATGGGTTAAACAGGGATAGCGTTTGGTGGAGGAGAGGCTTGTTCAGTGGAAGGGCTTGCCCACTGACGATGCTACATGAGAAAACACAGAAACTCTGTTTGCAAGATTTTCTCCTTCGAACCTTGAGGACAAGGTTTTTGAAAATAGGGGAAGTAATGATAAGCCTCGGAGGACTAATCGAATGATTGTTTCAAATAGGAAGTATTTGGATTAATTATTTGATTTTGAGTTGACTATTGCTGCTGAATAAAGTCTTGCTGCTGCTGGATATTTTTGCTGGTTTTTTCTTTTTTTTTTTTGAATAATTCTTTGTAAGAACAAGTCATAGTTGATATCTTAACTGACTTGCATATTTTTAGCTATTTTTGGGGAATAATCTCTGTTAGTGGCCTGTGTATAGGATTGAGTTGTTAAAGTCCTACTGTTATTTAAGAAAGCTTGTATAGCAGCTATGATCATCAATGAAAATTACTCAAATTATTCTCAATTTAATTATTTTCTTTTACAAGTTTTGACTGGACCTATCAAGTGTATACAATAAATGGTGAGAGAAAAATTAACATTGGTGGTGATAAAACTTAAAACTTAACGTGAGAGATATCATACAACTGAATAACAATTTTTTGTCAACTTTTATGTTAATGCAGAGGCATATGGGAAGCAAAACATGGCAAGCTTTTTCCATCTTACATTGTGCATGCCAAAACTGTGAGATGATTAAAGTGAGTCTTGATTTTTAGAATTACGAGTGGCCATCGGAGAAGCATGTGTGCAGGTGCTAGTTAATTTAGTAGGTAAGATATGGTGATTCTGTCTCTTTTAATACTCAAAGATTCCAAGGTTGAGTTTTGGGTTGCGTTAGAGCAACAGATCGTTCCCATCTTGACCCTAATGCTGAAGCTTTGCCATTAGAGCAATAAGCCTAATACTTTGAGTGCAACACCACACTGATTTTTATTTACTTTATAATTTTTAAAAAATTTATTATTTATTATTTAATTCATATATTTTAGGAAAATTTATTAGTTGGTATTTTGATTTTGAAAAACATATTAAAAAGTTCCTAATATTTTAAAAACTCTACTAATTAGTCTCTCCATTAATTTTAGCCATTAAAAATTTAGAAAATTTAAAATGCCTTTCATATGAATGGGCTAATTAATATAATTTTTTTAAAAACTGAGAGTCCAATTAATGAGTTTTTTCAATAGTAAAATATTTAACGATTAAAATTATCAGAGATACTAATTAATTGAATTTTTAAAATATCAGAGACATTTTAATAAATATTTAAAAATTGATGGACTATCTAATAAATTTCTATATAATATAAGGAACAAAGAGTAAAATTTCCTTCATTTTAATCATTTAGGTAGGTCTTCTTCATTGGACGTATAACTCTTCAAGGCAAAAGATTTTAGCCTTTTAAAATCTGGGTTTATTTATGATTTATATTTTATTCTGAATGATCCATTATGTTATTAATATAGACTTCATAACTCTTTCAAACTTAACAATATTAAGTAGGATAAATTATACTTTAGTCTCTGAGTTATAGTATTAATTAATAGATCACTCCCTATACTTTTAAAATTAAACACTTAAGCCCCTCTATTTTCATTTCGTCTAAATGCACAATTCTTCTATCCATTTCTCCCCGTTACTAGTGATAAAATATTTACATTGCCCCTCTTTAAATTATAAATTGTAAGACCTAGGGTTCTCAAATCAAACACTCCATTCTGCCCCAAATTGCGCTCCTTTTCTCTCTACTTTCCCTCTCTCCATTGCTTTTCTTCTCTCCATTACTTTAATCCTCCATTGGCGAAGTGGTCCCTGATTCTTTATTGCAGTGTCAAGTGGCGCTATTGGTTGCCTTGTTAGGACCACGATACTTCATGGTCCCCCAATCTGTATCGCGACACAATTTTGTCTACTAGTTGCATTCTCAGAAGCAAAAGAGTTTTATGGTCCTCGATTCTTCATCACGACATCAAGTGAGGCTCCATCTAAGGGCTTTGTGAGGAGAAAGAGATTTTGTGATTCCCGATTCGCAAAAGTAAGGACAGTGGATCTTCGTATTTGTAGAAGGATAATATTTATTGTATTTCACAATAGAGATTACAACCTATTTATACATGAGAGATGATATCTAAACAGGAAGGAAAATCAAGTCTATGATTATACAATCCCTAAGATTAAGCAACTGACCCATCTATCAATATTTACTTCCTATATTAACATATTTACTTCCTATAACCTATAACACTCCCCCTTAAGTTGGAGTATAAATGTTAATCATACTCAACTTGTTACATATATAATCAACTTGAGTCCCATTTAAAGCTTTAGTGAAGATATCTCCTAATTGTTCTCCAGTTCGGATATGTCCTATTGATATTACCTTTTGTTGGACCTTTTCACGAACAAAATGACAATCAATCTCGATGTGTTTAGTCCTCTCGTGAAATACTGGATTGGAGGCAATGTGGATAGCTGTTTAATTATCACACCACAACTTAGCAGGCACCGAATTTGTGAACCCAACTTCTTCCAATAGTTGATGTATCCATAAGACTTCACAAACGGCTTATGCCATGGCTCAATATTCAGATTCAGCACTAGAACGGAAGACTACATTTTACTTCTTACTTTTCCATGAGATCAAGTTACCTCTCACAAAGATACAATACCCAGTAGTTGACCTCCTATCAACCTTCGAGCCTGCCCAATTAGCATCAGAAAAACATTTGATATTTGAGTACTCATGAATACCATAGAATAGGCCTCGCCCTGGAGCCCCTTTAAGGTAACAAAGAATCTGTCCCACAGCATCCCATTGGGCAACAGTAGGAGAGAACATACACTGACTTACCACACTCACTGAATGTGCAATATCAGGACGAGTCACCATCAAATAATTCAGCTTGTCAACTAATCTTCTATACCTTTCAGGATCTGCAAATGGCTCACTGTCTTCTGTGATAATTGAAGGTTAAGGGTCATTGGGGCACTACAAGGATTAGAACCCAATTTTTCTATTTCTGCTAACAAATCAAGAACATATTTTCTTTGAGATAAGAAGATGCCTTTCTTACACCGCATAACTTCGATTCCCAAGAAATATTTCAATGAACCTAAATCCTTTGTATGAAACTGTGTTTTAAGAAATTCTTTTAGGAATGTGATTCCAGCAATATCACTTCCTGTGATAACGATATCATCTACATATACTACAAGCATAATTACTCCACTATCAGAATTTCTATAAAACACTGAGTGATCACACTTACTCATCTTCATTTCAAACTGTTGGACCACCTCACTAAACTTGCCAAACCATGCCCGATGACTCTGTTTTAAGCCATAAAGGGATTTTTAAAGTCTACAAATCTTGCCTGACTCCCTTGAGCAACAAAACCAGGTGGTTGCTCAATATAAACCTCCTCCTTAAGATTACCATGAAGAAAAGTATTTTTAATATCCAGTTGATGCAAAGGCCAATCATGTGCAGCTGCCAAGGAAATAAACAATAGAACAGATGCGAGCTTGGCAACTGGGGAAAATATATCAGAATAGTCAACTCCATAAGTTTGTGCATAACCTTTGGCCATTAAACGGGTCTTGAGGCGAGCAACAGATCCATCAGGATTTACTTTCACTGCAAACACCCATTTGCACCCAATAGCCCGCTTTCCTGGGGGTAAGGACATCAACTTCCAAGTACTATTAGTGTCAAGGGCCATCATTTAGGACATCAACTTCCATAGTTTTGGGAACTGAAATAGAATCTAAATGTAATGATCCGAAAATCGGATCGCTATCGGCGTTAGAATTCAGATCGACTTAAGATCGCTGGAACCCGTAGCAAGCCTACTATATATCTTGTGTACCTGATAAAATCCCATACATGATCATACATTATCACAAAAACTTAAACATTCCATGAAACCAAGCTCAACCTGTACATGTATATACTGAAAACATAAAATCCATACTAGAGCCCTCATCAAATGCTCTGGTATGGTAAACATCATATGCCTCAAGCTTGGTTCAAACATAACTCATAATTAAAACTTTTACATAAAGATCATGTTAACAGGGATTACAAAGATAAAAACTAGGGCCAAGCACAATTCTAATCCATTAAACAATACATGTCCACAACTATTCTATTACATCAGACTATACCAGCTACTATGCCGGCTTTCCCAAGCTATCATTGACCCTGCAAACCTGAGGTTAGGGGAGAGGAATAAGCTACAAGAGCCCAGTGAGCAGAATATAAAAACAGTTTAATAAACATATGCTCGTATAAAATGCGTCACAGCACAAACAATTCACATCAAGATGGACTTGTCACCAGTAACCCTCTACATATTCCAATGTGCTTGGCCCTTGACGGAGCTCCTCAGGACTTTCGATTAAGCATAATATAACATATCCATAATGCCAGGGGCGTAGAATGGGCAAGCCCTGGTCTTTCCATATCATATCATACCATATCATCTCGAGGGCTAGTGGATCATTGATAGAGCATATTCTAAACCCATTTATCATGATATTATTGATGTTCATTTACACTTTTTCTGCCTAATTTTGTAGTTTTGATCTTGTTTTGCAGACATTAGGTGCAAAGAGACAATCTGGTGAAAATGCTCTTAAAACTGCCAAAAAGTGCCAAATATGGAAAGTGCTAAATAAGGAAAGTTTTCGAATATGGAAAGTGCCAGATAAGGAAAGCGCAGTCAGCTAATTATTCAAAATTCAAATTGCAGATCTTTCTTTCCTTGTTTAAAGATGTGCAGACACCTCAGCAGTCAGATCTTTCTATTTAGGCAGCAAAGATCTCAAGAAGACGCACTTGCCTCTCTTGCATTCAGCATTTAAGATTTGAAATTCAAACGAAGGCTCCACCTAAAAAGGAAAGTTTGGACAGCATCTCTTTCCTTCTGCACAACCAATCCGCGCGCCTCCTTCCTTCTAAAGACCTTGCAACGCGCTTCTTTCCTTTTCAGACACAACTTGGGCAGCAAGCACCTCTTGTGTAATACCCGGCTAGACTCCGGTATCGGAATTCCTACCGTCCGGTGGAATTTGGGTGTCGGATACCTCTAGAAGGGTAAAAGCATGTTTTTATAAAATGTTTTCATGTATTTTAATGTTTTAAGTATGATTTTAAATAAATTTTTGCATGAAAATTCTTTAAGGAAAAACTCAGGTTCGGCCGCCGAAACTCACTTTCGGCCGCCGAACATGCATGGACTTTGGGAGGCACGTTAGGCCCCCGAAAGTCTAAGTGAGGGAAGTGCAGGTTCGGCCGCCGAACCTTATGTTCGGCCGCCGAACATTGCATGGATGCGGAGGCACATTCGGCCCCCGAACGTGGCCTGGCCAGCCACTATAAAAGGGTCCCCTTGGTCCGCACGGGCGAGCTTTTTCTCTCCCATTGTCGGCCAAGGTGAGTCTCCACCGTTCCTCCCTCGATCTTGAGTGTTTCCTCTAGATCTTTCATGGTTTTAACAAGTTTATAACCTTGTTTTGAAGATTTGTGAGCTTTGAGCAAGCTTTGAGTGCTTGGAGGTTCAAAGAGCTTAATCTCTCCATCTCCAAGCTAGGATCGCTTTCCTCTCGTTTCTTCAAGAGGTAAGGGTCGATCTTGAACCCTTTTTATGTTTTAAACAAGTTTTAAGTAAGATCTATGGGTAGAAATGCATGTTAGGACATATGTTGAGTTTATGGGTTTTGATGAAGTTTGAGCAATGTAGCTTGTTTGTGGGTGAATGAAGTGTTGTAGATGGGGTATATGCATGTTTGAGACCCCTAGGAACTTGTATGCGTGTTTTGGTTGAGAAATATGCATGATCTATGGTTTTGGGAGGCAGGAGGTTCATTTGAACCAAGTTTCTGCCGTTTGGCAGAAACCAGGTTCGGCAGCCGAAGGGAGTTTCGGCCGCCGAACCCCTCTTGTGAAGGCAGCTTTCGGCTGCCGAAGGTGCCCCCGAAAAGAGACTTTCGTCTCTGTCTGGCACTTTCGGCCGCCGAAGGTGCCGCCGAACCTAGCTGAGTTTCGTCTCTGTCCAGGACTTTCGGCCGCCGAAAGTGCCGCCGAAGGTGCCCTGTTCAGCCGTTTCATGCATATTTTCTGTGATGTTTTCATGATGTTTTAGGGGGTTTTTGGGGGATATATTAGAGTTGTGTTTATATATGTTTGGTCCCTCATTGGAGTCCACCTGTGTAGGTTCGGACCCGAGGAACCGAGGACCCCAGCAGTGAGTGAGCTGCTTCAGTGTCTGGTCAGAGCTAGCCAGAGGTGAGTGGAAACAAGCTTAATGTTTTAAATCAAATAACTGAATGGTTTGGGCATGCTTCACGCATCATGATGATATGTAATAGGCTGATTGCATTAGTACACGAATATGTCGCATTGCATTTTATTTTGTGGTTGTGGGTGAATGCTGTATGATCCAATTAGTCCACGAGACTTTATGTATGTATGACAGGAAGACCAGGACCCCATGCTACGGCCTGGCACGAGACTTTATGTATGTATGACAGGAAGACCAGGACCCCATGCTACGGCCTGGCACGAGGCTTTATATATGCTATGACAGGAAGACCAGGACCCCATGCTACGGCCTGGCACGAGGCTTTATATATGTTATGACAGGAAGACCAGGACCCCATGCTACGGCCTGGCACGAGACTATGTTGGGACTAATTGGTGACAGGTTCACCCTTGATGTGGATTGTCTGTGATATGATGCATTTCATGAAAGCATGAACTTTAATATAATGTTTTCAGTTTCTGCTCACTGGGCTTTTAGCTCACCCCTCTCCCCTAACCCCAGGTTTGCAGGTACGGGATTGATAGAGAAGAAAAGAAGAGAAAAGTCATATGTATGTAATAGCTAGAGTTTGTGGACATGACAAATGATAAGAATGTAATTATGTTATTGAGGATAGAGTTGTGCTTGACCATAGTATATGTTAATCCCTTGGTATGTACATGATCTTATTTTATGATGTATATGTGAACCAACTCAACACAGGATATATATTGCCCATTGAGGCTTTGATGAAATCCCACAGAGGGATTAATGTTTATGTATATGATGAATATAGTGCATGCACAGGTTGAGTTTGGTAAATGAAGAAAAGAAAAGTTTTTAATTCTTATGTATGTTTGTTGATCATGTATGGGATTAAACAGGTAAACAGGATGTATGTTAGGCTTGCTACGGGTCCCGGCGGCCTTACGCCGATCTGGATCCTAGCGCCGGTAGCGGTCCGGATTTCCGGGGCGTTACAGAGTGGTATCAGAGCCCTAGGTTCATATGGTCGGACCTAGAGTGTCGGGCTCATAGATGTTATAGAAGGTCAAGCACAATAGGCAAAAATCATGTCCACTAGGATAGGATGTAGAGTCCTGTCTTGCTATGATTGTATGATATGCCATGATGATATGCTATGTGTGTAATGTAGCTGTGAGGTTCATGCTTGCCGACATGAACCATTTAATGCTAATGTTTATGTGATGTTTACTGTTTCTCAGAAAACAGGATGAGAGGAACCCGTCGATCTGCACGATTGACTGGAATACCACCTCAGGACGAGGGCATTGATGCCCGTCCTTCAACATTGCCTAGGGCAATGTCGAGTAGGTCCAACAGGGACCGAGCAGTGAGAGACCCTAGAAGGTCTTTAGATCTGGGAAGAAGCAGATCAGTCAGAGGAACAGTGCAGGGAGGTATGTCAGAGGATATGGGGGATCAGATGGATGTTGATCAAAGGAGGGATGGCAGTTTGGGCGTCAGTATGTCAGAAGAGGGTATGGGAGAATCCCAAGGAGGCACTCAGGCCTCGGGATTTGTTCAGCCACCTCACTATCCGCCCTACACCCAAAATCCCGGGTATTCGATGGGAGGTACATCGGATTACCCTAGTTTTAACCCCTACCCCACACAGATGCCATACCCACCATACTACCCACCATATCCACAGTACCCAGTGTACCCACCTCCACCATACTATCCAAATCCAGCAAACCCTACCTCAGGGGATGCTGTACCTCCTCCACCACCAGCACCTACATGCCCAGATACCCAGATACCTCAGCCTAGCTCATCTGGGGGAAGTAAGGCTAAAATGACAGATTACATGAAGTTGGGTGCTCCCCAGTTTGAGTCAGGTGATGACCCGTTTGTGTATTTGGAGAAGGTCAAGATGATCACAGAGGAGATCGGAGCTGATGATAGTAGAGCCATTCAGATGGCTGGTTTCACCTTGAAATGCAAAAAGGCCCGTGAGTGGTTCAAAAACTATGTGAAGCCGAGGGTGGATAGCCTATCGTGGGAGGAGTTCGCTAATGAATTTGCAGGATGGGCTTTCCCTGATAGTTCAAGGGAATTGAAGATGATAGAATTCGAGCAGTTGAGGCAAACCGATGACATGAGTGTAGACGAGTATACTGACAGGTTTATGGAGTTGCTGCCTTTTGCTGGGCAAGACCTTAGCACAGACCAGAAGAAGTCGAGGAGGTATATCATGAAGCTCCATCCTAGGTATTCCTCCTTGGTACAGTCAGCAGATAGAGAGAGTTTTCACGCCATAGTAGACATGGCTAGGAGAATGGAGGCTAGTGCCATCGTTCAGGGGACAGTCAAACAGACAGTGGCACAAGCTTCTGGTTCTAAAACTCCGGGAGGGGGAAGGTTAGATCCCTCTACCTTGAGTGCAGCAGCTTCAGGCAGTAAGAGATGGGGTAAGCCCAAGGGTAAGAAGAATAAGTTCTGGAACAAGGTCAAGTCTAGTCTGGGGTTTGGCAGTGGTTCTAGTTCTGGGGCGGATAATGCAGCTTGTGCGAAGTGTGGTAGGCCACACAGGGGTTTATGCCGGTATGGGACAACGACCTGCTACAGATGTGGGCAAGAGGGGCATATGTCATGGCAATGCCCTAAAGCAGTTCCTACGGCACAGACACAGCAGACAGCTTCAGGAAGTGTGGCACAGCCAGTAGCTCTAGCTGCTACACAGGCCAGTGGCAGAGGCAGAGGGAGAGGGTCAGCTTCTTCCTCAGCAGGATTCAGAGGTGAAGGTCCATCAGCTCCAGCCAGGATCTTCACCATGACACAGCAGGAGGCTAACACATCCAACACCGTGGTGTCAGGTAATCTCATCATTGGGTGTTCTGATGTGTATGCATTAATGGACCCGGGTGCATCTCACTCTTTTATTGCACCGAGAGCCGTTCAGAGGTTAGGATTGATGGTCTCTGGGTTAGAGTGTCCCCTATGGGTTAGTGGACCCAAGTGTGACCCGTCAGTTGCAGAGTCAGTCTGCCAGTGTAGTCCAGTTTTTATAGAGGGAAGATGCTTGTCCGCCGACCTTGTGGTTCTAGATTTGACAGACTTTGACGTCATTCTAGGGATGGATTGGCTATCTACCCATGGTGCTACCTTGGACTGCAGGGACAAAGTAGTTAAGTTCAGATGTCAGGATGGGTCAGAGGTCGTCTTCAGAGGAGACAAGAGGGGTACACCTAGAGGTCTAATTTCAGCTCTTCAGGCTCGTAGGTTGCTTAGGAGGGGATGTCAGGGGTTTCTAGCTCATGTGAGGGAGTTGGATAGTCATGTTAGAGAGCCCGCCTCAGTGCCTGTGGTGAGTGAGTTCTTAGATGTTTTCCCAGACGAGCTGCCAGGGTTACCACCTGCTAGGGAGATAGAGTTCGAAATTGAGTTAATGCCTGGAACTAGGCCTATCTCTATCCCTCCCTACAGGATGGCACCAGCTGAGATGAAAGAGTTGAAGGAACAGTTGCAAGAACTGGTGGACAAGGGTTTCATCCGACCGAGTACCTCACCTTGGGGTGCTCCAGTACTCTTTGTGAAGAAAAAGGATGGATCCCTTAGGCTTTGTATCGACTACAGGCAGTTGAACAAAGTCACCATCAAGAATAAGTACCCATTGCCAAGGATCGACGATCTATTCGACCAGCTAGCAGGAGCGGGTTGTTTCTCCAAAATAGATCTGAGATCCGGGTACCATCAGTTGAGAATCAGAGAGGAGGACGTGCCAAAGACGGCCTTCAGGACCAGATATGGGCACTATGAGTTCCTTGTAATGCCGTTTGGGTTAACCAACGCCCCTGCAGCATTCATGGACCTCATGAACAGAATATTCAGACCATACCTGGATCACTTCGTTATTGTCTTCATAGATGATATCCTAGTGTATTCCAGGAATGCAGAGGAGCATGCCCATCATCTGAGGATAGTTTTGCAGACCTTGAGGGAACATGGCTTGTATGCCAAGTTCTCCAAGTGTGAGTTCTGGTTAAGGAGCATATCATTCTTGGGGCATATAGTGTCAGAGAATGGAATAGAGGTAGACCCCAAGAAAGTAGAGGCTGTAACTAACTGGCCCAGACCCACCTCAGTGACAGAGATCAGAAGTTTCTTGGGTTTGGCTGGTTATTACAGGAGGTTCGTACAGGACTTCTCCAAAATTGCAGCTCCTTTAACCAGATTGACCAGAAAGAATCAGAGGTTCGAGTGGACCGATCGATGTGAAGAAAGCTTTGAGGAGCTCAAGAAAAGGTTGACTTCAGCACCAGTGTTAGCTCTGCCAACCAGCAATGAGGACTTCACAGTATTCTGTGATGCATCCAGAGTAGGCTTGGGTTGTGTGTTGATGCAGAATGGTAGGGTGATCGCTTATGCTTCTAGACAGCTAAAGAGGCATGAGATGAATTACCCCACACACGATCTGGAGATGGCAGCGGTTATCTTTGCCCTCAAGATGTGGAGGCATTACCTCTATGGGGTAAAATGTGAGATCTTCACAGATCATAAGAGCCTGCAGCACATCTTGAGTCAGAGAGATTTGAACTTGAGGCAGAGGAGATGGGTAGAACTGCTCAGTGACTATGATTGTAAGATACAGTACCATCCGGGTAAGGCTAATGTAGTAGCTGATGCCTTAAGCCGGAAATCACTTGGCAGTCTATCCCACATCACGGCAGAGAGGAGACCGGTGGTGAAGGAATTTTATAAGCTCATTGAGGAGGGTCTACAGATGGAGTTGTCTGGTACAGGTGCTTTGATTGCACAGATGAAAGTAACCCCCGTGTTTCTGGAGCAGGTGGCTCAGAAACAGCACGAGGACCCAGAGTTAGTGAAGATTGCCAGGACTGTTCAGTCAGGCAAAGATAGTGAGTTCAGATTCGATGATAAGGGGATCCTCCGCTATGGGAACAGACTATGTGTACCAGATGACATCGGGCTTAAAGGAGACATTATGAGAGAGGCTCATAATGCAAGATACAGTGTTCACCCTGGAGCCACCAAGATGTACCAAGATCTGAAGAGGGTGTATTGGTGGCCAGCTATGAAGAGGGAAGTGGCACAATTCGTGTCAGCCTGCGAAATATGTCAGAGGGTGAAGCTGGAACATCAGAAGCCGGCTGGAATGCTTAACCCGCTACCTATTCCAGAATGGAAATGGGAGAACATAGCTATGGACTTTGTAGTGGGGTTACCGGCAACATCCAACAGACTAGACTCCATATGGGTGATTGTGGACAGACTCACCAAATCTGCTCACTTCATTCCAGTTAGGAGCAACTACTCTGTGGATAAGTTAGCGCAGGTTTATGTGGATGAAGTCGTCAGACTACATGGGGTCCCGGTATCTATAGTGTCAGATAGAGGGCCCCAGTTCACCTCCAGATTTTGGCGGAGTCTGCAGAGTGCTATGGGTACCAGGTTAGATTTCAGTACTGCCTTCCACCCCCAGACTGATGGACAGTCAGAGAGGACCATCCAGACCATAGAAGATATGCTCAGAATGTGTGTGCTAGATTTTGGCGGTTCTTGGAAGCAACATCTACCTTTGGTGGAGTTTGCCTACAATAACAGCTATCATGCTAGCATAGGGATGGCTCCATATGAAGCTTTGTATGGGAGGAAGTGCAGGTCACCCGTTTGCTGGGAGGAGGTTGGAGAGAGGTCCTTAGCAGGGCCTGAGCTTGTTGAGATCACCAGCAGGGTGGTGCCCATTATCAGAGAAAGGATAAAGACTGCCACCAGCAGGCAGAAAAGTTATGCAGACATCCGCAGGAAACAGGTAGAGTTTCAGGAGGGGGATCTAGTATTGCTCAAGGTGTCTCCGATGAAAGGGGTGGTTCGATTTGGTAAAAAGGGTAAGCTAGCTCCGCGGTACATTGGACCCTTTGAAGTCCTGCAAAGGATTGGGAATGTATCATACAAGCTGGACTTGCCTGCTTCTATGGAAAGAATCCATCCGGTTTTCCATGTTTCCATGTTGAGGAAGTTCGTGTCAGATCCGGGCAAGGTTCTTAGCGAGCCTGATGTGGAGATCCAAGAGGATCTCACGTATGTTGAACAGCCAGTGCGGATTCTTGACACTCAGATCAGAAAGTTGAGGAACAAGGAAATCCCGATGGTGAAAGTCCTTTGGAACCACCACAATTTGGAAGAATGCACTTGGGAGACCCGGGAGTCCATGCTCCAGCAGTACCCCCACCTCTTCTAAGGTTAGTTGAGATGTGTTCCATGTGCTATATGTGTGTATGTTATGTTTGTTTCGCTATGCAAGTACTAGTTGAGGAACATTCGGGGACGAATGTTCTTAAGGGGGGGAGAATGTAATACCCGGCTAGACTCCGGTATCGGAATTCCTACCGTCCGGTGGAATTTGGGTGTCGGATACCTCTAGAAGGGTAAAAGCATGTTTTTATAAAATGTTTTCATGTATTTTAATGTTTTAAGTATGATTTTAAATAAATTTTTGCATGAAAATTCTTTAAGGAAAAACTCAGGTTCGGCCGCCGAAACTCACTTTCGGCCGCCGAACATGCATGGACTTTGGGAGGCACGTTAGGCCCCCGAAAGTCTAAGTGAGGGAAGTGCAGGTTCGGCCGCCGAACCTTATGTTCGGCCGCCGAACATTGCATGGATGCGGAGGCACATTCGGCCCCCGAACGTGGCCTGGCCAGCCACTATAAAAGGGTCCCCTTGGTCCGCACGGGCGAGCTTTTTCTCTCCCATTGTCGGCCAAGGTGAGTCTCCACCGTTCCTCCCTCGATCTTGAGTGTTTCCTCTAGATCTTTCATGGTTTTAACAAGTTTATAACCTTGTTTTGAAGATTTGTGAGCTTTGAGCAAGCTTTGAGTGCTTGGAGGTTCAAAGAGCTTAATCTCTCCATCTCCAAGCTAGGATCGCTTTCCTCTCGTTTCTTCAAGAGGTAAGGGTCGATCTTGAACCCTTTTTATGTTTTAAACAAGTTTTAAGTAAGATCTATGGGTAGAAATGCATGTTAGGACATATGTTGAGTTTATGGGTTTTGATGAAGTTTGAGCAATGTAGCTTGTTTGTGGGTGAATGAAGTGTTGTAGATGGGGTATATGCATGTTTGAGACCCCTAGGAACTTGTATGCGTGTTTTGGTTGAGAAATATGCATGATCTATGGTTTTGGGAGGCAGGAGGTTCATTTGAACCAAGTTTCTGCCGTTTGGCAGAAACCAGGTTCGGCAGCCGAAGGGAGTTTCGGCCGCCGAACCCCTCTTGTGAAGGCAGCTTTCGGCTGCCGAAGGTGCCCCCGAAAAGAGACTTTCGTCTCTGTCTGGCACTTTCGGCCGCCGAAGGTGCCGCCGAACCTAGCTGAGTTTCGTCTCTGTCCAGGACTTTCGGCCGCCGAAAGTGCCGCCGAAGGTGCCCTGTTCAGCCGTTTCATGCATATTTTCTGTGATGTTTTCATGATGTTTTAGGGGGTTTTTGGGGGATATATTAGAGTTGTGTTTATATATGTTTGGTCCCTCATTGGAGTCCACCTGTGTAGGTTCGGACCCGAGGAACCGAGGACCCCAGCAGTGAGTGAGCTGCTTCAGTGTCTGGTCAGAGCTAGCCAGAGGTGAGTGGAAACAAGCTTAATGTTTTAAATCAAATAACTGAATGGTTTGGGCATGCTTCACGCATCATGATGATATGTAATAGGCTGATTGCATTAGTACACGAATATGTCGCATTGCATTTTATTTTGTGGTTGTGGGTGAATGCTGTATGATCCAATTAGTCCACGAGACTTTATGTATGTATGACAGGAAGACCAGGACCCCATGCTACGGCCTGGCACGAGACTTTATGTATGTATGACAGGAAGACCAGGACCCCATGCTACGGCCTGGCACGAGGCTTTATATATGCTATGACAGGAAGACCAGGACCCCATGCTACGGCCTGGCACGAGGCTTTATATATGTTATGACAGGAAGACCAGGACCCCATGCTACGGCCTGGCACGAGACTATGTTGGGACTAATTGGTGACAGGTTCACCCTTGATGTGGATTGTCTGTGATATGATGCATTTCATGAAAGCATGAACTTTAATATAATGTTTTCAGTTTCTGCTCACTGGGCTTTTAGCTCACCCCTCTCCCCTAACCCCAGGTTTGCAGGTACGGGATTGATAGAGAAGAAAAGAAGAGAAAAGTCATATGTATGTAATAGCTAGAGTTTGTGGACATGACAAATGATAAGAATGTAATTATGTTATTGAGGATAGAGTTGTGCTTGACCATAGTATATGTTAATCCCTTGGTATGTACATGATCTTATTTTATGATGTATATGTGAACCAACTCAACACAGGATATATATTGCCCATTGAGGCTTTGATGAAATCCCACAGAGGGATTAATGTTTATGTATATGATGAATATAGTGCATGCACAGGTTGAGTTTGGTAAATGAAGAAAAGAAAAGTTTTTAATTCTTATGTATGTTTGTTGATCATGTATGGGATTAAACAGGTAAACAGGATGTATGTTAGGCTTGCTACGGGTCCCGGCGGCCTTACGCCGATCTGGATCCTAGCGCCGGTAGCGGTCCGGATTTCCGGGGCGTTACATCTTGGGCAGCAAGTAAGACTTAAGGCATCATCTAATCCTATTTAAGAAGCACATAAGGCCAGCCGAAATCCTCTTGCACTTCATCTCTTCGGATTGCACAAGGCCGATGCCACCTTGCCTCTTCTCTTTTTCTACCTTTCTTCTTTTCGTTTATTTTTAGTTTTTGGTTCAGCCATGAGTGGCTGAAACCTTTATTTCTAGTTGAAGATTGGTTGAAACTTAAGTTGTTTTATGGATTATGAGATTCGAACATAAGTTGTTTGTCTTTGGTTTATTCAATATTCATACAATTTCATGCTTGATTCTATTATTGCTTTGTTGTTTTGATCAAATTGGCCACTTGATTCTTGATTGCAAGGTAATATATTATTAGTTTGGATAATTTTAAGTCTGTAATTGCTTGGATTGTTCAAACATAAGAACACTTGGTGTAAAAACTAAGGAAATTATATGATCTAGCAACATCTCATGCGTTTGGGTAGCTAGGATTGGATCTCTCTATTTCTTAATGCGATTGACAGTTGTTTGTTGCCTGAGCCCCAAGGACGTTCCTTGGCAACTTGTTGATTAGTAATTAATTAGAGGACATTCCCTAATTGGTTTAATCTTAAGTAGAGACATGGTGGTGAGAAGCGTCTTCTGTCTCCATAACTAATGTATTAAAACAACTAAAGAAACATAGTGTCAATGATCAATCCCAACAACTGAAGTGAATCTGATTCTTCAACTAGTGGATTCTTGATTAATGAATCCATGAATTTTATGTTACGAGTCCTTTTCTTCAATGCCTCACACGTTATTTCCTGATTTATTTCTTCAATCTGTATCGCTTCAGCATTGAAATGTGAGATAAAACTCCTTAAAGACTCGCCATTTCCTTGCCGAATTTTTCGCAAGTCTGAGGAGAGCTTTTTAGGAGGTATACAAGTAATAAATTTACACTTAAACAACAAGGCAAGTTGAGTAAGACTATTAATAGAACATAGACTCAGATGTTGGTACTATTTTTGAGCCAAACCTATGAGGGTGGATGAGAATACTTGGCACAACACAAAATTGTTGACATCTTGAAGTTGTATCGTAGTTCGGAAGATAGCTTGAGGGCTCCTAGAGTCTATCGTTCCTTCGTATTTATCCAAACTATAGAGCTTGAACTTCGTGGGAAAGATCTCTGCAAGAATCTCCTCTAACAGGGGCAAGACATCATCCAAGCCATAATTTTCCTCTTGTTCCTTTTAGTAACTTTGTACAATGTGAACCACCTTTCAGTCAACGTCTCTTGGGGCCTCATCCGATAATTCCTCATTCCACTTTTGCTTTTTCTTTGATTGCGTGTGAGCTGCCTCTGTCTGAGTCTTTGGAGTTTCAAAAAATGCTTCTTCACTTATCGTGGGAGCCATGAATGAGGCCTCCTCCCGATCTTTATATTGCTCGAGGTTTGCTTGCAACTTTTTGATGTATTACATCATCTGCGTTATTCAAATTATTGAGATCTATCCCGTTGACCATATGAGGAGTGTCTTGTCCACTACTAGGGGTGGAGGAGACAATGGCTCCCCTATTAGCAGCAGACTTTACAACAACTTATGAGTTTTCAACCATCTTAAGAATGAGTGATGAAAAGAGGATTCTAAGAGAAGAGGTGAATGGAAAGGCTAGGCCATATTTATCCCAAATGAACAATAAAAATCAATGGGATCCCGATAATGGAACCAAATGATGTGGCTAAAAAGGAGTTAAAAATTATCTGTCACTCTGCAAAAAGAGAAGGTGGGGTGGTTGACACTTATGGGTAGCCACTCCGATACTCAAGTTAGTAAGTTATCAAAGAGGGCGAGTATAAGTAGATTGCTTGAGCTTAAGATGAGTGTGTAAGAATGTATACTTTGTATAACGGTCAGCTGCCTGCTTCCGCTGCGGAAGCCATCCCACATCGGGAGATTATAGAAAATCAAAATTGTATATATTTGATAGAGCATATTTTAGTCTACTTTATCATTATGTTCTTGATGTTTATTTGCATCTTTTCTGCTTAATTTTTTGGTTTTAATCATGTTTTATAGATATTAGGTGTAAAGAGGCAATCTGGAGAAAATGCTCTTAAAACTGCCAAAAAGTGCCAAATATGGAAAGTGCCAAAAAAGAAATGTTTTCAAATAAGGAAAGTTTCAGAAAAGGAAAGATTTCAAACGAGGAAAATGCAGAAGCAAAAGCAAATAAGGAAAGCTCAGTCAGAAGATTATTTGAAATTCAAATCACAGATCTTTCTTTCCTTATTCAAAGATGTGCACACACTGCAACAGTCAGATCTTCCTATTTAGGCAACAAGATTCCATGAAGACGTACTTGCCTCTTCTGCATTCAGCATTCAAAATTCAAACAGAGGATCCACCTAAAAAGGAAAGACTAGACAGATATCTTTCGTCTTCTGCACATGCATGCCGCGCGCCCCACCTTCCCTTTGAAGAGCATCCGCGCGCACCTCCTGCCTTCTGAAGAGCTTGCAACACGATTCTTTCCTTTTCAGACACAACTTGGGCAGCAAGTACCTCTAGGGCAGCAAGGTCAGCCTCTAATCCTATTTAAGAAGCTCTTAACCAAGCCGAGAGCACCTTTTGCTCACCTTCACGCCTCTCATCCGCGGATTGCACAAGGACGGCTCCACTTCTCCTTCTACCTTTCTTCTTTTCTTTTATTTTTGGTTTTGGTTCAGCCATGAGTGGCTGAAACCTTTTATTCTAGTTGAAGATTGATTGAAACTAAAGTTATTTTATGGATTGTGAGATCTGAACATAAACTGTTTGTCTTTGGTTTGTTTAATATTCATATAATTTGGTGCTTGAATCTATTATTACTTTGTTGTTTTGATCAAATTGGCCACTTGATTCTTGATTGCAAGGTAATTAATTGTTAGTTTGGATGATTTTAAGTCCGTAATTGCTTGAATTGTTCAAACATAAGAACACTTGATGTAACAACTAAGAAATTGTATGATTTAGCAACATCTCACTCGTTTGAGTAGTTAGGACTGGATCTCTCTTTTTCTTCATGCAATTAACAATTGTTTTGATGCCTAAGGCCCAAGGACGTTTCTTGGCAATTTGTTAATTAGTAATTAATTAGAGGACGTTCCCTAATTGGTTTAAGAATAAGGAGAGACATGGTGGTGAGAAGCGTTTTCCATCTCTATAACTAATCTATTGAATCAATCTAAAGAACATGAGTTTCAATGATCAATCCAAACAACTGAAGTGGATCCAACTCTTCAACTAGACCTTTCTCATAACTAATCTATTGAATCAATCTAAAGAACATGAGTTTCAATGATCAATCCAAACAACTGAAGTGGATTCAACTCTTCAACTAGACCTTTCTCATATTGAATTTCCCTTTTATTTTCATATTCTGCTTATTTAATTGCTTTCAGTAGTTGCTAATCAAATCAATCTCAAAACTCCCTATTTTACTTTTATTGCACTTTATTTGTATTCCGCTTTCAGTTACTTGCTCTCAGTTGCGCTTTCAGTTAATTTTCTTGGTCTTGTTGAGAAAAATAGATAAGTTCTCAATTCTCTATGGATTCGATCCTTTTCCACTATCTGCAGTAGTAATATTGTTGATAACCGGAAAGGTTATTTTTAACCGGCTTCGACAACCGCGAGTTAAAAAATTAGCGTCGTTGCCGGGGAATTAATTTAACTAATATATTTTTTTTTCTTTCATGACCAAATCTGAACATAGGGACACTCTGACTTACGATTTGGAAATTGAATGCACCATCAGGAGACTAGGGAAGCTAGCCATTCGGCCTGAAGAGCCAACCGAAGCTGCACCTGGGCTTGAAGACCACCTCTGCGCAGAACCTTCTTCTGAAACATCAAGATCGCACCACCAAGCTCCTGAAATGGCAGAAAACGTGGCACAACCTGTTGTCCACAATGAACATGCTGTCCATGAAGAAATTATACACCAAAATCCAGTCATGAGAGCTCCAATGCCAATAGAAAGAACCATGAGAGAATTGGCAACACCTGTAGGTGATCAAGCATCACTTTGCATCACCTATCCACCTCTGACAATTCCCTTTGAACTGAAAACAGGTTTAATTAATCTTCTGCCTAAATTTAGAGGTCTTGAGAATGAAAATCCACACAAGCACTTAAAGGAATTTAACATTGTTTGTTCAACCATGAGGCCGCGAGGCATAACTGAAGACTATGTTAAGTTAAGAGATTTTCCTTTTTCACTTGATGATTATACTAAGGATTGGTTGTTTTATTTGCCACCTGGATCTATTACTTCTTGGGATGACATAGTAGTAGCTTTCTTGAATAAATATTTTCCAACTTCTAAAGCCATTGGCATAAGAAGAGAGATCAGTAGCATAAGACAAAAGCCATCTGAGGATTTATATGACTATTGGGAAAGGTTTAAAAGATTGTGTACCGGTTTTCCTCAACGTGATATTTCTGATAAGACACTCATAGAATTTTTCTTTGGAGGATTGCTTTCATCAGAAAGGATATTCATTGATGTAGCCTATGGAGGATCCATTGCAGACAAGACACCTAGGGAGATGAGAGAACTGATCTCTACCCTTGCAGTCTCATCTAGGCTGTATGGAGAAGAAAAGCAACTGTAGAGAGAAGCCAATGAGGTAAGTACATCTAATCTTTCCTCTCAGATTTCTGCACTAACCTCTGCCATGATAAATTTCTTCATAGGCCAACCTCAACAAGCCCGGCCATCCAGGCCATGTGGGATTTGTGCATATGTAGGACACCGAACTGATCAATGTCCTACACTGCAAGAGGATCGCCAGCAAGTGAACGCCATTGGAGGATACAACAACCAGGTAAGGGATGATCCATTTTCTTATACTTACAATCCAGGTTGGAGAGACCACCCCAATTTCAGCTATGGGAGAGCTAACAATTATCAGAGCTACCAAAGAAATCAAGCACAACCAGCACCTCCAAGTTCCAACAACACTCTTGATGAGGTAGTGAAGACTTTGCAAAGCCTCCAACAGCAGGTGGGACAAATGGCCACCTCCATAAGCAAGTTGGAATCCCAAGGTAAGCTCCCTTCTCAAACTGAAACTAATCCTAGACAGAATGTGAGTGCCATTACTTGGAGAAGTGGGAAAGAGCTTCAAGATGCTAGATATGAGGAAGAGAAGCCTGTTGCACAAGAGCCTGTGCAAACTGAAACATCTGTGCACCACCTCCATAAGCCGGCCAGCCGAGCTCCATTTGAAACACCTCATGCGCAGAAGACTGATCACCAGGTACGTTTTCAGATTCCTCCTCCTTTTCCAAAGAGATTTGAAAGAACACAAAAAGAAAAAGAAGAAAAGCAGATCCTTGAGACTTTTAGGAAAGTGGAAATCAATATACCTCTGCTAGATGCTGTTAAGCAGATTCCTAGGTACGCAAAATTTCTGAAAGAACTGTGTACCAATAGAAGAAAGCTTGCTGAGAGAGAGAAAGTAAGTGTAGGTGAAGTAGTTACTACTGTGATTAAAAGAGAACTCCCTGCTAAATGCAAAGATAAAGGCATGTTTGCAATTTCTTGTAAAATAGGGAACGTTGGGATTAAGAAAGCTATGTGTGATCTTGGTGCATCCATAAATGTTATGCCTCTTTCCATCTATAATTCTTTGAATGCAGGTGCACTGAAAGACACAAGAGTAGTGATTTAACTAGCTGACAGATCTGTGGTATACCCCATAGGTGTTCTAGAAGATGTACTAGTTCAAGTAGATGAACTTGTCTTTCCTGCAGACTTTTATGTGATTGATACAAAGGAAGACAGTTGCAACACTAGTTCTGACATTCTTTTTTGACGTCCTTTCTTGAGTACTGCTAAAATTAAGATTGATGTGCATGATGGCACCTTGACTATGGAGTTTGAAGGGGAAGTCATTAAATTTAATGTCTATGATGTTATGAAATATCCACATAATATGTCTTCTGTTTATGGTCTTCATATTGTTGACTGCTTGAGCCAAGAGATTTTTGATAAAAATCAAGATGATATTCTGAATAATGATTTTTGCAAGGAGACTGACCAGGTAAATGTAAAGAGCCAGAAAGAGTCAAAACTGAAGGAAACAGTCTGCAGCATCCAACAGGTGAACTGCAGACAACCACAGGAAGTACAGAAACCAGTTGCACCATTTCAGAATGGTGCGCAGACCATTCCTGCGCAGGAAGAGACACCTGAAAGCCTTTCAGGCACATCTCCTCAGCTCCCAACGCAGATCAATCCTCTTCAGCTTCCCTTTCAATCAGATCCTATGCAGAAGGATGTTCCTGAATGCAGTTCTACCAGACAGTCAACACAGACACCTCCTTGCTCGCCTAAACCACAGACTACAGATTAGAAAATTTCAGAATCAGATCTGAAGCCTCTTCCAGGCCATCTGAAATACATGTACTTGGGAGCTGACAAGACACTACCAGTAATAGTGTCCAATGAATTGAGCCAACATGAAGAAGTAAGCCTCCTGAGAGTACTGCAGAAATACAAAGGAGCCATAGGATGGACCATAGATGACATAAAAGGTATTTCTCCTTCCACATGCATGCATAGAATATGTAACGACCCGAAAATCGGACCGCTACCGGCGCTAGGATCCAGATCGCCATAAGGCCACCGGGACCCGTAGCAAGCCTGACATACAACTTGTAAACCTGTTTAATCCCATACATGATCAACATATGCATAAAATTTTAAACTTTTCTTTTCTTTTCTTTTTACCAAGCTCAACCTGTGCATGACCATAAACATATACATAAGCATAAACACAAACCCAACACTGGAGCTCTCATCAATACTCCAATGGTGCATCTCATCATACACAAGCTTGGTGGAACATAAGCATCATAAAAACATTCTTTAGATCATGTATAAAAAGGGATAACCATACATATAGGGTCAAGCACAACCTCTAATCCTCAATATCCTTATTACATAAGACATTACATTACAATTTCATCATGTCCACAACTTCTAACTATTACATGAAAACAGACTTTACTCCTGCCGACCTCCTATTCTACCCTGTACCTGCAAACCTGGGGGATAAGGGGGAAATGGGTGAGCTACAAGAGCCCAGTGAGCAGAATAATATAACATTTAATTTATTTTTCATGCTTTCATGAAATGCAACATATCACAAACAATTCACATCAAGGATGAACTTGTCACCGATAGCCCACTACTGAATCCAATAGTGCCAGGGGCGTAGTGCAGGCCACATCTGGTCTTTCTCTTATACATAACATATCATAACATATCCAATCATGCCGGGAGCGTAGTGCAAGCCACTTCCGGTCTTTCTCTTACATAGTGCCAAGGGCATAGTGCAGGCCACATCTGGTCTTTCCACATCATATCATAACGTAGTGCGGCTAAAGGATCATCCAACATTTATCCACAGCAACAACATATTATGCAATGCAACATATTCGTGATTTCTAATGCAAACAACCTAAAATATTCCATGGCATTCGTGATGCATGATTCATGCTAAGATTTTCATTTATTTAAAAGATAAGAGTTTATTCTACTCACCTCAGCTAGCTCTGACAATGACTGAAGCAGCTGACTCACTGCTGGGGTCCTCGGTTCCTCGGGTCCGAACCTACACAGGTGGACTCAAATGAGGGACCAAACAACTAGAACATAACTCTAAAAACATCCCCCAAAGACCCCCTAAAACACCTCAAAACAATCATGCAAATCATGCAAAGGAAGGCTGAACAGGGCACTTTCGGTGGCAGGTTCGGCGGCCGAAAGTCCCTCCAGAGCCGAAAGTCAGGCAGGTTCGGCTGCACCTTCGGCGGCCGAAACTCCCAGACAGAGACGAAACTCATGCCTGTTCGGCGGCAGTTTCGGCGGCTGAAACTGCCCTCCAGAGACGAAAGTCTTCTTTCTGGGGCAGGCTTCGGCAGCCGAAAGCTGCCTCCACAAGCGGGTTCGGCGGCCGAAAGTTCCTTCGGTGGCCGAACCTGAGTTTCTCCAAAGTGGCAGAAACTCAGCTCCAACATGCACAAATGCCTCCCAAACCTTTCAAACATGCATAACCTATTCTACAACACTCCCAATCATACACAATCAAGCATACAAGTTCATAGGGGTGTCAAACTAGCCTAAACCCCCAACTACAACACATCAAACATACCCACATTGCTCAAAAACACACAATAAACCCATAAACTGAAAACAACCTAAACATGCATTTCTACTTCATGAAACAACTTAAAACTCATTTAAAACTTATAGTGAGCTCAAGATCGGCCCTTACCTCTTGAAGATCGAGAGGAAAACGACCCTAGTTCGGAGATGGGAGAGATTGAGTTTCTTGAACCTCAAAGCTCCAAAACTTGCTTTATACTCGAAAATCTTCAAAACAAAGTGAAAACTTGTGAAAATCGTGAAAGATTTGAAGGAAGAAACTCAAGATCGGTGAGGGACGGCGGAGAGCTCACCTTGGCCGAAAATGGGGAGAAAAGCTCGCCCGTTTTCGGCTAAGGGACCCCTTTATAGGTGGCTGGCCAGGCCACATTCGGGAGCCGAACGTGCCTCCGCATGCATGCCATGTTCGGCGGCCGAACATAAGGTTCGGCGGCCGAACCTGGACTTCCCTCACTTATGCCTTCGGGGCCAAAGGCACACCCGAAACGCCTACATGTTCGGCGGCCGAACTTGAGGTTCGGCGGCCGAACCTGGGTCTTCCTCCAAGGCTATTTTCATGCAAAAACTCATTTTCCTTCTAGCTTAAAAACATAAAATACATTAAAATATTTTGTGAAAACATGGTTTTACCCTCCTAGAGGCCTCCGACACCCGAGATTCCACCGGACGGTAGGAATTCCGATACCGGAGTCTAGCCGGGTATTACATTCTCCCCCCCTTAAGAACATTCGTCCCCGAATGTTCACCAAACAACACATAGCATGGCATACACATAGAACACATGAAACACACAAGAAACTAACCTTAGAAAAGATAAGGGTATTGCTGGAGCATGGACTCCCGTGTCTCCCAAGTGCACTCTTCCATATTGTGGTGGTTCCACAGGACTTTCACCATCGGGATTTCCTTGTTTCTCAGCTTCCTGATCTGGGTGTCTATGATCCGTACTGGCTGCTCAACATAAGTGAGATCTTCTTGGACCTCCACATCAGGCTCACTAAGAACCTTGCCCGGATCTGACACAAACTTCCTCAACATGAAAACATGAAAAATCGGATGGATTCTTTCCATTAAAGCAGGTAAATCCAGCTTGTACGATACATTCCCAATCTTTTGCAATATTTCAAAGGGTCCGATGTATCGTGGGGCTAGTTTACCTTTCTTCCCGAAACGAACCACTCCTTTCATAGGAGACACCTTGAGCAATACCAGATCTCCCTCCTGAAACTCTACTTGCCTTTTGCGGATGTCTGCATAACTCTTCTGTCTGCTAGTAGCAGTCTTGATCCTTTCTCTGATTATGGGTACCACCCTGCTGGTGATTTCTACTAGCTCAGGTCCTACCAAAGCCTTTTCTCCAACCTCTTCCCAGCAAACAGGCGATTTGCACTTCCTCCCATATAAAGCTTCGTATGGAGCCATCCCGATGCTAGAATGATGGCTGTTATTGTAGGCAAACTCCACCAAAGGTAGATGCTGCCTCCAAGGACCGCTAAAGTCCAGCACACACATTCTGAGCATATCCTCTATTGTCTGGATGGTCCTTTCTGATTGTCCGTCCGTCTGTGGATGGAAAGCAGTGCTAAAATCCAACCTGGTACCCATGGCATTCTGCAGACTCCGCCAAAACCGGGAGGTGAACTGGGGTCCTCTATCGGACACTATTAAAATAGGAACCCCATGCAGCCTGACGATCTCATCAACATACACCTGCGCCAACTTGTCCACAAAATAGCCACTCCTGACAGGGATGAAGTGAGGAGATTTGGTGAGTCTGTCTACAATCACCCATATGGAGTCCAATCTGTTGGACGCCGCTGGTAACCCCACTACGAAGTCCATAGCTATATTCTCCCATTTCCACTCTGGAATAGATAGCGGGTTAAGCATTCCAGCTGGCTTCTGATGTTCCAGCTTCACCCTCTGACACACTTTGCAGGCTGACACAAACTGTGCCACTTCTCTCTTCATAACTGGCCAAGAATAAACTTTCTTCAGATCTTGATACATCTTGGTGGCTCCGGGGTGAATGCTGTATCTTGCATTATGAGCCTCTCTCATAATGTCTCCTTTTAGCCCTATGTCATCTGGTACACACAATCGGCTCCCATAGCGGAGGATCCCCTTGCTGTCGAATCTGAACTCACTATCCTTGCCTGACTGAACAGTCCTAGCAATCTTCACTAACTCTGGGTCCTCATGCTGTTTCTGAGCCACCTGCTCCAGAAACACGGGTGCCACTCTCATCTGAGCAATCAATGCACCTGTACCAGACAACTCCAACTGTAGACCTTCATCCATGAGCTTGTAAAACTCCTTCACCACTGTTCTCCTCTTAGCCGTGATGTGGGATAAGCTGCCTAGTGATTTCCGGCTTAAGGCGTCTGCCACCACATTCGCCTTACCCGGATGGTACTGAATCTTGCAATCATAATCACTCAGCAGCTCTACCCATCTTCTCTGTCTCAAGTTCAAATCTCTTTGACTCAGGATGTACTGCAGGCTCTTATGATCTGTGAAGATCTCACATTTAACCCCATAGAGGTAGTGCCTCCACATCTTGAGTGCAAAGATTACTGCTGCCATCTCCAGGTCATGTGTGGGGTAATTCAACTCATGCTTCTTCAGCTGTTTAGAAGCATAAGCAATCACCCTTTCATTCTGCATTAACACACAACCCAATCCCACTCGGGATGCATCACAGAAAACTGTGAAATCCTCATTGCTAGCTGGCAAAGCTAACACTGGTGTTGACGTTAATCTCTTCTTAAGCTCTTCAAAACTCTCTTCGCACTGGTCAGTCCACACAAACTTCTGATTCTTTCTGGTTAGTCTGGTCAGAGGAGCTGCAATTTTTGAGAAGTCCTGAACGAACCTCCTGTAGTAACCTGCCAAACCCAAGAAACTCCTGATCTCTATCACAGAAGTGGGTCTAGGCCAGTTAGCCACAGCTTCTACCTTCTTGGGGTCTACCTCTATTCCATTTTCCGACACCACATGCCCCAAGAATGAAATGCTCCTCAACCAGAACTCACACTTGGAGAACTTGGCATACAAGCCATGCTCCTTCAAGGTCTGTAGAACCAACCTCAGATGATGGGCATGCTCCTCTGCATTCCTGGAATACACTAGAATATCATCTATGAAGACAATAACGAAGTGATCCAGGTACTGGCTAAACACTCTGTTCATGAGATCCATGAATGATGCAGGGGCATTGGTTAACCTGAACGGCATTACAAGGAACTCAAAATGCCCATATCTGGTCCTGAAAGCCGTCTTTGGCACATCTTCCTCTCTGATCTTCAACTGATGGTACCCAGATCTCAGATCTATTTTGGAGAAACAACCCGCTCTTGTTAGCTGGTCGAATAGATCATCGATCCTTGGCAAAGGGTACCTATTCTTGGTAGTGACTTTGTTCAACTGCCTGTAGTCGATACAAAGTCTGAGGGATCCATCCTTCTTTCTCACAAACAAAACTGGAGCACCCCAGGGTGAGGTACTCGGTCGGATGAAGCCCTTGTCTACCAGCTCCTGTAACTGCTCTTTCAACTCTTTCAATTCTGCTGGTGCCATCCTGTAGGGAGGGATAGAGATCGGTCGGGTTCCAGGCATCAGTTCTATCTCGAACTCTATCTCCCTAGCAGGTGGTAAACCTGGCAGCTCGTCTGGGAAGACGTCTAGAAACTCTCTAACCACTGGCACCGAGGCGGGTTCTCTCACCTGACTGCTAAGCTCTCTCACATGAGCCAAATACCCCTGACATCCCTTCCTAAGCAACCTACGAGACTGAAGAGCTGATATCAGACCTCTAGGTGTACCCCTCCTGTCTCCCCTGAAGACGACCTCTGACCCATCCTGACCTCTGAACTGGACCACCTTGTCCCTGCAGTCTAAGGTAGCACCATGGGTAGATAACCAGTCCATCCCTAGAATGACGTCAAAATCTGTCAAGTCTAGAACCACTAGGTCGGCGGATAAGCATCTTCCCTCAACAAACACTGGACTGCACTGGCAGACTGACTCTGCCACTGATGGGTCACACTTGGGTCCACTGACCCAGAGAGGACACTCTAACCCAGAGATCATCAACCCCAACCTCTCTACGGCTCTCGGAGCAAAAAAAGAATGAGATGCACCAGGGTCCATCAAGGCATACACATCTGAACAACCAATGACTAAGTTACCTGCCACCACGGTGTTAGATGCATCTGCCTCCTGCTGAGTTATCGTGAAGATCCGTGCTGGAGCTGATGGACCTTCACCTCTGAAACCCGCTGAAGAAGAGGCTGACCCTCTCCCTCTGCCTCTGCCACTGGCCTGATTCGTGGCTGGAGCTGCTGGCTGCTCTACACTACCAGAAGCTGTCTGCTGGGATTGAGCCATCGGAACCGCTCTTGGACACTCTCGAGCCATATGTCCCTCCTGACCGCATCTAAAACAGGCTGTTGTCCCAAACCGACATACTCCCTTGTGTGGCTTACCACACCTTGCACAAACTGCATTATCCGCACCAGAGCTTGAGCCACCTCCAAATCCCAGACTGGACTTAACCTTATTCCAGAACTTATTCTTCTTAGACTTCCTGGGGCCTCTGTCCCACTTTTTACTACCTGAAGCTGCTGCACTCATTGAAGAAGAGCCTGGGGTCTTAGAACCAGAAGGCTGTGCCACTGACTGCTTGACTTTCCCCTCGATGATAGCACTAGCCTCCATCCTCCTAGCCATATCCACTATGGCATGGAAGCTCTCCCTATCTGCAGACTGGATCAAGGAGGAATACCTGGAGTGAAGTTTCATGATATACCTCCTTGACTTCTTCTGGTCTGTGTCAAGAGTTTGCCCTGCAAATGGCAACAACTCCAAGAATCTGTCGGTGTACTCATCTACACTCATTTTCTCTGTCTGCCTTAACTGTTCAAACTCAATCATTTTCAATTCTCTTGAACTGTCAGGAAAAGCCCATCCTGCAAATTCATTTGCAAACTCCTCCCATGATAGGCTGTCCAACCTTAGGCTCACATAGTTCTTAAACCACTCACGGGCCTTTTTGCATTTGAGTGTGAACCCAGCCAACTGAATGGCTCTACTGTCATCAGCTCCTATCTCATCTGTAATTATTTTGACCCTCTCAAGGTACACAAACGGGTTATCACCGGTTTCAAACTGGGGAGCACCCAGCTTCATGTAGTCGGTCATCTTGACCTTGCTCCCACCAGATGAGCTAGGCTTAGGTATATGGGTTGCTGGAACTGTGGGTTCTGCTGACGGTGGAGGAGGTGCAACATTTTATGAGGTAGGGTTAGCTGGATTTGGATAGTAGGGTGGGGGTGGATACATTGGGTACTGAGGGTATGGTGGGTAGTAGGTTGGGTATGGCATATGTGTGGGATAAGGGGTAAAGCTAGGGTAATCCGATGTACCTCCCATCGAATACTCGGGATTTTGCGAGAAGTGTGGGTAGTGGGGTGGCTGAACAAATCCCGAGGCCTGAGTGCCTCCTTGGGACTCTCCCATTCCCTCTTCTGACATGCTAACTCCCAGACTGCCATCTCTCCTCTACTCTACGTCCATATCATCCCCCATGTCCTCTGACACTCCTTCCTGAACTGTTCCCCTCACTAATCTGCTTCTACCCAGATCCAGAGACCTTCTAGGGTCTCTTACTGCTCTTTCTCTGCTAGACCTACTAGACATTGCCCTAGGCAATGCAGGAGGACGGGCGCTCATGCCCTCATCCTCAAGTGGCACTCCAGTCAATCGTGCAGATCGACAAGTTTCTCTCATCCTGTTTTCTGAAAAACAGCACAAATCACACAAACATTAGCATCAAATGGTTCATGTGTCAACACATGAACCCGCATCACATACATCACATAACAATCATAACATTTATGCACATGCATATTATCATGGCATTTCACATCATTATACAAGACAGGACTCTTTATCCTATCCTAGTGGACATGATTTTCCTATTGTGCTTGACCTTCTACAACATCTATGAGCCCGACACTCTAGGTCCGACCATATGAACCTAGGGCTCTGATACTGTAATACCCGGCATGTTCAGACATCAGAATTCCTATCGTTCGGTGGAATCGAAGATGTCAGAGCATCCCTGAAGGGAGAGTGGAGGTTTTCTAAAATGTTTTTTAGATGTTTTAAGCTTTTGTTTTAGCAAAGGAATAAGTTTTGAAGAAACAAGGCTAAGGAAAGTTTTGCCACTTTCGGCCCCCTAAAGTGTAAGTTCGGCCGCCTAAAGTAGCTCATGTTCGGCCCCCTAAACTCAATGTTCGGCCCCCGAACGTGATGAGGTGTTACATGTAGCTTTGGCCACCGAACGTGAAGCGGTGGTTCACCTTTTTTAAGTGGATATGGCCGACTATGGAGGTGCTTAAGCTCTCCTTTGGGTCAGGAACAAGCACATGTTTCCCCTTGGTGATTTTCTTGAGTTTCTAATCAAATCTTTCAAAGAAAAATAAGTTTATGGTGAGTTTTAACTAGTTTTGAGAAGTTGTGGAGTTTGAGAACTTGTGAAGCTTGAATCTTCATTTCTTCAAGTTTGGGGTCACGCCAGCCTTTGTTCTTCAAAGGGTAAGAGTGAATCCTTTGTTTTTATCATGTTTTAAATGAGTTTGATGATGGGAAAGGGGAGTTGTGCTTGAGTATGCATAAGTTGTCCATATTAGGGTGTATGGATCCTATGCTTTGTGTATGATTGTTGTGTGTTGTTTGTTGGAGTTTAATTTATTTGAAGCTCCTTTATGCTTATTGAAGTGTTTATGCATGTTTTAGAAGGGTTAAATGCATGTGTTGAGGTCTGAGCAGGTGATGGAGGGTTTGGCAGGCGTCCTTGTGCACGAAACTGAGTTCTGGATGAACTCAGGTTCGGCCCCCGAAAGTCCAAGTTAGGCCGCCGAACATGCCTGACTTTCGTCTCTGGAAGGGACATTCGGCCGCCGAAGGTGCCCCCGAAAGTGCCCTGTCCAGCCTTCCTTTGCATGTTTTCTATGTTTGGTCTAAGGTGTTTTAAGGGGTTTTAAGGGGAGATGTTTAGCGGTATGTCCGAGTATGTTTGGTCCCTCATTTGAGTCTATCTGTGTAGGCACAGAGCAGAGGAACCAGAGAGAGCAGCAGTGAGTACTGCTCCAGAGTTTTCAGAGCCTGCAGGGTCAGTCAGTCCAGATAGCCAGAGGTGAGTGGAACTAAACTTAATGCTTTTTGAATTGATCAAAGACATGTTTTAGCATATCTCATGCATCATGATTATGCCATAAGTTGATTGCATTAGTATCCACGAATATGTTGCATTGCATTGTTATTTGTTGATGTGGGTAAATGCTGAATGATCCCATAGTCACAGACAGGAAGACCAGGAGCCTTTGACTACGCCCTGGCAAGTATAGCAAAGACCAGGAGCCTTTGACTACGCCCTGGCAGGTATATAGTAAAGTCCAGGAGCCTTTGACTACGCCCTGGCAATGGTAAGTACAATGGTGTTATATACACATATACATATATGACAGGAAGTCCAGGAGCCTTTGACTACGCCCTGGCACAGAGTTACTGGAACTATGTGGTGACAGGTTTACTCTTGATGTGAAATGTTTGTGTTATGACGCATTCCATGAGAGCATCTGTTAATGAATTGTTTTACTGTTCTACTCACTGGGCTATAGAGCTCATCCCACTCCCTTAACCCCAGTTTTGCAGGTTCAGTATACCGTGTACAGGGACAGTCCAGCAGGGTTCAGAGAAAGAATAAAGAGAAATGTAATAGTCTAGAGTGGACATGTACTGTTAAAGAGATGTAATAGTTATATATGTGCTTGACTTAGTAGTTGTAAATCTATTGTGTTGTACATGATCGGTATATGTATATGTTTTACTGTATGTGGACTACCAGGCTTAATAGGTATGAATGAACCCATCTAGAGCAAGCTCTAGTCAGGGGTACAGAGTACAGAGTACAGAGTACAGAGATAGTGCATGCACAGGTTAAGCCTTGGGCCAGAAAAGAGTTTTCATTTTCACAGAAAATGTATGATCATGTATGAGATTTACAGGTACACAGAGAGTATAGCAGGCTTGCTACGGGTTCTGGCGGCCTTAAGCCGACCTGAATCCTAGCGCCGGTGACGGTCCATTTTGGGGTCGTTACAGATTGGTATCAGAGCCCTAGGTTCACATGATCGGACCTATAGCGCTAGTGTCGGGCTCATAGAGGGTGGTCAAGCACAATAGGAAATCATGTCCACTAGGATAGGGTGTTGCGTCCTATCTGTTTCATGTCATAAGTTATGCATGTGCTGTATTGATATGTGATGTTTATGTGCTAAGTGTTATGTTATGTATTGTTTTCCAGATAGAATAAAGATGCGAGGAACTCGTCGATCAGCTCGATTGACTGGAGTCCCACCAGATAGTGAGAGACCAGCTGCTCGTTCTCCTGCATTGCCGAGGACAAGGTCTCAGCGATCTAGCAGGGAAGGTACGTCAATAGACCCTAGAAGGTCTGTGGACGAGAGCAGAAGAGGTACAGCAAGAGGAGGAAGATCAGAGGAGGAGATTGAGCAGTCGAGGGATGACAGTATGGGTATAGGCAGATTTGAGGAAGGTATGGGAGAGTCGCAGGGAGGCGCTCAGACGTCAGGCTTCGGCTACCCAGAGTATCAGATGGGAGGTATGTCGGAGTACTCGAGTTTTGTCCCCTATCCTCCTTACATGCCATATATGCCTTATCCTTCTTATTACCCACCATATCCTATGTATCCATCTTCCCCTACTCATCCAAGTGCAGCACACCCAGAACCAAATGAGCCAGTATTACCACCAGAATCAGTAGCCCCTGTTGTTGACAGACATCAACCTAGCTCATCTGGAGGTAAGGTACAAATGACGGAGTACTTGAAATTGGATGCTCCTAAGTATAACACGGGAGATGATCCATTTGAATACCTCAGGTCAGTTAGGATGATAACCAGTGAGTTGGGAGCTGATGATAGTCGAGCCATTGAGATGGCAGGTTTCACGTTAAAATGCAAGAAGGCCAGAGAATGGTTCAAGAATTATGTGGAACCCAGGATGGACAATATGTCTTGGGGAGAGTTCGCCAATGAATTTGCAGGGTGGGCTTTTCCTGATAGCTCCAGGGAGATGAAAGTAATAGAGTTTGAACAGTTGCGACAGACAGATGAAATGAGTGTTGATGAATTCACAGATAAGTTCCTGGATTTGCTTCAGTATGTGGGTCAAGCCTATGATACTGACCAGAAGAAGGCAAGGAGATATACTATGAGATTGCATCCCAGGTATTCTTCCTTGATTCTTCCAGCAGAAAAGGAGAGTTTTCATACGATAGTAGATGCAGCCAGGAAAATGGAGGCTAGTGCCAATATTCAGAAACAGTCAAAGGCACAGGCTTCGAGTTCTAAGGCCCCTAGTGCAGCAGCCGCAGGTGGCAAGAGATGGGATCGAGCAAAAGGAACAAAGAGTAAGTTCTGGAGTAAAGTGAAGTCAGGTCTGGGAATAGGTAGTGGCTCAAGCTCTGGCACAGCTACAGTCTGCAGAAGATGCGGAAAACCACATGGCGGAGTTTGTCGGTTGGGATCTACAGCTTGTTTTAAATGTGGACAGGAAGGGCATATTGCTCGGGATTGTCCTCAGATGACTTTTGCACCATCCCAGCAGATGAGTTCAGGCAGTGTGGTACAGCCAGGTGTTCGGCCAGCAGCTTCAGTCATGCCTCAGAGTAGCGGTAGAGGTAGAGGGAGAGGGGCAGCCTCTACTTCAGCAGCAGGTTCCCGAGGTGGAAATCCGGTAGCCCCAGCACGGATTTTCACTGTGACACAGGAGGAGGCTAACACGTCGAACACAGTGGTGTCAGGTAATCTCATCATTGGGTGTTCAGATGTGTATGCTTTGATGGACCCCGGTGCTTCTCATTCCTTTATTGCTTCGAGAGCCATAGAGAGATTGGGTTTGATCAGTTCTGAGTTAGAGTATCCTCTCTGGGTCAGTGGACCTAAATGTGACCCATCAGTGGCAGTGTCAGTCTGTCGTTTCAGTCCAGTGTTCATAGAGGGTAGATACCTTCCAGCTGACCTTGTGGTTCTAGATTTGACGGATTTTGATGTCATTCTAGGGATGGATTGGTTATCTACATATAGTGCGACTTTGGACTGTAGAGAGAAGATAGTGAGTCTCAGAGACCAGGATGGGTCAGAGTGTGTCTTCAGAGGAGACAGGAGAGGTACACCCAGAGGTATGATTTCAGCCCTTCAGGCTCGTCGTTTGCTTAGGAGGGGTTGTCAGGGGTTTCTAGCTCATGTGAGAGAGCTAGACAGTCAGGTGAGGGAACCAGCCGCAGTACCAGTAGTCCGAGAGTTTCTTGATGTGTTTCCAGACGATTTACCAGGACTACCACCTGATAGGGAGATAGGGTTTGAAATTGAATTGCTGCCAGGTACCAACCCTATCTCTATTCCTCCCTACAGGATGGCGCCAGCAGAGTTAAAAGAGTTGAAAGAACAGTTGCAGGACTTGGTAGATAAAGGGTTCATCCGCCCTAGTACCTCACCTTGGGGTGCTCCAGTGCTCTTCGTCAGAAAGAAGGATGGATCCCTCAGACTTTGTATCGACTACAGACAGTTGAACAAGGTCACTACCAAGAATAGGTATCCTCTACCTAGGATTGATGATCTGTTTGACCAGCTAGCTGGAGCAGGTTGTTTCTCGAAAATAGATCTGAGATCCGGGTATCATCAGTTGCGAGTCCGAGAGGCAGATGTGCCTAAGACAGCTTTCAGAACTAGATATGGGCATTATGAGTTCTTAGTGATGCCGTTCGGGTTGACTAACGCCCCTGCAGCATTCATGGATCTCATGAACAGAGTTTTCAGTGAGTTTCTGGATCACTTTGTCATTGTTTTCATCGATGATATATTAGTGTATTCCAGAGATGCAGAGGAGCATGCCCAGCATCTGAGGATAGTTCTGCAGACACTGAGAGAGCATGGTTTGTATGCCAAGTTCTCGAAGTGTGAGTTTTGGTTAAGGAGCATTTCCTTCTTGGGACATGTGGTATCAGCAGAGGGTATTGAGGTAGATCCCAAGAAGATAGAAGCTGTAGCTAACTGGCCCAGACCCACGACAGTGACTGAGATTAAAAGCTTTCTGGGACTGGCAGGTTACTACAGGAGGTTCGTTCAGGACTTTTCAAAGATAGCGGCTCCTATGACCAAATTGACTCAAAAGAACCAGAAGTTTGTCTGGTCTGACCAGTGTGAAGAGAGCTTTGAGGAGCTCAAGAAGAGATTGACTACAGCACCAGTCTTAGCTCTGCCTGTAAGTCATGAGGATTTCACAGTGTTCTGTGATGCATCCCGAGTGGGATTGGGCTGTGTATTGATGCAGAGTGATCGGGTAATAGCTTATGCTTCTAGACAGTTGAAGAAACATGAGTTGAATTACCCCACCCATGACCTAGAGATGGCAGCAGTTATCTTTGCACTTAAGATGTGGCGGCATTACCTCTACGGGGTTAAATGCGAGATCTTTACTGATCACAAGAGTTTACAGTACATCTTGAGTCAGAGAGAGCTGAATTTGAGGCAAAGACGATGGGTCGAATTGCTTAGTGATTATGATTGTAAGATCCAGTATCATCCGGGTAAGGCGAATGTGGTGGCAGACGCCCTCAGCCGGAAATCACTAGGCAGTTTATCCCATATATCAGCAGAGCGAAGACCAGTTGTGATGGAGCTTTACAAACTCTTAGAAGAGGGACTACAGCTCGAGTTGTCTGGTACAGGTGCATTGATAGCACAGATGAGAGTGACACCTGTATTTCTGGAGCAGATAGCTCAGAGACAGCACGAGGACCCTGAATTAATGAAAATTGCCAGGACTGTTCAGTCAGGCAACAGTGCAGAGTTCAGATTTGACAGTAAAGGGATCCTTCGTTATGGGAGTCGACTTTGTGTACCCGATCGTGGCAGTGTGAAGGAAGACATTATGAGGGAAGCTCATAATGCGAGATATAGTGTTCACCCAGGAGCCACCAAGATGTACCAGGATCTAAAAAAGGTCTATTGGTGGCCAGCTATGAAGAAAGAAGTAGCGCAGTTTGTGACAACCTGTGAGGTTTGTCAGAGGGTGAAGCTAGAGCATCAGAAACCAGCAGGAATGCTTAACCCATTACCGATTCCCGAATGGAAATGGGAAAACATAGCTATGGATTTTGTAGTGGGTTTACCAGCAGCGTCCAACAGAATAGACTCGATATGGGTGATTGTGGACAGACTCACGAAATCTGCTCATTTTCTTCCAGTTCGGAGTACCTATTCTGTGGATAAGTTGGCTCAGGTCTATCTAGATGAGATAGTGAGATTACATGGTGTTCCAGTATCAATAGTCTCAGATAGAGGACCTCAGTTTACCTCTAGATTTTGGCGAAGTCTGCAGAGTGCGATGGGCACAAGATTAGAGTTTAGCACTGCTTTCCACCCACAAACTGATGGACAGTCAGAGAGGACCATCCAGACCATAGAGGATATGCTTCGATTGTGTGTGTTAGACTTTGGCGGTTCTTGGAGGCAGCATCTACCTTTGGTGGAGTTTGCCTACAATAACAGCCATCATGCTAGCATAGGGATGGCTCCGTATGAAGCGTTGTATGGGAGGAAATGCAGATCCCCTGTTTGTTGGGAAGAGATAGGAGAGAAGGCTCTGGCAGGGCCAGAGTTAGTCGAGATTACTAGTAGAGTGGTGCCCATGATCAGAGATAGAATCAGAACAGCTCAGAGTAGACAGAAAAGTTATGCCGACGTTCGCAGAAAACAGTTAGAATTTCAGGAGGGTAATTGGGTATTGCTGAAAGTGTCTCCGATGAAAGGTGTGGTTCGTTTTGGGAAGAAGGGTAAATTAGCTCCACGGTACATTGGACCTTTTGAGGTTGTGCAGCGGATCGGAAATGTATCATATAAGCTAGATTTACCTGCTTCGATGGAGAGGATTCACCCGGTCTTTCATGTTTCTATGCTACGGCAGTTTGTGTCAGATTCGACTCAAATTCTGAGTGAGCCTGAGGTGGAGATTCACACAGATCTCACCTATGTAGAACAGCCAGTGCGGATTGTGGACACACAGCTCAGACAGCTAAGGAACAAGGAGATTCCGATGGTGAAAGTCCTATGGAACCACCATAATGTAGAAGAGTGCACGTGGGAGACGCGGGAGTCTATGCTCCAGCAGTATCCATATCTGTTTTGAGATTCGTTTCCTCCTTTTTGTATGTTTCTAATTTGTTTTAGGAACATCCGAGGACGAATGTTCTTAAGGGGGGGAGAATGTAATACCCGGCATGTTCAGACATCAGAATTCCTATCGTTCGGTGGAATCGAAGATGTCAGAGCATCCCTGAAGGGAGAGTGGAGGTTTTCTAAAATGTTTTTTAGATGTTTTAAGCTTTTGTTTTAGCAAAGGAATAAGTTTTGAAGAAACAAGGCTAAGGAAAGTTTTGCCACTTTCGGCCCCCTAAAGTGTAAGTTCGGCCGCCTAAAGTAGCTCATGTTCGGCCCCCTAAACTCAATGTTCGGCCCCCGAACGTGATGAGGTGTTACATGTAGCTTTGGCCACCGAACGTGAAGCGGTGGTTCACCTTTTTTAAGTGGATATGGCCGACTATGGAGGTGCTTAAGCTCTCCTTTGGGTCAGGAACAAGCACATGTTTCCCCTTGGTGATTTTCTTGAGTTTCTAATCAAATCTTTCAAAGAAAAATAAGTTTATGGTGAGTTTTAACTAGTTTTGAGAAGTTGTGGAGTTTGAGAACTTGTGAAGCTTGAATCTTCATTTCTTCAAGTTTGGGGTCACGCCAGCCTTTGTTCTTCAAAGGGTAAGAGTGAATCCTTTGTTTTTATCATGTTTTAAATGAGTTTGATGATGGGAAAGGGGAGTTGTGCTTGAGTATGCATAAGTTGTCCATATTAGGGTGTATGGATCCTATGCTTTGTGTATGATTGTTGTGTGTTGTTTGTTGGAGTTTAATTTATTTGAAGCTCCTTTATGCTTATTGAAGTGTTTATGCATGTTTTAGAAGGGTTAAATGCATGTGTTGAGGTCTGAGCAGGTGATGGAGGGTTTGGCAGGCGTCCTTGTGCACGAAACTGAGTTCTGGATGAACTCAGGTTCGGCCCCCGAAAGTCCAAGTTAGGCCGCCGAACATGCCTGACTTTCGTCTCTGGAAGGGACATTCGGCCGCCGAAGGTGCCCCCGAAAGTGCCCTGTCCAGCCTTCCTTTGCATGTTTTCTATGTTTGGTCTAAGGTGTTTTAAGGGGTTTTAAGGGGAGATGTTTAGCGGTATGTCCGAGTATGTTTGGTCCCTCATTTGAGTCTATCTGTGTAGGCACAGAGCAGAGGAACCAGAGAGAGCAGCAGTGAGTACTGCTCCAGAGTTTTCAGAGCCTGCAGGGTCAGTCAGTCCAGATAGCCAGAGGTGAGTGGAACTAAACTTAATGCTTTTTGAATTGATCAAAGACATGTTTTAGCATATCTCATGCATCATGATTATGCCATAAGTTGATTGCATTAGTATCCACGAATATGTTGCATTGCATTGTTATTTGTTGATGTGGGTAAATGCTGAATGATCCCATAGTCACAGACAGGAAGACCAGGAGCCTTTGACTACGCCCTGGCAAGTATAGCAAAGACCAGGAGCCTTTGACTACGCCCTGGCAGGTATATAGTAAAGTCCAGGAGCCTTTGACTACGCCCTGGCAATGGTAAGTACAATGGTGTTATATACACATATACATATATGACAGGAAGTCCAGGAGCCTTTGACTACGCCCTGGCACAGAGTTACTGGAACTATGTGGTGACAGGTTTACTCTTGATGTGAAATGTTTGTGTTATGACGCATTCCATGAGAGCATCTGTTAATGAATTGTTTTACTGTTCTACTCACTGGGCTATAGAGCTCATCCCACTCCCTTAACCCCAGTTTTGCAGGTTCAGTATACCGTGTACAGGGACAGTCCAGCAGGGTTCAGAGAAAGAATAAAGAGAAATGTAATAGTCTAGAGTGGACATGTACTGTTAAAGAGATGTAATAGTTATATATGTGCTTGACTTAGTAGTTGTAAATCTATTGTGTTGTACATGATCGGTATATGTATATGTTTTACTGTATGTGGACTACCAGGCTTAATAGGTATGAATGAACCCATCTAGAGCAAGCTCTAGTCAGGGGTACAGAGTACAGAGTACAGAGTACAGAGATAGTGCATGCACAGGTTAAGCCTTGGGCCAGAAAAGAGTTTTCATTTTCACAGAAAATGTATGATCATGTATGAGATTTACAGGTACACAGAGAGTATAGCAGGCTTGCTACGGGTTCTGGCGGCCTTAAGCCGACCTGAATCCTAGCGCCGGTGACGGTCCATTTTGGGGTCGTTACAGATACCATTCTGTAACGACCCGGAAATTGGACCGCTACCGACGCTAGGATCCAGATCGGCATAAGGCCGCCGGGACCCGTAGCAAGCCTGACATACAACTTGTAAACCTGTTTAATCCCATACATGATCAACATATGCATAAAATTTTAAACTTTTCTTTTCTTTTCTTTTTACCAAGCTCAACCTGTGCATGACCATAAACATATACATAAGCATAAACATAAACCCCACACTGGAGCTCTCATCAATACTCCAATGGGGCATCTCATCACACACAAACTTGGTGGAACATAAGCATCATAAAAACATTCTTTAGATCATGTATAAAAAGGGATAACCATACATATAGGGTCAAGCACAACCTCTAATCCTCAATATCCTTATTACATAAGACATTACATTACAATTTCATCATGTCCACAACTTCTAACTATTACATGAAAACAAACTTTACTCCTGCCGACCTCCTGTTCTACCCTGTACCTGCAAACCTGGGGGATAAGGGGGAAAGGGGTGAGCTACAAGAGCCCAGTGAGCAGAATAATATAACATTCAATTTATTTTTCATGCTTTCATGAAATGCAATATATCACAAACAATTCACATCAAGGATGAACTTGTCACCAATAGCCCACTACTGAATCCAATAGTGCCAGGGGCGTAGTGCAGGCCACATCTGGTCTTTCTCTTATACATAACATATCATAACATATCCAATCATGCCGGGGGCGTAGTGCAGGCCACTTCCGGTCTTTCTCTTACATAGTGTCAGGGGCGTAGTGCAGGCCACATCTGGTCTTTTCACATCATATCATAATGTAGTGCGGCTAAAGGATCATCCAACATTCATCCACAGCAACAACATATTATGCAATGCAACATATTCGTGATTTCTAATGCAAACAACCTAAAATATTCCATGGCATTCGTGATGCATGATTCATGCTAAGATTTTCATTTATTTAAAAGATAAGAGTTTATTCTACTCACCTCAGCTAGCTCTGACAATGACTGAAGCAGCTGACTCACTGCTGGGGTCCTCAGTTCCTCGGGTCCGAACCTACACAGGTGGACTCAAATGAGGGACCAAACAACTAGAACATAACTCTAAAAATATACCCCAAAGACCCCATAAACACCTCAAAACAATCATGCAAATCATGCAAAGGAAGGCTGAACAGGGCACTTTCGGCGGCAGGTTCGGCGGCCGAAAGTCCCTCCAGAGCCGAAAGTCAGGCAGGCTCGGCGGCACCTTCGGCGGCCGAAACTGCCCTCCAAAGACGAAAGTCTTCTTTCGGGGGCAGGCTTCGGCAACCGAAAGCTGCCTCCACAAGCGGGTTTGGCGACCGAAAGTTCCTTCGGTGGCCGAACCTGAGTTTCTCCAAAGTGGCAGAAACTCAGCTCCAACATGCACAAATGCCTCCCAAACCTTTCAAACATGCATAACCTATTCTACAACACTCCCAATCATACACAATCAAGCATACAAGTTCATAGGGGTGTCAAACTAGCCTAAACCCCCAACTACAACACATCAAACATACCCACATTGCTCAAAAACACACAATAAACCCATAAACTCAAAATAACCTAAACATGCATTTCTACTTCATGAAACAACTTAAAACTCGTTTAAAACTTATAGTGAGCTCAAGATCGGCCCTTACCTCTTGAAGATCGAGAGGAAAATGACCCTAACTCGGAGATGGGAGAGATTGAGTTTCTTGAACCTCAAAGCTCCAAAACTTGCTTTATACTCGAAAATCTTCAAAACAAAGTGAAAACTTGTGAAAATCGTGAAAGATTTGAAGGAAGAAACTCAAGATCGGTGAGGGACGGCGGAGAGCTCACCTTGGCCGAAAATGGGGAGAAAAGCTCGCCCGTTTTCGGCTAAGGGACCCCTTTATAGGTGGCTGGCCAGGCCACATTCGGGAGCCGAACGTGCCTCCGCATGCATGCCATGTTCGGCGGCCGAACCTGGACTTCCCTCACTTATGCCTTCGGGGGCCAAAGGCACACCCGAAACGCCTACATGTTCGGCGGCCGAACCTGGGTCTTCCTCCAAGGCTATTTTCATGCAAAAACTCATTTTCCTTCTAGCTTAAAAACATAAAATACATTAAAACATTTTGTGAAAACATGGTTTTACCCTCCTAGAGGCCTCCGACACCCGAGATTCCACCGGACGGTAGGAATTCCGATACCGGAGTCTAGCCGGGTATTACAGAATACACATGGAAGAGGAATGCAAACCAGTCAGAGATGCTCAAAGAAGACTGAATCCACCTATGATGGAGGTGGTAAAGAAAGAAATAGTTAAGCTCCTTGATGCAGGTGTCATCTACCCAATCTCTGATAGCAAATGGGTGAGTCCTGTGCATGTAGTCCCAGAGAAAACTGGGATCACCATTGTCCCAAATGCTGAAGGAGAACTTGTTCCCACCAGAATTCAGAATGGGTGAAGAGTGTGCATGGACTATAGGAAGCTAAATGCAGCCACAAGAAAAGACCACTTCCCCCTGCCTTTCATTAATCAGATGCTAGAAAGGCTTGCAGGTAAGTCCCATTACTGTTGTCTTGATGGTTATTCAGGTTTTTATCAGATTCTAGTTGCTCCAGAGGACCAAGAGAAGACCACCTTCACTTGTCCTTTTGGCACTTTTGCCTTTAGAAGAATTCCATTTGGACTATGCAATGCACCTGCCACCTTTCAACGATGCATGATGAGCATATTCTCTGACTATGTGGGTAAGACAATTGAAGTGTTCATGGATGGTTTCACAGTGCATGGCAACTTCTTTGAAGAATGCCTTGCCAATTTGGAAAAGATCCTACAGAGATGCCTTGAGTCTAACCTTATACTTAATTATGAGAAATGTCATTTTATGGTTAATCAAGGTATGGTTTTAGGGCATGTTGTTTCAGCTAAAGGAATTAAAGTAGACAAGGCTAAGGTAGACACAATTAAAAATCTGTCTTATCCTACAAATGTTAAAGAAATCCGTCCTTTTCTTGGTCATGCAGGATTCTACAGGAGATTCATAAAAGATTTCTCCAAAATCACACAGCCCTTATGTAAATTGCTCTAATAAGATGTGACATTTGATTTTGATGCAGGTTGCAAAACAGCATTTGATCTAATAAAAAAATTGCTTGTGACTGCCCCAATTATTCAAGCACTTGATTGTAACTTGCCCTTTGAAATCATGTGTGATGCAAGCAACTATACAGTGGGAGCAGTCTTGGGGCAATGTGTGGGAAACTCACTCCACGTCATTCACCATGCCTCTCGCACACTGGATGCTGCACAAAGTAACTACTCAACAACAGAAAAGGAGCTCTTGGCTATTGTATTTGCTTTAGAGAAATTCAGACCATAACTCTTGAGGACCAAAGTCATCGTCTATTCTGACCATGCAGCTTTGCGATATCTGATCAAGAAAAAGGAGGCAAAATCAAGACTCATTAGGTGGATTCGCTATTACAAGAGTTTGATCTGGAGATAAGAGACAAGAAAGGGAAAGAAAATCTTATAGCCGACCACCTCAGCCGGCTTCCATCTAGCTCTGCGCCTTGTCCATTCAAGAAAGACTTCCCAGACGAACATCTGTTCGTCACTCATTCAGCCTAAGGGTCACACCATGCACACCTCACCCCAGAGGAGTACTCAGTTCCCTTTGCTCTTTTATCTTTCTTATACATTGAGGACAATGCATGATTTAGGTGTGGGGGTGCATGTCTCTCTTTCTTCCTTCTTCTTCTTCTTCTTCTTCTTCTTCTTCTTTTCCTTTCAGCTTTTGCGCAATCTCCCTTTTAGTTTTCTGCGAAATTTTTTTCTTTTTCCTTTCAGTTTTCTGCGATTTTTCTTCCCTTTTTGTTTCAGTTCATGCGATTTTTCTTTTCAGTTTTTTCTTTCAATTTGTTTTCGTTTATGCTTTCAATAACACACACAACCACAATCTTCTTCTTTTTGTTTTTCTCTACTCAAAATGATGAACTACGTTGGATGAGCTTTTCTTTCCATGACCCCATTGATGTGATGACTCTTTCAACTTATGTTGAATAAATTGCAGTGAGTTGTATTCATGTTTGAGAATTGCCTTTTGAATTGAATCTTTGAGCTTGCCATGGTGAAAAATGTATTGATGACACTCATTATAGAGAATGAATTGAAAGTTGTGTGAATGAACTTAACATGACTTGATTTAGCAATTGGTGTTGATTTGCCCAATGCATTGATTAAAGAAATTCAGCAAAGGCTTAGACTTCATAAGCATAAATTTTAAATTGTTCCAATGGTCATTGACTATGAACAAAGCTAGTAGCCACTTGGACAGGTGACCAATTGAGTAACTGGGGGTGGGTATCACCAATATGTACCTTCACGTCAAAAGGTTGGTGACTTTTTCAAGAAAAACTTAAGTGCAAAAGGCTTAATATAGTACTTCAAGGTAAGGGCAAGTCACTCTGAAAGCTAGAAAAAGTCTTAACTGAACAATAACATGTGCATGTGTGATCTCTCTCTTGAGTAAAACAAATCCTAGCCATGGTAAGTAAAAGGAGTCAAAGAAAGAAGGTGAGTAATCTTGATGCATATATTCTTCACTGCAATGATTCAAAATAGGTATCTTGAGTAAGAGCTTAAGTAGAAATAAGGATCAAATAGCAAAGAGAGCTTGTTTGACTAACTTTATTTGCTTGAGGACAAGCAAAAGGCTAGGTGTGGGGGTATTTGATAGAGCATATTTTAGTCCACTTTATCATTATGTTCTTGATGTTTATTTGCATCTTTTCTGCTTAATTTTTTGGTTTTAACCATGTTTTGCAGATATTAGGTGTAAAGAGACAATCTGGAGAAAATGCTCTTAAAACTGCTAAAAAGTGCCAAATATGGAAAGTGCCAAAAAGGAAAGTTTTCAAATAAGGATAGTTTCAGAAAAGGAAAGTTTTCAAACAACGAAAATGCAGAAGCAAAAGAAAATAAGGAAAGCTCAGTCAGAAGATTATTTGAAATTCAAATCGCAAATCTTTCTTTCCTTGTTCAAAGATGTGCACACACTACAGCAGTCAGATCTTCCTATTTAGGCAGCAAGATTTCATGAAGACGCACTTGCCTCTTATGCATTCAGTATTCAAAATTCAAACAGAGGCTCCACCTAAAAAGGAAAGACTAGACAGATATCTTTCCTCTTCTACACATGCATGCTGCGTGTAATACCCGGCTAGACTCCGGTATCGGGATTCCTACCGTCCGGTGGAATCTCGGGTGTCGGAGATTTCTAGAAGAGTAAAAAAATGTTTTTATAAAATGTTTTAATGCATTTTATGTTTTTAAGCAAGAAAGAAAATGAGTTTTCGTATGAAAATAATCTTGGAGGAAGACCCAGGTTCGGCCGCCGAACCTCAAGTTCGGCCGCCGAACATGCATGCACTTCGGGAGTGCTTTAGGCCCCCGAAGGCATATGTGAGGGGAGTCCAGGTTCGGCCACCGAATCTTATGTTCGGCCGCCGAACTTGCATGCATTACGGAGGCACGTTCGGCCCCCGAATGTGGCCTGGCCAGCCACCTATAAAGGGGTCCCTCAGCCGAAAACGGGCAAGCTTTTCTCCCCATTTTCAGCCAAGGTGAGCTCTCCGCCGTCCCTCACCGATCTTGAGTTTCTTCCTTCAAATCTTTCAGGATTTTAATGATTTTTCACTTTGTTTTGAAGATTTTTGAGCTTAGAGCAAGTTTTGAAGCTTGGAAGACTCAGGAGCTCTCTCCCACCGTTCTCCAAGTTTAGGTCATCTCTCTCTCGATCTTCAAGAGGTAAGAGCCGATCTTAAGCTCGTTTTATGTTTTTAAACAAGTTTAAGTTGATTCATGGGGTAGAAATGTAGAAATGCATGTTTAGGTTAGTTGAGCATTGTTAGGTTTTATGTTATGTTTATGGATAATGTGTGTTATATATGAATGTTTGATGAGTTTTAGTTGGGGTTTAGGATAGTTTGAGACCCCAATGTGTTGATGTAAGAGTTTATGCATGTTTTGAGTAAGTTGAATGCATGTTTGGAAGTTTGGGAGGCATGGGAACATGTTTGAGCCGAGTTTCTGCCCTTTTGGCAGAAACCAGGTTCGGCAGCCGAAGGACTTTCGGCCGCCGAACCTGCCTGTGAGGCAAGCCTTTCGGCTGTCGAAGCCTGCCCCCGAAAATGGACTTTCCTCTCTGGAGGGCACTTTCGGCCACCGAAGGTGCCGCCGAACCTGCCTGACTTTCGGCTCTGGAGGGACTTTCGGCTGCCGAACCTGCCGCCGAAAGTGCCCTGTTCAGCCTTCCTTTGCATGTCTCCTATGATTGTTTTATGAGGTTTTAGGGGGTTTTTGGGGAGTATTTTTAGAGTCATATTCATGTATGTTTGGTCTCTCATTTGAGTCCACCTGTGTAGGTTCGGACCCGAGGAACCGAGGACCCCAGCAGTGAGTCAGCTGCTTCAGTTCTTTGTCAGAGTTGCCTGAGGTGAGTAGAATAAATCTTATGTTTTAAATTAATGCAAGTTTTAGCATGAATCATGCATCTCGAATGCCATGTGATATAATAGGTTGTTGCATTAGAATCCACGAATATGTTGCACTGCATTCTTTGTTGTGGATGTGGGTGAATGCTGTATGATCCAATTAATCCCTGAGGAAAGACCAAGACCCCATTCTACGGCCTGGCATGGTATGAAAGACCAGGACCCCATTCTACGGCCTGGCACGGTATGGGACACGAAGACCAGGTGCCTAGATGAGGCCCTGGGGCAATGGTAAGTAATGTATGATATGACAGAAAGACCAGGACCCCATTCTACGGCCTGGCACGGATATGATGCTGGGACTATTTGGTGACAGGTTCACCCTTGATGTGACTTGTCTGTGATATGATGCATTACATGATGGCATATGTTTTAAATGTTTTAGTATTCTGCTCACTGGGCTCTAGTAGCTCACCCCTTTCCCTATATCCCCCAGGTTTACAGGTACGGGCTAGATCAAGGTATCCAGAAGAGTAAAGTCATGTGAATTGTAATAGTTAGATGTGGACATGATGATTTGTAAAATGATGTAAGAATATGAGCAGTAATGTTTTGTAATAGTGATACTGAGGATTAGAATTGTGCTTGACCATAGTATGTTTGTGTAATCCCATGTATATACAGGATTTATATTTTATGATGTTTATGTTCAACCAAGCTTGATGTTTAATGAGATACCCCATTGGAGAATGTGATGAGGCTCCAGTGAGTGGTTTATGCTTATGTTTATGTGCATGAACAGGTTGAGCTTGGTAAAAGAAAAGAAAAAGTTCTCTTGTTTATGGATATGTATGGGATTTGACAGGTATTCAGAATGTATGGTAGGCTTGCTACGGGTCCCGGCGACCTTATGTCGATCTGGATCCTAGCGCCGGTAGCGGTCCAGTTTTCGGGTCGTTACAAAGTGGTATCAGAGCCCTAGGTTCATATGGTCAGACCTAGAGTGTCGGGCTCATAGATGTTACAGAAGGTCAAGCACAATAGGAAAGATCATGTCCACTACGATAGGATGTGGAGTCCTGTCTTGTATGATGATGTGAAATGCCATGATTATATGCATGTGCATTAATGTTATGCTATGATATGTGATGTATGTGATGCGGGTTCATGTGTTTACACATGAACCATTTGATGCTAATGTTCTATGTGATGTGTACTGTTTTTCAGAAAACAGGATGAGAGGAACTCGTCGATCTGCATGATTGACTGGAGTACCACCCCAGGACGAGGGCACTGATGCCCATCCTCCTGCATTGCCTAGGGCAATGTCAAGTAGGTCCAGCAGAGAAAAAGTAGTAAGGGACCCTAGAAGGTCTTTGGATCTGGGTAGAAGCAGATCAGTGCAGGGAACAGTGCAAGGGGATATGTCAGAGGATGTGGGGGATCAGAGGAGGGATGGCAGTCTCGGAGTAAGTATGTCTGAAGAGGGTATGGGAGAGTCCCAAGGAGGCACTCAGACCTCGGGATTTGTTCAGCCACCTTACTACCCACCCTTTTCACATAATCCCGGGTATTCGATGGGAGGTACATCGGATTACCCCAGTTTTAACCCTTATCACTCTCAGATGCTATACCCACCTTTCTACCCACCGTACACACAGTACCCCACGTATCCACCCCCACCTTACTATCCAAATCCAGCAAACCCTACCTCAGGGGACGCTGTGCCACCTCCACCACCAGCAGAAACCACAGTCCCAGAAACCCAAGTACCTAAACCTAGCTCATCTGGAGGGAGCAAGGTCAAGATGACCGACTACATGAAGCTGGGTGCTCCCCAGTATGAAACAGGTAGTGACCCATTTAAGTACCTTGGTAGGGTCAAGATGATTACAGATGAGATAGGAGCTGATGACAGCAGAGCCATTCAGATGACTGGGTTCACACTCAAATGCAAGAAGGCCCGTGAGTGGTTTAAAAATTATGTGAACCCGAGAGTGGACAGCATGACCTGGGAAGAGTTTGCAAATGAGTTTGCAGGATGGGCTTTCCCTGAAAGCTCTAGGGAGATGAAGATGGTCAAATTTGAGCAGTTAAGGCAGATAGAAGAGATGAGTGTAGATGAGTACACAGACAGATTCTTGGAGCTGTTGCCGTTTGCTGGGCAGAACCTTGACTCAGATCAGAAAAAGTCAAGGAGGTATATCATGAGGCTTCATTCTAGGTATTCCTCCTTGATCCAGTCAGCAGATAGGGAGAGCTTCTATGCCATAGTGGATATGGCCCGAAGGATGGAGGCTAGTGCCATCATCGAAGGGAAGGTTAAGCAGTCAGTGGCACAGTCTTCTGGTTCTAAGACCCCGAGTGGGGGAAGGTTAGATCCCTCTACCTTGAGTGCAGCAGCTTCAGGCAGCAAGAGATGGAGTAAAGCCAAGTCTAAGAAGAACAAGTTCTGGAGCAAGATTAAGTCAGGTCTAGGAATAGGGAGTGGCTCAAGCTCTGGTGCAGATAATGCAGTATGTGTGAGGTGTGGTAAACCACACAAAGGGATCTGCCGGGCTGGGACGAATGTATGTTTCAGATGTGGGCAAGAGGGGCACATGGCTCGGGAGTGTCTAAGAGCAGCTTTTGTGGCACAGTCTCAGCAGACAGCTTCCGGCAGTATAGCACAGCCAGCAGCTCCAGCCACGACTCAGGCCAGTGGCAGAGGCAGAGGGAGAGGGGCAGCCTCTTCTTCAGCGGGTTTCAGAGGTGAAGGTCCATCAGCACCAGCGCGGATCTTCACAATGACACAGCAGGAGGCAGATGCATCTAACACTGTGGTGGCAGGTAATCTCGTCATTGGTTGTTCAGATGTGTATGCCTTGATGGACCCTGGTGCATCTCATTCTTTTATTGCTCCGAGAGCCGTTGAGAGGTTGGGTTTGATGGTCTCTAGATTAGAGTGTCCCCTATGGGTCAGTGGACCCAAGTGTGACCCGTCAGTGGCAGAGTCAGTCTGCCAGTGTAGTCCAATTTTTGTGGAGGGAAGATGCCTGTCCGCCGACGTCGTGGTTCTAGATTTGATAGATTTTGACGTCATTCTAGAGATGGATTAGCTATCTACCCATGGTGCTACCTTGGATTACAGAGACAAGGTAGTCAGGTTTAGATGTCAGGATGGGTCAGAAGTTGTCTTCAGAGGAGACAGGAGGGGTACACCTAGAGGTTTGATATCAGCCCTACAGGCTCGTAGGCTCCTCAGGAGGGGTTGTCAGGGTTTTCTAGCTCATGTGAGAGAGCTGGATAGTCATGTCAGAGAGCCCGCCTCGGTGCCAGTGGTCAGAGAGTTTTTAGAAGTGTTCCCAGACGAGCTGCCAAGTTTACCACCTGCTAGGGAGATAGAGTTCGAGATAGAATTGATGCCTGGAACCAGACCGATCTCTATCCCTCCCTACAGGATGGCACCAGCAGAATTGAAGGAGCTTAAGGAGCAGTTGCAAGAGCTGGTAGACAAGGGCTTCATCCGACCGAGTACCTCACCTTGGGGTGCTCCAGTATTGTTTGTGAGAAAGAAGGATGGATCCCTTAGACTTTGTATCGACTACAGGCAGTTGAGCAAGGTCAATACCAAGAATAAGTACCCGTTGCCAAGGATCGACGATCTATTCGACCAGTTGGCAGGAGCAGGTTGTTTCTCCAAGATAGATCTGAGATTAGGGTACCATCAGCTGAGGATAAGGGAAGAGGATGTACCGAAGACAGCTTTCAGGACCAGATATGGGCATTATGAGTTCCTTGTGATGCCGTTTGGGTTAACCAATGCCCCTGCAACATTCATGGATCTCATGAACAGAGTGTTTAGCCAGTACCTGGATCACTTTATTATTGTCTTCATAGATGATATCTTAGTGTATTCCATGAATGCAGAGGAGCATGCCCATCATCTGAGGTTGGTTCTGCAGACTTTGAGGGAACATGGCTTGTATGCCAAGTTCTCCAAATGTGAGTTCTAGCTGAGGAGCATATCATTCTTGGGGCATGTTGTGTTAGAAAATGGGATTGAAGTGGACCCCAAGAAGGTAGAAGCTGTGGCTAACTAGCCTAGACCCACTTCAATGACAGAGATCAGGAGTTTCTTGGGTTTGGCAGGTTACTACAGGAGGTTCGTTCAAGACTTCTCAAAAATTGCAGCTCCTTTGACCAGATTAACCAGGAAGAATCAGAAATTTGTGTGGACCAACCAGTGCGAAGAGAGTTTTGAAGAGCTTAAGACGAGGTTAACGTCAGCACCGGTGTTAGCTTTGCCTAACAGTCAGGAGAATTTCACAGTGTTCTGTGATGCATCCCGAGTGGGATTGGGTTGTGTGCTAATGCAGAATGAAAGGGTGATTGCTTATGCTTCTAGGCAGCTGAAGAAGCATGAGTTAAATTACCCTACACATGACCTGGAAATGGCAGCCGTAATCTTTGCACTCAAGATGTGGAGGCATTACCTTTATGGGGTAAAATGTGAGATCTTCACCGATCATAAAAGCCTGCAGTACATCCTGAGTCAAAGAGATTTGAACTTGAGACAGAGAAGATGGGTGGAGCTGCTGAGTGATTATGATTGCAAAATTCAGTACCATCCGGGTAAGGCGAATGTGGTGGTAGACGCCCTAAGCCGGAAATCACTAGGCAGCTTATCCCACATCACGGCTGAGAGGAGACCGGTGGTGAAAGAGTTTTACAAGCTCATTGAGGAAGGTCTACAGCTAGAGTTGTCTGGTACAGGTGCTTTGATAGCCCAGATGAGAGTGACACCTGTGTTCTTAGAGCAGGTGGCTCAGAAACAACACGAGGACCCAGAGTTAGTGAAGATTGCCAGGACATTTCAGTCAGGCAAGAATGAAGAGTTCAGATTCGACAGCAAGGAGATCCTCCGCTATGGGAATAGACTATGTGTACCAGATGACATCAGTTTAAAGGGAGACATTATGAGGGAAGCTCATAATGCCAAGTACAGTGTTCACCCTGGAGCCACCAAGATGTATCAAGATCTGAAAAAGGTGTATTGGTGGCCAGCCATGAAGAAGGAAGTGGCCCAGTTTGTGTCAGCCTGCGAAGTATGTCAAAGGGTGAAGCTGGAACATCAGAAGCCGGCTGGAATGCTTAACCCACTACCTATTCCAGAGTGGAAATGAGAGAATGTAGCTATGGACTTCGTAGTGGGGTTACCGACAGCATCTAACAGGTTAGACTCCATATGGGTGATTGTGGACAGACTGACCAAATCTGCTCACTTCATCCCTGTCAGGGGCAACTACTCAGTGGATAAGTTAGCGCAGGTGTATGTGGATGAAGTGGTAAGGCTGCATGGGGTTCCCGTTTCGATAGTGTCAGATAGAGGGCCCCAGTTCACCTCCAGGTTTTGGCGGAGTCTGCAGAGTGCTATGGGTACCAGGTTGGATTTCAGTACTGCCTTCCATCCCCAGACTAATGGACAGTCAGAAAGGACCATCCAGACTATAGAAGATATGCTCAGAATGTGTGTGCTAGATTTTGGCGGTTCTTGGAGGCAGCATCTACTCTTAGTGGAGTTTGCCTACAATAACAGCTATCATGCTAGCATAGGGATGGCTCCATATGAAGCTTTATATGGGAGAAAGTGCAGGTCACCTATTTGCTGGGAAGAAGTGGGGGAAAAGGCCTTGGCAGGCCCTGAGCTTGTTGAGATCACCAGCAGGGTGGTACCCATTATCAGAGAGAGGATCAGAACTGCTGTGAGCAGACAGAAGAGCTATGCAGACATCCGCAGGAGACAGGTAGAGTTTCAGGAGGGAGATCTGGTATTGCTCAAAGTGTCTCCTATGAAAGGAGTGGTTCGTTTTGGGAAGAAAGGTAAGCTAGCCTCACGATACATCAGACCCTTTGAAATCTTGTAGAAGATTGGGAATGTGTCGTACAAGCTGGATTTACCTGCTTCAATGAAAAGAATCCATCCGGTTTTCCATGTTTCCATGTTGAGGAAGTTCGTGTCAGATCCGGGCAAGGTTCTTAGTGAGCCTAATGTGGAGATCCAAGAAGATCTCACTTATGTTGAACAGCCAGTGCGGATTCTTGACACCCAGATTAGGAAGCTGAGAAACAAGGAAATCCCGATGGTGAAAGTCCTTTGGAACCACCACAATATGGAAGAATGCACCTGGGAGACACGGGAGCCCATGCTCCAGCAATACCCTTATCTTTTCTAAGGTTAGTTTCTAGTGTTTCATGTGTTCTATGTGTATGGTGTGTTTTATGCCTTGCATGTGCTAGTTGAGGAACATTCGGGGACGAATGTTCTTAAGGGGGGGAGAATGTAATACCCGGCTAGACTCCGGTATCGGGATTCCTACCGTCCGGTGGAATCTCGGGTGTCGGAGATTTCTAGAAGGGTAAAACCATATTTTTATAAAATGTTTTAATGCATTTTATATTTTTAAGCAAGAAAGAAAATGAGTTTTCGTATGAAAATAATCTTGGAGGAAGACCCAGGTTCGGCCGCCGAACCTCAAGTTCGGCCGCCGAACCTCAAGTTCGGCCGCCGAATATGCATGCACTTCGGGAGTGCTTTAGGCCCCGAAGGCATATGTGAGGGGAGTCCAGGTTCGGCCGCCGAACCTTATGTTCGGCCGCCAAACTTGTATGCGTTACGGAGGCATGTTCGGCCCCCGAATGTGGCCTGGCCAGCCACCTATAAAGGGGTCCCTCGGCCGAAAATGGGCGAGCTTTTCTCCCCATTTTCGGCCAAGGTGAGCTCTCCGCCGTCCCTCACTGATCTTGAGTTTCTTCCTTCAAATCTTTCAGGATTTTCATGATTTTTCACTTTTTTTTGAAGATTTTTGAGCTTAGAGCAAGTTTTGAAGCTTGGAAGACTCAAGAGCTCTCTCCCACCGTTCTCCAAGTTTAGGTCGTCTCTCTCTCGATCTTCAAGAGGTAAGAGCTGATCTTAAGCTCGTTTTATGTTTTTAAACAAGTTTAAGTTGATTCATGGGGTAGAAATGCATGTTTAGGTTAGTTGAGCATTGTTAGGTTTTATGTTATGTTTATGGATAATGTGTGTTATATATGAATGTTTGATGAGTTTTAGTTAGGGTTTAGGATAGTTTGAGACCCCAATGTGTTGATGTAAGAGTTTATGCATGTTTTGAGTAAGTTGAATGCATGTTTGGAAGTTTGGGAGGCATGGGAACATGTTTGAGCCGAGTTTCTGCCCTTTTGGCAGAAACCAGGTTCGGCAGCCGAAGGACTTTCGGCCGCCGAACCTGCCTGTGAGGCAAGCCTTTCGACTGCCGAAGCCTGCCCCCGAAAATGGACTTTCGTCTCTGGAGGGCACTTTCGGCTGCCGAAGGTGCCGCCGAACCTGCATGACTTTCGGCTCTGGAGGGACTTTCGGCCGCCGAAAGTGCCCTGTTCAGCCTTCCTTTGCATGTCTCCTATGATTGTTTTATGAGGTTTTAGGGGGTTTTTGGGGAGTATTTTTAGAGTCATGTTCATGTATGTTTGGTCCCTCATTTGAGTCCACCTGTGTAGGTTCGGACCCGAGGAACCGAGGGCCGCAGCAGTGAGTCAGCTGCTTCAGTTCTTTGTCAGAGTTGCCTGAGGTGAGTAGAATAAACCTTATGTTTTAAATTAATGCAAGTTTTAGCATGAATCATGCATCACGAATTCCATGTGATATAATAGGTTGTTGCATTAGAATCCACGAATATGTTGCACTGTATTCTTTGTTGTGGATGTGGGTGAATGTTGTATGATCCAATTAGTCCCTGAGGAAAGACCAGGACCCTATTCTACGGCCTGGCACGGTATGAAAGACTAGGACCCCGTTCTACGGCCTGGCACGGTATGGGACGCGAAGACCAGGTGCCCAGATGAGGCCCTGGGGCAATGGTAAGTAATGTATGATATGACAGGAAGACCAGGACCCCATTCTACGGCCTGTCACGGATATGATGCTGGGACTATTTGGTGACAGGTTCACCCTTGATGTGACTTGTCTGTGATATGATGCATTACATGATGGCATATGTTTTAAATGTTTTAGTATTATGCTCACTGGGCTCTAGTAGCTCACCCCTTTCCCTATATCCCCCAGGTTTGCAGGTACGGGCTAGATCAGGATATCCAGAAGAGTAAAGTCATGTGAATTGTAATAGTTAGATGTGGACATGATGATTTGTAAAATGATGTAAGAATATGAGCAGTCATGTTTTGTAATAGTGATACTGAGGATTAGAATTGTGCTTGACCATAGTATGTTTATGTAATCCCATGTATATACAGGATTTATATTTTATGATGTTTATGCTCAACCAAGCTTGATGTTTAATGAGATACCCCATTGGAGCATGTGATGAGGCTCCAGTGAGTGGTTTATGCTTATGTTTATGTGCATGCACAGGTTGAGCTTGGTAAAAGAAAAGAAAAAGTTCTCTTGTTTATGGATATGTATGGGATTTGACAGGTATTCAGAATGTATGTTAGGCTTGCTACGGGTCCCGGCGACCTTATGTCGATCTGGATCCTAGCGCCTGTAGCGGTCCGATTTCCGGATCGTTACACCGCGCCCCCCACCTTCCCTCTGAAGAACATCCGCGCGCACCTCCTGCCTTCTGAAGAGCTTGCAATGCGATTCTTTCCTTTTCAGACACAACTTGGGCAGCAAGTACCTCTAGGGCAGCAAGGTCAGCCTCTAATCCTATTTAAGAAGCTCTTAACCAAGTCGAGAACACCTTTTGCTCACCTTCACGCCTCTCATCCGCGGATTGCATAAGGACGGCTCCATTTCTCCTTCTACCTTTCTTCTTTTCTTTTATTTTTGGTTTTGGTTCAGCCATGAGGGGCTGAAACCTTTTATTCTAGTTGAAGATTGGTTGAAACTAAAGTTGTTTTATGGATTGTGAGATCTGAACATAAACTGTTTGTCTTTGGTTTGTTCAATATTCATACAATTTGGTGCTTGAATCTATTATTACTTTGTTGTTTTGATCAAATTGGCCACTTGATTCTTGATTTCAAGGTAATTAATTGTTAGTTTCGATAATTTTAAGTCCGTAATTGCTTGAATTGTTCAAACATAAGAACACTTGGTGTAACAACTAAGAAATTGTATGATCTAGCAACATCTCACGCGTTTGAGTAGCTAGGATTGGATCTCTCTTTTTCTTCATGCAATTAACAATTGTTTTGATGCCTAAGGTCCAAGGACGTTCCTTGGCAATTTGTTAATTAGTAATTAATTAGAGGACGTTCCCGAATTGGTTTAATCATAAAGAGAGACATGGTGATGAGAAGCGTTTTTCATCTCCATAACTAATCTATTGAATCAATCCAAAGAATATGAGTTTCAATGATCAATCCAAATAACTGAAGTGGATCCAACTCTTCAACTAGACCTTTCTCATATTGAATTTCCCTTTTATTTTCATATTCTGCTTATTTAATTGCTTTCAGTAGTTGCTAATCAAATCAATCTCAAAACCCCCCATTTTACTTTTATTGCACTTTATTTTTATTCCGCTTTCAGTTACTTGCTCTCAGTTGCACTTTCAGTTAATTCTCTTGGTCTTGTTGAGAAAAATAGATAAGTTCTCAATTCTCTGTGGATTCGATCCTTTACCATTATCTGCAGTAGTAATATTGTTGATAACCGGAAAGGTTATTTTTGACCGGTTTCGACAACCGTGAGTCAATAATAGCTAGCACGAAACTACTAAATGTTAGTGTATATGCCCTAGGCCATTATTTTGGACCTTTTTGTATGTCATTTTTGTTATTAATAAAAGAGGTTTTTATCATTATTATTTGTTTGCATGTTACATAATAATGATTATCATCCCTGGTTACTTATTATTATATTGATAATAATAAAATATAACTGGTATGATTATTGATTGATAATCATGAGATGATTATGTATATGTTGATATAATTCAATAATTATAAATACTTGTTAGAGAACAAAGTATTGGATGGACCTGCATTGAGATCACTACATGGGTCATTGTCATCAGTGAATCTCAAAGTAGTTATGTCTTAATCCTTTGACTTGAGATTGTCATAGTTTCCAACATAAGGACTATTATGTTTTGACATAACCAAACGTTGTCTTTAATCGGACAATCATAAAGGTTATGATTGAGCATAATAGAAATTATGTAGAGGATAATGAACAATCAAGATAAGATTTGTCCCTCTCTATGAGAGAGATATCTTCTGGGCCCCTCGATAAGTGAGACTGAGAAATGCATGGCCGTGCTCAAATGAATTGATAGTGTGATCAATATCATTTGAATTTATCAATCTACTTAGAGATCGAGAAATCATAAGTTTGAACATTATAAGTTTGACATTGACCATGACTTATGTTCAAACTAGATATCGTGTGACAAAGGGATTAATTCATGTTCTATTCGGCTTTATCGGACTATTGATCCTCATAATTAGTTGGGTAGTCATAATGTCTTGCTAGAGGCCACTTATGACTTATGGGTCTTATGGGACTGGGCCTATTGCCAATTAATGTGAGCCTATTGGGTCACACACAAAAGAACGTTGTTGATGTGCTATGTCATATTAATGGGCTAAAAGCCCAAAGCCCATTAATATAATTAATAATAATAAGTGTTATTATTATTAATCATTAATATATTTAATAATAATAAAGTGTTATTATTATTAATATTTAATAATAATAAAGTGTTATTATTAATAATATTAATTATTAATATAATTAATAATAATAAAGTGTTATTATTATTAATCATTTATTATTATGAGATAATAATATTTAAAAGATCTGCAGTCTATCTGTAATTGTTACAAATAAAGGATTCTATCACATAAGATATTTGAGTATCTGCAAGATTGTGATAGTGGGTTATGAACACAACTCCTTTTAGGATAAACACAACTCCTTTTAGGAAAAGGAGTTGTGGGATAAACACAACTCCTTTTAGGAAAAGGAGTTGTAGGAAAAACACAACTCCTTTTAGGAAAAGGATTTGTGTGAAAACAAAAGACTGAAACATATAAATACCCCTTTTACGAATTGTGGAAGGTACGTGTTTTTGAGAAAACTCAGTCTAAAAGATTGCAGATTGTGGAGCACATAATCTATCCATCATTGAGAGAGCTAGCACTCTAGAAGGATAGAAGACGTTCGTGTGAATACCATTGAGGGTGTTCTTTTGAAAAGGCAGTACCATCGGTCCGCCATTGTATCTTCTTGACGAGATTAACAGGTTAGTGTTATATCCATCTTTTGAATTAAACGAAGCACTCGGATTCTGGGAAAGGAAATCAACAGAGATTTTATTTTTTCGCTGCGCAACTGGGTTGCAATAATCTCGGGATTTTCCAACAGTAAATAACTTAGGTTAACCATTTTGGGCCAAGTGGAAAGTGGATTCGAAAGTTATTTGGGCTAGTTTGGGTTGGGCTGTTTCAATTGGTATCAGAGCCGCCCTAGGTCAGATAAATTGTGCAGAGCTAGTAGGCCTGTGAGGAAAGGGCTACTCGTGAGAGACGAGGAGGAGCCGCCCAAGGTACTAGCGAACCACAATACCCAAGAGTCCGGTCCTGGTTAGCAATTGTATCCGATTTAGTTGCGATGAGGACGTCGCAAATTTAGCGGAACCAAGAGTAACGGTTAGCTTCTTGCTTCTGCTGCGGAAGCCATCCCACATCAGGAGATTATAAAAAATAAAAATTGTATATAATAGCTAGCACGAAACTACTAAATAACTTGGGTTAACCATTTTGGGCCAAGTGGAAAGTGGATCCAAAAGTTATTTGGGCCAATTTGGGCCGGGCTGTTTCACTTTGAACTCTGTACATGCTTTACTTTTATACTATAAGAAGATAGAGTTAGTTACTAACTTTCTTAAAAATCCGATTAGTACCAACTAATGAATAAGAGATCCTATGATTGTAGCCGTAATGAGGATCTACTGTATAATATCTTTTACCGGTAATTTAGATGACATGAAAGGCTCGACCAGACACATGAGGTGAGTCTTCTATCATTCCGAGTGTTGACCATTATAATGACCGAGTCTTTTTTTTTTATGGGTGAGACTTGAATAATCGAGTGTTACGGATTATTAGAACTTTGCCATGTGACTTAATTATATGGTGACAACACATAATATATTTTGAGCGTATATTGTGTGATATCAATTAAAAAAGAGAGAAGAAAAGGAACAAAGAGAGAGAAGAAAGAGAAGAGCATAGAAGTGGCGATGAAGCTCAGTCGGAAGGAAATCGTTAAGGATCCTATTGGATCTTTCTTTTGGTTGGCATTTGGTTTTCTCATAGGAGTCATGTTTGTCTCTTCCTTGCCTATGGGAAAGGGGGAGAGCCTACAAGCTGTCTTTTGTCCCTCTCTTCTCTCGGTGTTCTCTTGTCGGGATGGGCGTCGGGGTGGTTGTGTTTGTGTTTTCTTTTGCTTTTTCCTATCAAGTTCTAGTGTTTATCTAGTGAGAGACGTCTTCAGGTGAACCTGTATTTTCGAGGGTGCTTCGATTGGCTTCTGGAGAGGATTATCAATTGGTGATGTTGCATCTCGGAACCACATCGCTACGTCTGGTGGTATCTACTCTTGTTACCCGACGATTGACTGGGCTCTGCACATCTCCTCCTCACTGCAATCGGTGCTGTTCTGCTATCGGTGTGTAATACCCGGCTAGACTCCGACGTCGAAATTCCAATCTTCCGTCGAAATCTTCATTGGGATCCGGAATCTCGGATACCAGAACCTCTGAAAGGGTAAAATATGTTTTTACAAAAGGTTTTTCATGGTTTTATTGTTTGGTTTTGAGTTAAAGTTTTAAAGAAGAAAAGAAAAGAGTTTGAGGAAAAAGCCCAGGTTCGGCCGCCGAACATGGGGTGATTTCGGAAGCTCTTTTGGCCCCCGAAGGTGATCTGGCCAGCCATCTATAAAAGGCCCCCTATCCGAAAATGAGCGAGTTTTCTCTCTCCATTTACGGATAAGGTGAGTCTCCACCACCCCTTGATGATCTTGTGTTTTTCCTTCAAATCTCTCAAGATTTTTATGAGTTTTATCTTGTTTTTGAAGTTTGGAGACTCTTTCTCCTCATCTCTAAGTTTGGATCACATCTACCTTCGATCTTCAAGAGGAAAGTGTAGATCCTTGCTTTTATTATGTTTTAAAGTAAGTTTTTAAGAGGTTTAAGGGTTTCTTTATGCATGTTTTGGTTAGATCTAAAATGTTAGGGTTTATGTTAGTTTTATTATAAATGTATGCTATGTGTTGTTTTGTTATTGCTTGTTGGGGTTTAGACTAGTTTTTGTACCCCTTATGCATGTGGGTGTGAGAATGCATATTGTAGGAAGCTGGGTATGAGATTGGAGAGTTTTGGGGCTGAAATACATAGGGCGAAATCGGTTCTGCCATTCTAGAGAACCCAGGTTCGGCCGCCGAACCAAGGTTCAGCCGCCGAAGCAAGGTTCGGCCGTCGAACCTGCCTGTGGAGACAGCCTTTGGCCGCCTAAACTGCCCCCGAAAGCAAGGACTTTCGAATTTGGAAGGGAGTTTAGGCTGACGAACCTGCCCCCGAAGGTTAGTGACTTTCGGGTCTGTGAAGGCTTTCGGCCGCCGAACCTTGTTCCTGAAAGTGCCTGACTTTCGGATCTGTAGGGACCTTCGGCCGCCGAACCTGCCGCCGAAAGTCCTCTGCCCAGCCTTCCTTTGCTTGTTTTGTGTACATGTTTTATGATGTTTTAGGGGGTTTTTGGGGAGATTTTAGAGTCTTTATAGATTATGTTTGGTCCCTCATTTGTGTCTACCTGTGTAAGTTTAGACCTGAGAGACCGTAGAAGCCAGCAGTGAGTCAGCTGCTCCTTTATCAGGAAAGCGTCAGCCAGAGGTGAGTAGAACTAAACTAATCTATTGTTTTTAAGTAATCAAACTTTTGAGCATGTTCATGCATCACGATTGCCATGTTTATAGGATGTTTGCATTAGAATTCACGAATATGATGCATTGCATAATTTTACTGCTGGTGTGGATGAATATTGGATGACCCACTAGCCCTCTGTAATACCCGGCTCGAGTCCGGCATCGGAATTCCTGTAGTCCGGTGAAATCTCGGGTGTCGAAACCCTCGAGAAGGGTAATGCATATGTTTTCCAAGGTAGTTTCACTTGTTTTCATGTTTTGAAGTGTTAAAAGACTTGAGTTTTGAAAGAAAAGCAACAAGGGAGAAATGCAAAGGTTCGGCCGCCGAAGGTCACTTTCGGCCGCCGAACATTGCATGGTTGCGGCTTCACGTTCGGCTGCCGAAGGTGGTCTGGCCAGCCACCTATAAAAGGGCCAAGGGTCGGTGGAAGGAGGTTATTTCTCCTCCACTTGCAGCCAGAGGTGAGTTTCAGCCTCTCCCACGTTGACTTTCATGTTTTCCATGATTTTCATCAAATCTTTCAAGAGTATTAAGAGTTTTGGTGACTTATGAAGGTTTTGAGCAAAAGAACCAAGGTTTGAAGCTTGGAGCTTTGGAAGAGCTTTTCTTCATATCTCCACGTTAGGATCCTTCATCCTCAAGTTGTGTAAGAGGTAAGTGAAGATCCTGAGCTTCTTTGATGATTTTGAAAGGTTTTATGAAGTTTGTATGGGTAGTATGCATGTTTAGGTTTAGGTGAGGTTTTTGGTGATTTGTGGTGGTCAAACATGTTTAAGTGTTATGTGCTATGTTTGTTTGGGGTTTTAGGGTAGTTTTAGACCCCTTGTGCATATATATGTGTCTATGCTCGTTGGGAGTAGTTGATATGCATGTTTGTAGGTTTTTGGGCAAAGTTTGCATGAAACAGAGCAGGGTTCTGCCCTTCGGGCAAAACCAGGTTCGGCCGCCGAAGGAAGGTTCGGCCGCCGAACCCCTTGTGGAGGCAGTTTCGGCTGTCAAAGGTTGCCCCCGAAAGCTAGGCTTTCGGTTTAGAAAGGGACTTTCGGCCGCCGAAAGAGGGAGTTCGACCGCCGAAAGGGTGTGAGTTTCGTCTCTGGAGGAGACCTTCGGCCGCCGAAGGTGCCGCCGAACATGCATGAGTTTCGTCTCTGGAGAGGGGTTTCGGCCGCCGAACCTGCCGCCGAAAGTGCCCTGTCCAGCTTTCTTTTGCATGTTTTTTATGTGATGGTTTTAAGATTGTTTAGCGGGGTTTTGGGGAGTTTCTTAGAGATGTTCTTGAGTGAGTTTGGTCCCTCATTTGAGTCCACCTGTGTAGGTACGGACCAGAGGAATCAGGGAAGTCAGCAGTGAGTCCAGTGTCAGAACCTGCAGAGTCCGTTCAGAAATAACTAAAGGTGAGTGGAACTTAACTTGTTTTAATATGACACCTGAATATTTTATCATGCTTCATGCATCATGACTATGCAATAGGGTGAGTGCATTAGAGTACACGAATATGACGCATTGCATGTATCCTTGTACTTGGCATGGCTCCTTGTACATTGCTTATGTGAGACGGCATGGACTTCGTGAGGATTCATTAGCCCTCAGAGGAAAGACCTGGAACAGCCCTACGGGGACCAGGCACAAAGACCTGGAACAGCCCTACGGGGACCAGGCACATGGTACTCCGGTACCCCAGATGAGATAGAGGGAGTTTTGATCCGTTCGGCCGAGGTGATGTGATTATGTGTTGCATTCCATGAGAGCATGTTTTCTCACCTATGATTTTCTTACTAGTCTACTCACTGGGCTATAGTAGCTCATCCCTCTCCCCTAACTCCAGTTGTGCAGGTTCAGAGGTCAGAGAGAACTCAGCAGGGTACAGGAAGAGTACAGAGTGGTGTACTAGCTAGTGTGGACATGTAAATGTATAGAGATAGTGTATATGTACAGTGTATAGAATAGTGCTTGACTTATACTAGTTGTAGTCCCTTTGTGGAGTCACATGATCAGTTTATGTATGTTTCTTTATTGTTGTCTGTTTATGAGCAAAACCAGGCTTAACATTATGAGTTTGATCCGCCTAGAGCCATGAGGAGCTCTAGTAGGGATTAGGAGAGAACAGAGAGAGTGCATGCACAGGTTAAGCCTTGGAATGAAGAAAAGTTTTATGTTTTTACAGCAAATGTATGATCATGTATGGGATTTCACAGGTATACAGACAGGATAGCAGGCTTACTACGGGTCCCGGCGACCTTAAGTCGATCTGGATCCTAGTGCCGGTGGCAGTTCGATTTCCGGGCTGTTACACCCTCGAGCAGGTTATGATATGATACGGATACGGAATACCAGGGCTGCCCATTCTACGCGCCCTGGCACTATGTAAGGGAAAGACTAGGGCTGCCCATTCTACGCCCCTGGCACAGTTGGATATGTTATGTTATATTTAAGCGAAAGTCCTGAGGAGCTCCTGTTGTGGGCCGGGCACATTGGATTATGTAGAGTTTTACTGGTGACAAGTCTATCTGAAGGTGATTTGTTTGTGCTGTGATGCATTTCATATGAGCATATGTTTTTAAACTGTTTTTACTGTTCTGCTCACTAGGCTCTTGTAGCTTACCCCTTTCCCCTAACCCCCAGGTTTGCAGGTCAGAGATAGTACAGGAAGTCGGCAAGGGTGATGTTTATGTTGATGTAATAGTTTAATAGTGGACATGTAATATGTAATGGATAGATTTGTGCTTCGCCCTAATTTATGTTTTATAAATCCCTGTTGTACATGATCTTTATGTAAAAAGTTTTAATGATAAGTTATGTTGGAACCAAACTTGAGGCATGTGATGTTTACCATGCTAGAGTATTTGATGAGGACTCTAGTGTGGGTCTTATGTATACAGTTATGATGCATGCACATGTTAGGTTTTGGTTCGTGAAATGTTCAAAGTTTTATGTAAATGTATGATCATGTATGGGATTTTATCAGGTACACAGGTTGCATAGTAAGCTTGCTACGGGTTCCGGCGACCTTAAGTCGACCTAAATCCTAGTACAGGTAGCGGTCCGGTTTCCGGATTGTATCTCGAAACCATATCGCTACGTCTTGTGGTATCTGCTCTTGTTAGCCGACGATCGGCTGGGCTCTGCACATCTCCTCCTCACTGTGATCGGTGCTGTTCTGCTATCGGTGTGTCACGGGCCTTTTTCATTTGCATGTTATTTATTTGGTTGTTTTCGTGTTGGTCTCGCTCTGAGCTCTTCTATGTGGTGGTCGACTGTGACAATGGTGCTTTGTTTTCTTGGTTTTGAGACGATAGTTCTCTACATTCCTTGATTGCGAACGGTGAGGTGGGTCAATGGAGTTGTTTTAGTCGGCTCTATACTGGTTCTCTGATTGAACTTGTATTGATTCAGTGTCTTATTTTTATTGTCTCTGTTTTTTGGTATATCGTTGATGGTCGATAGTTTTATATTATTGCCGTTACTAATGGTGCTTTTTGAACCGTGGTGGAACGAAACTCTTGATTATCTCATATTGATAATTGTGTTTAGAATTTGATTTGTTTATTTGATTTTTTGGTGATTTAATTTTAATTTTGGTTTGATTTATTTATTTTATTTTATTGTTTGGCCTGACCGTGTACCTCTGTCCTATGGACCTTACTAAATGCAATATCATACGCATTGATAAAAAAAAGAAAAAAAAAAGATGGTTATTTACTAATCAAGACATATTTTACTTGTTACTATTATTATTATTTCCAAGAAATCAGTGACCGAAATTGAAAATTGTAGAAAAGCGCATGTTCCTTGTAGATCAAACGGAAAGTGGATTCTCTCCACTCTCTTTGAAAGAAGTGCAAGGAAAGAGACCGCAAGTGGATGATGTCCAAGTATGAAAGGGTCATAACGGTAAATAGACAACAACCCATCCTCGCAATAGCAAACAAGTGGCCTAGCGTCACATGCCTCTTCCTTTATCCACCGCTTCATCACTGCTCATATGAACGTACTGCTACTCACACTCGCACTCGCTCCGTCTCCCCCTCTCCCTCTCTCCGCTGTTAGTGGAAGAAGAAACTCCAAAGACAATCACTTGCAAACAAAGCTCAGCTTTCATGGCTCCTTTTAACTTCTGGATTTGATTCTCGTCAGGTCTTTTGCTCTTTTTCTGAAATGTTCTTTGTTTAATTTATATTAAAATCGCCATTAGAGCATTCGACTCTTCGTATCATTTCCAGATCTATTCTTACATTCTATAAATCTTTATTCTACTTTGTAATTTTCCCTTTGTAATCACTTCTCTTCTTCTAACAATATATATTTTTGTTACCGTCTTCCTGTTTGGCATTATATATAGAATCACCAGAAACCTCATTATTTTAATCCATATTGAATTCTCCCTCCAAGGCCACCGAAATTACGAAAATGTCCCTGCATTTTCTTTCCCTTTTTCTCGGGCTTTCTGTTTTTGTACTCTTTTCCGGTCATTTTGCGGTGGCCGGAGTAGAGACCTGCTCAGGGATAGTATCCATGAGGTATAGGTATGACAAGATTTCAATAACGGACTTTGGAGGCGTCGGCGACGGGAGGACGCTGAATACCAAGGCGTTTAGGGAGGCAATATATCGGATTCAGCATCTTAGGAGGAGAGGTGGTACACTGCTTTATATACCTCCTGGGGTGTACTTGACGGGAAGTTTTAACCTCACCAGCCACATGACTCTCTACTTGGCCAGAGGTGCCGTCATTAGGGCCACTCAGGTTAGCTGTTTGCTCTGCTTCCCCTTCGACTTATCCTTGGGTGTTTGAATTCTTTTTTCTTTTCCTTCTAAGAAATATAATTTCTTTTATTAATTTTTCCAATTATACCTAAGTTTTATTAAATACTAGGATAAAATTAAATAAAATTATAATAGTTAATATATAAGCTACGGACAATAATTTTGGAAAAAGAAAAAAGAACGGAGTGCTTATTTGTTTAAGCAAAGCAAAGGGTTAGAGTTAATGCTGCAGTTACTGTGGCACTAATTTTTGTCCTGCAACGGGGTTACATTATTTGTAAGCGCGACTAGTAGCTCAGTGATCTCTAGGATCTTGTAGAACTTCTTCAGTGAGAATCTCAATGTCATCTGTTAAATTTCATCAAAGGGACTTACGAAGGCCTTTTTCTGGTAATTAGCAATTGAAAAAGTAAGAGTGCTTAATTGGGTATTTGGGAATTTGAACCTGCTTTCGTGCTTCTTATCTTCCTCCCCTAAAAAGCTATAGTTATGGAATATAATAAACAAGTATAGTTAGTCCCCATTTACTAAATGCAGGAGAGGGTACGGAGCTTAGACAATTTCTAGTGTGATTTTTAGGTAATTAATTACTGCATTTTAGGTGTGTGCGGGTGGTTCTTTTGTTATGGTGTTTTGCTAAGTCCGAGTAATCCAACGGAAGAGATCTGCATGAACCGTAGTGGTTCCGGGGTTCTCCAACAATAATGAATAAATAAATGGTGGGGCTGGCGGAGAAGCTTGCATGTGCAATTGAGCATGACATTTATAGGTGGTAGCAAATAATGTAAGTGGACGTCCAACAGGCAAATAGCTGGCAAGTAATGTCGTTTCATTTTTTATTATATTATTTAGCTCTCTAGTGGGTGGTGCTAGAATTCATTGCTAGTAAAGATGAAAGTGACCTGTCTGCGATTACTCTTAATAAGTACAAGCGAATAAACCCGAACATCCTGCGTGTGATGTGATTATTTTATTTAATAATTATTGTCACATAAACAAAAATCCAAACAACCATTAAACAAAGATTTGTGTAAATCATCATGCAATTATCTGAACATATGTCATACTAAATTGTGCAAGTGGACTGCAGGCTAACATAAGCAATTTTGCCTAGACTAATTCTGTGTAATCTAATTGCTTGTTTGCAAATGGAAACAGGTTTGGGCTACCTTATATGTTTGTGATCACTTCATAAGTTTATAAATTTACCCAATTCCTTTTACCATGAGCTGCCTATCTGACATTCTAATTTATTCTTTAGTCTTGATTTAATTAGTTCATAGTCTTTCTATTTTCCTTTGTGGTACAGGATTATTCGGATTGGCCTTTAATTGCTCCCTTGCCATCTTATGGAAGAGGGAGGGAACGCCCTGGTGGGAGGTATATAAGCTTTATTCATGGTGATGGACTTCATGATGTGGTAATCACAGGTGGGTTTCAACTTTCAACCATTGAATGAAGAGATGCCTTCAATTGGGCTTGCCATTTAAGTTGTATTTAAATTGATAATGTAGAAGGGAGATTGCATTTAGTTTTTAGCTTGGTTGAATGAAGTTCAAGTCATCTAGTTTTTCATTGCTGACCTTACTCATATATAGATTAGTAATAAATCTTGCTACAGTTTAAATTTGAAATACTGAAGAAGAACAAGGCCTACTTAAATGCAGTAACTTTGGGATTTGCTAGGAGTATCACCTTACTTTTATTTCTCTAATCACAGATTTAGCTAGAATTTTAAATCCCCTTGTTGACATATATATTAAAATAAAATCAATGAATACAATGGATGGCAGTTGTGTTATATTGTAATGGTTTCCATATTAGATGATATTTGCATTTGAGTCTAAACTAGATCTTTTATGTTTTTATGCTTGGTATGATTTTATTGTTTTATATATTAGCATAGAAGTTAAAAGGTTGGGCATAATGACTAAGAACTGTTTAGGAGATGTTTACTTGTATGTTACATGTATGGCAGCTTCAAAAAATTTATTATTGTTTCTTTTTTCATAGGTGAGAATGGGACAATTGATGGACAAGGAGATGTCTGGTGGAATATGTGGAGGCAAAGAACTCTCCAGTTTACAAGACCTAATCTTGTTGAAATTGTAAATTCAAGAAGCATAATTATATCCAATGTGATATTTCGCAACTCTCCTTTTTGGAACATCCATCCAGTTTATTGCAGGTAATAGGCTTTTGCACTAATTTCTTTTCAAATGGTGGAGAAATTTAGCATATTTTGGAGACATCGCACTAATTATAGATTGGCTCAGTGTGACTCTTTATTTGGGCTATAAAGTTCGTGCACTAGTGATGAATTGATGATGAAATACACAAAAATTAAAGATTTTATTTGTTTGCTTAATAAAATGGTACTTCTGTTCTCTTCACAACAAACATGTAGTTTTGTTCTCCATTTTTGCTGCACAGATATGAAATAACTGCACATGACATTGGGATTTTGACCATTTGGTGTTGAGAAAAAAGTATTTACCAAAATATGTTGATTGGGAAAATATTTATCCATTACTAGTGTTTTGAAAAGTCAAAATACAGTCTATTTTTTAAAAAGCGGCTGTGGGTGGTAAAACCAGTCGCATTTTGAAAAGGCCATTGGCTAGGTGTAGAGATTTCCTGCCACACTGCATGTACTGGTCGCTTTTAGAAAAAGGATGTATACAACTGTAGTGGGCTAAGTTAAGATTTAAATATTGCATGGATTAAGTGGGGATAGCAGCGATTGATTGAAATGTAACTACCACAATTGGCCCCAGAACCAGTAGAAATTGGAGACTTACTTAGGCAATCACAAAACCACAAGCCGATGTTCAGTCCATCAACCACCAACTTTCCATATGAAAATCATGACTAATACCGTCTTTTTGCTTGTTATTCATCACCCATATGAAGCTTCTGGTGATGTGTACTGTGACAGATTACCAAACAGTACAGGGAAAGAATTTAATAGAAGGAAAGTAGAAGAATTAGAGAGAAGAAAAGGAGGAGACGGAATTGAGAGGAAATAGAGGCTACGATTTCATTAGCTCATTCAGAATGCCCCTATGCAATTGTGATTCTCCCATATAAGCTGTTTGGACACCTAGTACAGCTGGATAACAAACTAACCAGCTGTATAACTACTTTATGAAAATATACCCAAAATACCCTCCTATTTCCCATCAATTATAATTACATTTTACCCATCTTCTTCTTCCTATAATATGTAACATGATGTCATTCCATTAGCATGCATAGGTTGAACTCCTGTCGAATCCATGCCTGCCACATCATTTTTAGAATTAGGCACGGGTGGCCTATCCACACCTATGCTTGGCTGACTTTTTCACCAAATATGCCGACTATACATAACTGGATATCATTTATTCATGATATAGTGCAACATTCTCAAGCCCCATTTGGCCCAATGATTTCATTATTGGTCAGACAGTATTGATAATACCTTCTTCTCATCTAGATTTAACTCTTTCAGTGAAATGCATCTGCTTTTTATCGGACACCAGATTAGTCTACCCATGGACATTTTGACTCAGGAAATGGGTTATTTGGCAGCCTTGATGCTAAGGCTATCCCTACTTAGTCCATGCAATATTTGGATCTTAACCTGGCCACATTACTTTTTGTTGCTTTCTCAAGAAGCGACCAGCTTCAAGAAAGCAAATAAACTTCTGGTCCCTTGTTTAATAAGTGACCAGCTGGTGGTCATTTTTTGGCAGAAAATCTCTGCCTTAAGTTGGCTGTTGGTTGCTTTTCCGGTGGAGATTTAATTCATTTCCTTCTGTGTTTTGTACTTTCACAGCACCACCAATGGGTACGTATATTTCCAATCAACATTTTTTGGTAAATATTTTCTTTTTCAACACCGAGTGATCTAGACTCCTATGATGTTCTGCTTCCCTGTTCATTAATAGCCTTGGTCTTATTGGTCATCTTCATTTTTCATTGTTACTTCTATTCAGCAGTTTTAGGTCACCAGATGATATTGCAAATGTGTATAGAAGCTGAAACTGTATTCCTGCTGTCAGTCTATGGATTATAGCTTGAACTTGTATTTTATCATCACAGTTATTCAAGAATCTGAAACATTAGTGGTGAGTGACTGTATAGGTAGAAAGAATTTCCGTGTCTAACACTGAACACATGGAAGGTGATTGGTTGTCAGAATTTGTGTTATATTGGCAATAAACTTGGGTCATTGTTGGAATTAGTGAAACTCGGTGGAGCCCTCTCTGCTTCTGTTCTATTGAGATCCTCATCCTTGTTGTGCTGATTGCTATTAGCCTGGTGCAATTGTGCAAGTATGGTGACATGCAACATGCAACATCTTTATCTCTGATACATACCTTATTGATTACAGCCATGTTGTTATCCGATATGTTACCATCTTGGCCCCACATGATTCTCCCAATACTGATGGAATTGATCCAGGTATGCATGTACTGCATTTTTTTCCTTTTTCTTTTCGCCCTTGTTTGGTATGCATTTCATGTGAGAAAAGAATTGAGTTCTATTCATAAAAGAATTTATTTGTTTGGAATCAATTTAAATATAATAGAATTCAATTGACATCTTTTATATTAAACAAATTAATAATAAATTTAAATTGATTTAATTTATTCATCTTTTGAATTCTTTCAAATTAGCCATTCCAAACAAGGGTTTCAAGTTTTGGGTATGGAAGTTGTCTCAAGACTGTTGCAGTACAAAACCTCCGAACAATTTTATACTGGCATCAACATTTCTTCTTTTTACTGGAAATATGTGGAATAGAAATAACAGGATCCAGTGGTTTAAGGCATTTTTCTGATTTGTGCCATTGCCTGACAAGAGGCTAGAGGTGTCTTGTATGAGTTTTAGATGTGCTATTTTCTTTTGTTCTTTCCTTTCTAAGACTCGTGGATACATGCTATCCCTCACTAGGTGCAGCTGCTGGGTTGAGCTTTACAAGTAGTTATGGATGATTGCATACACATCATTAGTGTTATGTTGATGCATGGCTGAATATGCTGCTGGGGAAGGCAAACTTTATGATGCATTTTTTTAATTTTATTTTCATACGCCATCGATCCAGATTCAAGCTCTGATGTCTGCATAGAGGATTCATTCATTTCTACTGGAGATGATCTTGTAGCTATAAAGAGCGGGTGGGATGAATATGGGATTGCTTATGGTCGCCCAAGCTCTGGCATCACAATCCGGCGGGTAACAGGATCATCTCCTTTTGCTGGAATTGCGGTTGGAAGTGAAACCTCTGGTGGGGTGGAGAATGTCTTGGCAGAAAACATAAACCTCTACAATATGGGAGTTGGCATACATGTAAAAACAAACATTGGGAGAGGAGGATTCATAAGAAATATCACATTTTATGATGTGTATATGGAAAACGTGCGGAAGGGGATAAAGATTGCAGGTGATGTTGGAGATCATCCGGATGAAAATTTCAATCCAAATGCTCTCCCTGTTGTTAAGGGCATCACGCTTAAAAGCGTTTGGGGGGAGAAGGTGCAGCAGCCTGGTTCCATACAAGGCCTGAAGAACTCTCCTTTCACTGGTATTTGTCTGTCCAACATCAACCTTCATGGCGTACCGGGACCAAGATCTACACCATGGAAGTGCTCTGCTGTACGTGGGGCTGCTCATGAGGTAAGCCCATGGCCATGTTCTGAGCTTACTGCCACACATCAGACTGCTTCGTGTTCTGATCACATTTGATATTGTGTAATTCTCTTTTTTTTTTTTTTTTTTTCCGATGATAAAAATATTGAATTCAGTATTCAATTGGCGCATAAGCAACTATAATTGCAAAATCCTTATATGTTATTTCAACTTTTAAACTAATAAACCTCTAGGAAGTCCATCATGAGGTTCTTGACGGGACCCGAGAGCTGAAGCTCATCTGAAAATCAATACTTCCTGATCACTTTCTGTTTGGAATTGTTGTTTCAATGGGCAACGATCCTTTCGAACTGTTTTGTCCTGTGAAGACCCTTTTGCAGAACCACCGAGATTGTCTATACGAGAAAGTATGAATGCTAGATCTGTAACACTGATATCAATTTCTGAATTAATCACTTTGCAGTTTAAATTTTCTGTAGTTTATTATTATTATTGTTATAGGCAGTTTTTAAAATATTAGAGAAAAAACATATAAATTTAAATTAATTTTTACAGTATGATTTTATTTGCTTTGAAAATGAGAATTTTATAAATTAAAAAGAAATAAAATTTTTTCGTTTTAAATAAAAAATAATTGAAATTTTATGGAATTATTTATTTCAAACAAGAGAACGATCTCATAGGTATTCTACAAAATGCATTTGATCCACTTCACATTTCTATATGATAAAGGAACTGCCATGCGATGAGGGAAACTTCTAGTGAAAAGTTTTACTCGATGTTATTAAGGGCGTGTTTGCTATTTAGGGCAATTGTTTTAAATGAATTAGTTCTAACTATTAAAAATTAATTTTAAAATAAGCTCAATATATTTTAGTTATGAGAACACAAATTTCTTCAAGTTACTTTTTGAATGATTTTTACTATGCATAAAAAGCATTTCAAAGAATTTTTAAATTTTAATTTTTTTTAAATAAAAAATTTTCATGTCAAATAAGAAAATAGTTAAATATGCTTTTTCTGAAAACCTTGCACTAAATTCCATTTGCATCGAAGATTTCCCAGTCTCCACGGCCTTGATTCCGTAACTCCTGCTAAAATATTCCAGGAGAATAGAAGATTGAATATAGAAACTGATGAACATATCTAATCCAAATATCCATATGCATATATCATATGGTACACACTCTCATCTTCATGTATATAACAACACCTAATATCCTAAGCACAAATATATATGTTTGTACATCTTATACAGATGCCAACTTATTTACAAACATAACAAACCCAGAAATTTAAAGTTTAAAAACGCCCCACAAATTAAATAGATCTCTCACCTTAACTCTTGGCACTCAAAAGTGGTTCAAGAACTTGCGAATCTTCTTCATGAACCCGTGCTCATGCTCATGCTCATGCTCGTGCTCGTGCTCTTCTCGTTCCTCGTGGTGGTGGTGGTGATGATGACGACGGTGGTGAGGCCACTTGATCATCTCCTCCCTTGATTCGTCTTTAATTATTGAGAACCTGCTCCCGCCGTGGTTAAACCTGGTCCATCTAGCTGGGATCTGATGAGGCCTACCACGAGTCACTGGATCAAAACCAAGATCTTCACCGCCGGAAAGAATCATGTCGTTGGCGAAGGACAAATCCCGATGACTTTTAAAGCGTAGACCGCCCCATGGCTTAAACTGGTTGTGGTGCTGGTGGCGTCCATGGCATCGATGGCCGGGACGAAACGGGAATAATGGACGTTGAAGGAAGTGACGGTTGATGGGACGGAAAGTGATAACAGTCAACGGCACCGTCTCAACTTTCTTGGTCTCTGATTCCTCCTGGATCGACTTCGATGTGCTAATTTCCTTCCCAGGCAATTTTGATTCGGTGGATTCAACCTCTTCCGACTCAAGCTCCCCGAGGGTAGCTGGTTCGGATTCATGTTTCTCGCTAGGCAGGACGATGGTGGCGGTCTCCTTGGTATCAGACTCAGGAAGGTAAGCTAATCGATTGTAGACGTCATTTACCGGCAGGGTTCCGGTGTCCTTGGGATCAGACTCAGGTAAGTCAGCTGAACGATCATTGATGCTGGTGACGTCATTTCCCCTCAGGTCCAACGGAACACGAGCGTGAGCGAAAGTAAATAAAAATAAGAGAGCAGTGACGGCGACGAAGAAGGCGAGTATTCGAGACATCGTTGAATATATTTGAGAAAATGGAGTGTGAGCCGTTTATTATATAGGAGGAGAGGGAAGAATCATAGGGAGAGCCGAGAGGTGGATGGCGGAGGTTTGACTGAGAGAAGAGTGAAAAGAGGGCAGCGAGCAAAGGGTATACCGACCACGTGGCTTATTACCGTTTGGCGTTTGGGTTAACGGGTCGTAGGTTTTGGATTTCGTACACCTTTATAAGGAAATAGGACAAATTTGTGTGCGTTTGGATATGAATAAGATGATGGAGAAACTTGGTTTCGAATCCCATGTTTCCCTTATTGATTGGGACCAATTTTTACTGAGTTAAGTTTCCAATCCCATGTTTTTGTTATTGATTGGGACCAATTTTGTGTTTTCAGACTTTAGCATTTGCTTGAAATTGTATGAAATTTTAATTCGAACTTTTTTTCAAATCAAATTAGCTTAAAAAATCACCTAACAATCAGTAATAACAAGTAATCATATTAATCGAGATTATAAAAGCAAACAACGAAGTTAACAAACAGCATATAGTTATAAGCCTCACAAGTGTTATAAAAAAAATAATTGGATATGATAATTTATGAATAAACTATTTATTTTATTTCAGGGATAAAATAGTAATTATACGTTATCATCGATACCATTATTATAATAATTCTCACATCTCTTATAGAAAGGGGATGGTCTATAAGAAGTGAAGGCACAATTCAGAAACTCCATAAGCCTACGATAGCCAATCGGGTTCAGCTCTCGCTGTGGCCAACTAGTCACTGTTCTCTAAAGATCCCTAGAAACAAATACTCTCGTCCACTTAACTTGTTGGGGTTCTTCAATCTTTGAGTCCGACGCTTTTAGACAATGCTCGCAATATGATCTGAGCCCAATCCTGCTTGATTAAATTGTTGGACAGTCGTAATTTTTAGTATAAAACCATTCAACTGTTGGTATCTCCCTCACATTGATCTCTGTGAGCTGCTAGCTCTTATTGATAATGAAACTGCGAAAGCTCTGTCTCCGGTTGGTAAATATTCTGCCTTTTATTCCTTAATCTACTGTAAATATTGTAAGAAGTTGTTACTTTATTCCTCTGCACGAACTTACTGCATGAACTCATTAATCACCGGTTCTTTTCTCCTTAACCTGTCTTGCCATTGCTTCTATTTAAATGTTGACCTTACTCTTTGCCTCAAAAGCACGAACCCATCACACAATAATCTATCAACCTGCAAAAACTCATACCATATGACTGTGTGATTCATCTGTAATAGTCTCATAAGAAAGGTTAGTACTAACCAAGTTAGATTCAAATACTAATTAATATAGCAAGTCATCTAGAATACAACATAATATAAATCAACAGGTGTGCTAACAGCACTTGACCATTAAGACTTGAACTGCCTTTACTCATCTCCTCAATACAACACAACCTTATCCCACTTGTAGCGAAGCTCAGCGAATCCTCCTATGAAAGCGGTGTTTCCACTTTCAAAATAACTCACTCAGCACTCTCTTCCTCTTTTATACGTCTTATGATCCTCCCCTTTGTAAGTCTGTCATTCTGCACATTTTATCTCCTTTCTCTCTACCTAAGAATGTAGTTTACCCAAATGCCGCTTGCAGCGTAACTCACAACATTGACTTGCCTCGAGCAACCTACACTTCTTGGCCTATCTCGGTCCTCCTTCACGTTGACCCACTTGTGAGAGCTTTTATTTGGCCATGAGGTCTCTTTCCTACTCAACCACACAGGTAGGACTAAACTTGTCTTTTAATAATATACATCATTCTCTAATCCCTTCTCAAGAAAGCTATATACTGTATGTTCACAATATCTGTTAACACAAACTTGTCAAGTCCCACACCACGAGGAACCTGACTCAATAATACACAAAATATTTTGAAATAAATGAATGAATGAATAAATTAAGATAAAGAAAGATACCAGGAAACACAAGAAATGTTATACCCATTTGATGCGAGAAGGTTCCCTCTCATTAAGTTTCCGTTGCACAACACCCTTTTCTCATGTAAAGTGTGAACATTCTCTATCCACAGGATTTTACACTTCCCTTCTTCGAATAGATTTAGCTCCAACTCACAATAAGGATTGAGGTTATGAGATTCCATTCTTGCCTACTTCATAGGCATTAGCTCGTAATTCATGCCACTAATGATTGCTCCTCTGGTTCACTTTCGAAGTACAGTTCATAGTCTTTCCTATGTCATATTGAATATTTTCGCACCATTCCTGCAAAAATACATGAGAGGCCTTTGCCTCAATTCTATCTTAGGAGGCCTCTTGCCTCAATTCCATCTCAGGAGACCTCTTGCCTCAATTTTGTCTCAGGAGGCCTCTTGCTTCAATTTTGAATGAAATGATTTTGTGATTCTTAGATGGCCTCAAGCTTTATTGGCTCATCCTCCCCCTTATCACTATACCCTGAAGTCATTACTCTCTCTCCAAATGTCACTAAAAGGGAGTATGTAGCACCTAGTCATTACCCTCTCTCCAAAAGATATCTCAAATGGAGTGTGCAGCACTAGGTCATTACTAGGGGTGAGCATTCGGTCGATTCAGTTTAAAATCGAACCTAATAAACCGAAAATCAAAATTTGAGTATTTTTAAAAACCAAACCGAATCGATTTTGATCAGAAACTGAATCGAATCGAATCGGTCTAATTCGGTTCTATTCGGTTCGATTTGGTTGGTTTCGATTTTTAATAAATTTTTTTATTTTTTATACTTTATTTTTAATATTTTAAAATTTAATTAGAATATTTTAACCTTAATATGATCTAATCTCTCTATATTATTGAAAATAATATATTATTATCACTAATCGGTTCAGTGTGGTTTTTTTTATTTTTATCTGATTAAAACCGAACTGAAATAACCGAAATTTTTAAAATTAAAAATCGAACTGAATCGAAATAAATAAAAAATCGAATCGAATTTTCAAATTAATTCTGTTCTGTTAGTTTTTTCGGTTTGAACTGAATACTGCTCACCCCTAGTCATTACCTCTTTCCCAATAATGTCCCTAGTGGAGCGTGCAACACCTCTAATTGATATGCCCACAATAGCCAGAATGCTTACGCTTTTGTCTTCTCTGCCTCACAACTATTCGTGCTACTACTCCTTGTAGCTTTCCAATTAGGAAGTCACTACCTCCCCTTTCATCATTTTATACTCAAGATCACCCCATCAGGTGTCATTCATATGAAAGACTTTTTGGGTAGCCTCAATCTCTAGACAATTGGCTATCACCGCTAACAACGTTCATTTTTCCTCTCTAGTACCTCAAAGTGCTCATAAATAGAATCAATCTCCAACGCCATCCCCTCTTGGGTGGCATAGACATTCAATAAGGCAACAAGGTTCTCTACCCTTCTCTCAAGGGCCTCCATGCATGTGCCAAACTTCGTCATGCTTCCACACCTCTGCTTTTCAAGTTACCCAATCGGGCATCATGAGAACGTTTCAGGCGTTGGGAGGCCTCAAGCTCTATTGGCCTACCCTTTCCTCGAAACCGCTCACTAGGATTTTGGGTGGCCTCATTCTCTATTGGCATACCCTCACCTCTACTCCTCTTGGTGGGATCTTGGATGGCCTCAAACTCTCTTGGCACACCCTCATCCCTACTCCTCTTGGCGGGATTTTGGATGGCCTCGAGCTCTCTTGGCACATCCTCACCCCTATTCTCTTAATAGGATATTAGGTTGGCTCAGGCTTTTTTTGGCACACCCTCACTTCCAAAGAATTTGGCTAGCATAGTTAGAAGATATTCATTTTTCTCTTCCAGGTCCGTATTCTTCTTTTCTAACGCCTCAATGCACTTATCTCGTTGCTCAAAAGCAAGGGATATCCCTTATTAGGTTGGGCGCTCATTTACTCCATCCAACAACTCTTCAACCTTTTTCTCTATGGTATTCACTCATGAGTTTCTTTTCGTCATTCCTTCATATTACTCATAGATCTTTCTTGCTCTGATACCAATTATCACAGTTTCATATTTTAGTACTTGCTTGAAACCGTGTGGTACTTGGTTGAAACGTGCGATACTTTGTTTGAAACCGTGCGGCTCTTGGTTTGAACTCTTTTCAAACCAAGTCAGCCTGAAGAATCACCTAACAATCAAGAATAACAAGCAATCATGTTAGCGAGATTATAAAAGTGAACAATGAAGCTAACAAGCAACATATACTCATAAGCCTGACAAGAGTCATCAGATAAACAATTGGACATGAGAATTCATGAACAGACAACTTATTTTATTCTAGAGGCAAAATAGTAATTATACCTTATCATCGACACCATTAATATAATAATTCTCACATTTCTTGTAGATAGGGGGACAGTCTACAAGGAGTGAGGCATAACTCAGAAATTCTATATAGGCTTACAGTAGCCATCTAGGCCCAACTCTCGTTGGTGGCCAACTAGTCATTCTCCCCTAAAGAGCTTTAGAAACAAATAAGCTTGTGGCAGGAGGAGACATCAACATATCTCATATGACACCCCTCCAAAATAAATACATGGAAAGAAATTATAACAAATTGTCTTGGTCCTTATCTTCATACTAATTTATTCCAATATTGCTTTCTGAGAATTTCAATATTGAAAAATTATAGTTTTGGTCCCTAAAAACTCTATGACCTTAACATGATGCATCCAGTCGTAAACATGGGCTCATTAGATGAGTTGTGCTCCTAGTCCTAGCGAGGGAGTTTCTTATAGAAACTAATCTGCTCGAATTGTTGCTCATGCCTGTTAGAATTATTATAAACATAAATAAAAATTTGACTGAAATTTTAAAAATCAACGTGCTATTTATTTTAAGAAAAATATTTTTAAAATATATTTTTTAATATTTAAATACTGAAAATTTTAATTTAAAAAAATATAGGATGAAACTAAAAGTTAAATTATTTTACTCACTTTGACAATTTTAATAAGATCTCTTCATAAATAAATTTATTAATATATTTTATTTTTTTGAAAATAAAAGGAGATTGTTTTATGAAAAATATTCAAAAATTTAGTTAATGGAAAATATTTTCCTAGTCAAAGTCCGAAAATCGAATCTTATCAAGTACGGGGAAAAGGTTTGGTCCCTGATGGAAAGGATTAAAGACGAGTAGGACAGTTGCGAACTTTGCCAGGTGGCCATTGGCAATAACAAAGAGACAGATCTTCTAGCCAAGATGGTAGTGGCGGGTGAATAGCACTTGACCCAACTGTTTCAATTTGTGGAACTGCATACTCCAGCGACGAAAATGGAAGAATCCTTTCCCATAAAAGAGGGGGGATCATGGATAATGTCAGTATACAATTTCTTAACACAAGATGATCTTGTAACATATGAGTTATTAACCAAACAGATAATAAGGAAGTCTTCTAAATACGCACTAATTGATGGTTGATTATACAGGAGGTTCTCAACACATCCATGGCTACAATGTATTACAGAGGAGGAAGGTTAAGAAGTCCTAAGGGATATCCATAAAGGTGATTGTAGGAGCCACGAAGGAGCTCAAACAATCCCTCAGAAGGCATGCTACTGGCCGATGATAATGCAAGATGCGAAGCAATTTGTCCAGAAGTGTCAAAGATATCAAATACATGCAAACATCTCGAGGACCCTAGGAGAAATGTAAGCAGCCATTGGAAGTCTCTAACCTTTCTTTTAGTGGGGATAGGCATCCTTGGCCCATTCCCTAATGCAACCGGATTAAGAAAGTTCGTGATCATGGCAGTAGATCATTTCAGTAAGTGGGTAGAGGCTGAGGTATAGTCCATCACCACCCCACAAGTGATTTCCTTCGTCAACAAAAGCATATTCACTCGATTCAAGATACCAAAGATAGTACTCACTGATAATAGAACTCAGTTTGCAAGCTCCAGGTTCAAAGACTTCTGTAAAAAATGGAAAATTAACTTAAGGTTCATCTCAGTCTATCACCCCCAGACCAATGGTATGACTGAGGTGACAAACAGGACCATCCTACAGGGTCTAAAGAAAAGACTCGACTAAGCTAAGGGCAACTGACCCGAGGAATTACCCCACATACTATAGGCATACAAAATCACCCCCAAGACAGTTACAGGAGTCATTCCCGTGGAAATTCAACTAGACAGCTTCAGGACATAACACCTTGAGATTTTAGGGAATCCTGAAGAAATGCAATTTAATTTAGATCAAGCAGAATTCCAGTGAGAAAAGGCCGCAATCAGAATGGCAGCTTACAGGAACAAGATGTCGAGAATGTTCAACAACAAGGTCAGGCCGCGCGCCTTTAACGTGGGGGATCTAGTCCTTAAAAGAAAAAATATAACAGGTGGCAGCAGCAAGCCTGGTAAGTTGGGCGAGAACTGAAGAGTCTCGTTCAGAGTCTTGAAGGTTATTTGCCCAGGGTCATATAAGCTGGCTAAGTTAGATATTCAAGTCGTTCCCCATTCCTAGAACAGTTGTAATTTGAGAAATTTTTATCAATAACAGGTTAATGAGGTATTTTCACATATGGTGTTATTTAGTAATAAGAAATGATGGGATAACCTTCCTCAAGGATAGACTAAAAACAAGGTCACAAGGCTGTTTTCACCAGACCATTTAGGCGTTATTCCCACTAAACAAGACCACAGCGCGGTTTTTGCCAGGCTAGGTCACAAGGCGGTTCTCGCCAGACCATTTGGTGGTTGGTCCCACTAAACAAGATCACAAAGCAGTTTTCGCTAGACCATTCGAACGTTAGTCCCACTAAGCAGGGCCATAAGGCGATTTTTGCTAGGCCAGGTCACAAGGCGGTTCTCGCCAGACTATTCGAGCGATGGTCCCACTAAACAAGGCCACAAGGCGATTTTCGCCAGGCCAAGTCATAAGGTAGTTCTCGCCAGACCATTTGAGCGATGGTCCCACTAAACAAGGTCACAAGGTTTAGTGGGCCACAATACAGTTTTCACTAGGCTAGATCATAAGGCAATTCTCGCTAGACTATTTGGGCTATGGTAATAAGGTCACAAGGCAGTTTTTGCTAGACCATTTGTTCGTTGGTCCCACTAAGGCCACAAAGCAGTTTTCGCTAGACCAGGTCATAAGGCAGTTCTCGCCAGACTATTCGGATGATGGTCCCACTAAACAAGGTCATAAGACAGTTTTTGCCAGACTATTCAGGCAATGGTCCCACTAAACAATGTCACAAGGTAGTTTTTGCCAGATCATTCGAGTATTGTTCCCACTAAACAAGGCCATAAAGTAGTTTTCGCCAGGCTAGGTCACAAGGCGGTTCTCGCCATACCATTTGGGCGATGGTCCCACTAAACAAGGTCACAAGGTAGTTTTTGCCAAACCATTCGGACGTTGGTCCCACTAAGCAAGGCTACAAGATAGTTTTTTCCAGGCCAGGTCATAAGGCGATCCCCGCTAGACCATGAATTTAGGCGTTGGTCCCATTATTCGAGTTGTTCACGCCAGGCAGTCGGAAAGGCAAGTATATCAGTCCTCAAAAGATAAAGGATGAAGGTGTCAAACAAAGACTTAGATCGGGTGAAATTTTCTTATTATCAAATTCTCCCAAGGTATTTTACAATCCTCAAAAGACAAAGGATGAAGGTGTCAAATAAAGACTTAGATCGGGTGAAATTTTCTTATTATCAAATTCTCCCAAGGCATTTTACGATAGAAAGATGTCAGTTTTTCGGGCCACATGCCCTGGTATTAATCCTATTTTTCAGCAAATTCTCCAAAATTATTTTATGACTGTTAAAATGGGCATTAAAGCCCCTCCAAAGAAGATACGCTTTAGCTCCGTTCATTCGGCAAAAATGGTGACGACAAAGGAATAAAAAAAAGCATACGAAATATATATTTTCATTACAAAAGATTACAAGAAAAAAAGGGACTTGAATAAAGTCTCTATCACATCAAATGTCTCTATTGCATCAGAATCCTCAAAATCTATCTCACCCTATGGGAAGGCACCATTTAAAATGCCATGAGAAGAGCTATCTTTCCAACTGCCTTCCTGTCCTTGTCCTCAGAATCAATCTAGCACAAACTAACTCTTGCCTCAAGGGTCGTAATGCCGAAAATCTGCCATAGTCAGACTAGTTGCAGTCTTCATGGCTAAGCAACATGCTTGCACCTTCATGAAGACCCACCTTCAATTGCTCTTCGAAGACCATAATGATATCCTCCGTATAAGATTTGGTTACCCTCAAAAATAGAAAATAGAAAGACCCCTCATTCCTCTCTCCTATGATAAACTGTTGTAAGCCAAAAAGAAGAAAGAAGGATTCTTATACAGCGAAATAATATACAAAGTTTTGAATGCGGCGCAGAAGATAACGCAACCACAGATAAGCGAAATGATGCTCATAACAAAAACCAACTGAGGTCACTCCATGTGTCCTAAATAAAAAAGGCAAACGGCCACCTTCGAGTCTAAAGAATTGAAGACCAGTGGGGGACCTCTGATCTTATATAACATCCGCCCAAAGTAAGGCGTAAGCTGTCACTACTAAGTATGGACACGTGGCAAGGATTAGACACGTGGAAAATGCAGTCTAGCACGAGGAAGAGAAGATCCAGACACTTCAGCACCCAAGTCACTGCCAGAAGATTAGCCCTTTCTTTAACGAGGCGAGCTTACATATAAAGTTACTATTATTTGACACGGCCTAGCATGCCTCCATTACGTATGAGATCGCAGGATTTCCACCTAATGGCTGGCAATACTCCATATTAAGCGAATGACCACATTACGACCGGATTATCAGAAATATACCATATTTATCTTTATCTCTTACAGTATAAAGGTAGAAGAACCACATATATAAATGTACATTATCTCTAATACCACTCAAGTTCTAAGTAACACATTGTATTCTCTCTCCTTCAGGGTATTGACTTGAGTATCGGTGTGGCTGTCGTAAGCACCCACTACCGCCTCACATTTCTTTTCTTGCAAGTTTCAGCCGATTATAGCACAATTCCATTCTAAGTAGATCATCAATTTAATTTTTGCAACATCATATGTAATAATTTTTTTTATATAATTAACATATTAAGCATCTTGTTAAATTCGTAATGCATTCAATATATAAATTATTTTAATTTATCACATTGGATAAGTTGCATGCACGATGACCTTTTAGGCCAATGTCAAGGACCTAAACCAATATCTCACTGCCGATGCAGATGATAATTTTTAGAGTGTGTTGGCTAAGGTTGCATTTAGTAATGTTCTAGAATTTTTGTTTTCTATTTTTTTAAAATTAAAAAAATTTGATTTTTGTGATTTACTACATAAAATTTGTTTTTTTAAAATTATTTATATAAAGATAAATTTATAAATTTTTATATAAAAATAAGTAATAAATATTTTTTAAATATAATATTTAATAATAAAATAATAATATAAATAATTTTATAGGTAGTTGTATATAAAAATAAATTATAATTTGATCCCTAAACTCATTAATTTGTTTCTTAATATTAAAAATATATTAAAATATTTTTTATTCATCAATTTTAGTGCGTTGTAAACATAAAAAGTTAATATTTAGTTCTTATTGCACTCCAAGGCTTAGCCTAGTGGAAAGTGCATCCTGTAGCCTTGAAAGGTCTAAGGTTCGACTCCCCCAACCCCTATTTCAAAAAAAAAAAAAATATTTAGTTCCTATTGTATAAAAAACTATCACTTAGTTTTAAAATATACTAATTAATTCCTTCCATTAATTTTATCTATAAAGTGTTAGATTAACTAATGAATTTTCATCTATTATAGAGACTAAATAATAAAATACTTAATAGTTAAACTAATAAAAAGATTAATTAATATAATTTTTTAATACTCTAAGAACATTTTAATGTATTTGTCTTAATTAAGAAACCAACTAATAAATTTTTCTATATCACATAAATTAAATAGGAAATTTTTCATGCAAAAAAGTTTAAAATATTATCGATATAGAAAAAATATAATTGATAAATATTTTTACAAAATTTAAAAAGATCAACTAATGAGTTTTTTCATGCTACAATGACTAAATAATAAAATATTTGAATAACTAAAATTAATAAAATTACTAATTAATAAAATTTTAAAATTTTTAACTAACCTTTTAATATATTTTTTAAAATCAGTAAATTAATTAATAAATTTTTAATATTATAAAAATTAAATACTAATTTTTTTAGTAATAATAAAAAAATTATAAATTAATTAAATAAATATATATTATAAAATAAATTTAAATGATAAAAATAAAATTTTAAAATTATAAATAATAATCTGATAAAATTTATAAAAAAATAATAATTTAATAAAAATATAATTGGATACAATTTTTAATATTTTGATACGGTTGAATTCAAATTGAGATATTAAAAATCTTAGATGATCTAAATGAAACTATTGAAATAGCTATGCAATGATATATTTCAACTGTTATTTTTTTATTTTTTATTTTTTAATATATATTTTTAAACGAAATAAGCCTTTGGTAAATCCATAAACAGGGAAGAACTTTTTATTTTCAGATATCAAATTCTTCATTTCTTTTACATTATTTCTTACTTTACATTTTTTTCTTATTTTTGTCCAAATCTCTTAGTATTTTCTTATATACATATTTTGGTTGAGTTCTTAAGCTACAAAGTAAACTACAATTTTAGTTTCTTGATCAGGCATTATATATTGAGAATAAAATTATTGATTAGAGTAGTGATTCTTATGTTATTGGACATTATCTTTATCTTTGATGAGGATATGCTCTTATCCACAGCCAATAATAATTCCTAATAATTATATCAATCATTGATCCTCCGAGTCTCCGAACCGTCTTCCTTTGCTCGCCAGTTGCTTGCTCAATCCTTTGCAATTGATACAACATGCATTGTGACTCACACCTCGCTGTGACTTTCTTTAAATTAATTGTTGCCTCACTTTTCCCTTCCACGCCTCAACTTCTCACAATCTCATCATGGGCCCACCTTCTGCTGTTGTCAATCCCCCATCTAATTACTATACCATTTTCTCGATTCTCAGTAAAAGTATTTAATTTAACAGTTTGATACTGCTGATGGTTTATAGATATTTAAATTAATTAATTAAATTATTTGATAAATATATAAAAATCTAATTGACAATTGATATAAAGTCTCTTCGATACATTTTTCAACTTTATTTTTTATTAACTTAAACTATTTATTATTGAAAGGGTTGCGATGAAAGCCTATGCTCCTTGTCGCCGCTGGAGGCTGTTGAAGACGGTGATGTCCGTGGCTCTAAAAAAATGAAATTGGGAGATGGATCAGGTGAATGCTCTGGCGAGAGTGAGCATCCTAATGCTGGAGTTTTTATTATTGATTCAGCAACAAAATGTAAGGTGTCCTTTCAAAATGTTCTCTGTGCTCGCAATTCTGTCGATCATTGCATGGGGATGCACAAGTGGAAGAGGATGTGGAGGAGGTGTCCAACGATGAGTCGGTTGGGGATGAGGATGATCTAGATGACCCTGACTGTCCTACGATTAGGGGTTTCACGTTTGGAGAAATAAGAGATGAATAATCAATGGAAGTGCACTCTCATTATCAAAGTCTTAGGAAGATCCGTTGGCTTCGGGTATCTGCAGAAACAATTGTCTCAAATTTGAGCGCTGAAATCACCTATTAATATTGCTGATCTGGTGAATGGATTTTTCTTGATCAATATTTTTGGTTGATGTTCTGCATTCTAACTCACAGTTTTTACGTATCTTAGTGGATGATAGGATCCATCCTTCTTGGTTTTTTACAGCTATTTATGGGAGCGTGAAGGAGAATCTTCGCATGCGTATGTTTTCTCACCTCTAATAGATCAGTAATAACATCTTTGGGCCTTAGTTCTTATCAGAAAATTTTAATCATTTTACTTTTGCTTCGGAAACCACTGCTCTGGGTAGTCGTTCTGAGGTTCGATGCCTTCGCTTCCGCCAACGGATGAATTCTTTGGGTTTGGTTGATTTGTCTGTTGCAGGTCCGTTGTTTACATGGAGATGAAATAATTTTGTAGGGGGATTCCAGGCAACTAGATTGAACCGCTCTATTTGTAACATTGTGTGGCAGCGTCTTTTTCCTATGACTTTTATCACTCATCTAGAAAGAGTATGTCGTGACCATTGTCCTCAATTGGTGCATTTTTCGGAGAATAATGTAAGATAGCAAGGGGAACATTTCAGGTGGTTTGGACTAAACATCTCTTTATCATTCTTTTATTGCTGCTAATTGGGAGAGAGATGCTGCTCTGTCTGAGTCCCTTTAGAAACTTCAGGCTGATTTAGGAAAGTGGAAAGTTAATTTGTTTGGGTGCATTCATCATCGAAAATGGGTTCTGTAAGTCTAGTTAAAGGGTATTCAGTAATCAATGGAGGTTAATCCACATTTGGGCTTGGTGAAGTTAGAACAGCGGCTCCGCCGTGAACTTGAGGAGGTGCTGGATCAGGAAGAAATGCTTTGATTTCAAAAATCTAGGAAAGGCGGATTACAGAAGGAGATCGTAACACTGCTTACTATCATGCGTGTATTGTTATGAAAAGAAATAAGAAGAAAATCTTATGCTTAAAGGACAATTCTAGTGAATGGTGTTGGGATCAGGATATTTTGTTGTTTATGGCGGTGGAGTTTTATAGGAATCTTTATACTGTGGACTGTGAACCTTTGAGTTTTGATCTTCAGGCCGGCTCTTATCCTGTTTGTCTTGCACCGAAATTGGCTCTGCTCTCCAAGCCATTCTCTCCTAATGAGGTGCATGCAACTATATTTAGTATGGATTCGTCTAAGGCTCCTAGTTCGAATAGGTTTCCAGCAGGGTTTTATTAGAAGTTTTGGGATATGGTTGGTGCATAGATGACTAAGGTGGTACTCTTTTTTCTTTATACTGGAGTCCTTGATAGTTGTTTAGGAGATATTTTGGTAACTTTATCCCTAAAGTGGAAGCTCTTAAAAATATTTCTCAATTCCCACTAATTAGCCTTTGTAATGTGAGTTACAAGTTGATTATAAAGGTTTTGACAAATAGATTAAGGAGGGTGCTACATTACTTGATTTTAGGAAATTAGAGTAGTTTTGTCCCAGCTCGATGACTTCATGATAATGTGGTGATCCTTCAGGAAGTGGTCGATTCAATGCATCGCAAAGGACAGGTAGGGGATGGATGGTGTTGAAGATAGATCTAAAAAGGCCTACGATAGGTTATGGTGAAGTTTTATTTTTTACTGACTACAACGAGCTCGTTTTCTATAATGGTGGGTTGCTTGGATTAAAACATGTTTGGAGTCCACTGCGATGAAGTTTATGTGGAATGGGTTGGTTATTGAGTGTTTTTATCCTCAAAGAGGAGTTCGCCAAGGGGACTCGATTTCTCCTGCACCCTATGTTCTTACTATGGAGTGCTTAAGCCATTGAATCATTAACTCAGTCGAACGATAGGAGTGGCAGCCCATTTGTCTTTTCTAAGGGGATCCATCCATATCACACCTATTCTTCGCTTATGATCTTTTGTTATTTGCAGAGGCAACAATGGAGCAGATTAGTTTTATTAAAGGGTTCTTGGATAGCTTTTGTTATGTGTCAAGCTAGAAAGTTAACCTTGTTAAATCTAAAGTGTTCTTTTCTTCTAATGTAGAGGATGGGTTGCGTGAGCATATTTGCTGTGTGGCAAGAATGGGCAAAGCGAATGAAATTGGTATGTGTCTTGGGGTTCCTATGGTTCAAGGCTAGGTGTCTAAATTGCTCTTTTCTCTTTTATTACAGAAAGTTGAATCACATCTTGCTGGCTAGAAGGCTGACCTTTTATCATTTGCTGGTAGGATTATGTTAGCTAAGTCTATTCTTTCAGCTTTACCAAACCATTTAATGCAGTCAATGTACCTTCCTCTTTTAGTTTGTGATGAGTTTGATAAAATGGTCCGACAATTTGTTTGGGTTGATCGATATGGTAATGCATGCATTCATTTTTAGTCAATTGGGAGCATCTCTTCCGGTAAGCCAAGGACGCCTAGGTATTCAGTTATATAGGAAAGTTAATCTTGCTTTTTTTGCTAAGCTTGGGTAGAGATAGTTAAAAAGGAAAGTTCATTATGGGTATAGGTGTCCAAAGGAAAATATATCAAGGGTATGGTAGGATGGAATGCTTTTATTTCCCAACAAAATGCCTCTCTAATTTGGAGAGGGATTGTTCATAATGCCGATTTGTTGTAAAAGGAATAATTTATATCCCTTGGGAATGGCTTACTTACAAGTTTTTGGTTCGATACTTACTTAGATTATGGCCCTCTCATATGTTGTATTGTATAAGAAGTCCCTAATTCCTCACTGCATCGAACAGTAGCTCAAATATGGAATGGTGGCTCTTGGTGCTGGGACGAAATCACACCTTTCTTACCTGAGACAATTTGTTTATTGCTGGAACCTTTAGTTGTTAGTCTTGATCTACATGTCATTGATCGACTTGCTTGGTCTAGAGTACATTTTGGTTATTTTTCTATCAAGTCGGCTTTTAACCTCTTATCTAGACAGTCGTTTGTTCCTCATGATGGTTTATAACGAATTATTTGGCAAGTGAAGGTCTCCCAAAAGATTCGACAATGCCTGATTATCATGTCTAGGTGAGTTAATGATAAATGTTGAACAATAGAGACCTGGCTTCATTGGGAATGCCACATGTTCGTGCTGTGGGAATGGACAAGAAATGATTCGCCATTTATTTCTAGAATGTGTCTGGGCTCGAGAGGTATAGAAACCGAATTCTTTACAAGTTTTTCTTTCTTTGAATATTATGGATTGGTTTCAATATCTGCTTCTTTGGTTTCTAGAAATAGTTTTATTTCTTCTCCTCTTTAGATTTTGTGTTTTTTTTTCGCTTGTGATATTTGTTGATATGGCAGAATGACGTAATCTTTCGTCAAAAGCATGTTCCACTAATGCATAGAATATTGCAACTTAAAAATGCTATTGGGATTAATCACTCTGCTTGGATTAAATATACTCCTCATGAATTGAAGTGTAGGCTTGAATGCCACCATATGCTAGCTGGGTTAAACTTAATATGGATAGGACTTCCAAAGGCAATCCGGGTATTAGTGGAGGTGATGGTGCCCTGCGGGATAGTAGAAGTTTTTGTATTGAAGGTTTTTTAATCAGATTGGATATTTGTAACTCTCTCCGGGGTGAATTAATTGCTTATTTTTATGGTTTGCGAATGGCATGGCATAAAGGCTATCAAAAGTTACACGTTGAGGTGAATTCCTATACTTTTATTCAATTAATGACAAAGGTTAGGAAGGTAGAGAATTTACGATTTCACAATATTATCTCGCAATATCGTAACTTTCTTTCCCGTTTTTGGCAGGTGAGAGTGACTCATTGCCATCGTGAGTCGAATATGGTGGCAAACAAGCTCGTCAACATCACTGTTGCTTGTCTGAGGCGATTAGAATTTATATCTTTCAATCCTAATGCGGTTGTGGATTTAGTTGATTGATACTTGCAGGGGATTGCTTTCCCTCGTTTGGTTCCTGGTTAATCTTGTTTGGATTGTCATTTTCTTTTTTCTTTTTTTAATATATTTTTTTAATACTATTATACTTTAAAATTTATTGATTATTATTTTTAAATTAAATTTTTTACATTAATATATTATTTAAAATTATAAAACAAGAGAAAAATTAAAAATAAATAATAATTAAGATAGTTATAATATTTATTATTATAAAACAAAAAATTATGTATATATATGAAAAATAATTATATTTTTAATTGTTATATATTATATAATAAATTAATATATTTATATTTATTTCATTAATATAATAAATTGATATATATTGTTATTAGTTCTTTTACATACGAATGGTGATAATTATACATAAATTTAGTAAATATTTAAAATATATTAAATTTAATTAGTTATCAACTATTAATTATAATCAGCTATTAACAACTAATTACGGTTTATTATCAATAATAATTAATTATATCGAACAATTAAACTAAATAAGGGAATGAAAACTCAAAAATAAATTTATCAACTGAATTTAATGTATTCAAAGTGAAACCTAAGTCAGGTGGATTTCATATCATTTTAAATGATAAAACTTAATTGAAATGCTTTCTAATATACTTAGGGGTGTGCATCGGTCGGTTCGGTTCGGTACCGAATCAAACCGGCCAAAACCGATTTAACCGAATTATTTCAAATTGTAAACCGAACCGAACCAAATAAGATGGAAAATCGAATCGAATCGAACCGAACTGGTTCGGTTCGGTTCGGTTCGAAATCGATTTTTGAGTTAGAAAAATCAGAAACTCAAAATTTCAGGTGAGCCTAGTTTCCAGCAATTTTATTAATGCAACATAGTACCAAAATAATTAGAAAAATAGTACTCAAAAGCAGAAAAAAGGTGAAGACCAGTAAAAATCTAGATAGGGTAAAACGCAAGTCAAAAAAACTTAAGCCTCCGAAGTATTTTTGAAAGAAACTAACAGACAAACCTTGTTGAGGGAAAGTAGCATTCAACTTTTTTGATTCAAAGATATCTTCTTGAAAAAAGATATTGCACCAAATAAAATAACTGAATCATGAATGATAATATATAAATTAATTGACAGTTTAGTAAACTGAGAGGGTGAAGATTCACTTCATACAGGGAATGAAAGATATAGAACAACAGTCCACTCAGCCCAAGACAATGGTGTTACCTGCAACAATATATTTCATCTTTCAACAAGCGCCTCATGACAGTGGATAAAGTATTTCTCAAGAGAAATAGTAAACAAGATGAAAGAAAAAGGAAAAAGGAAAAAGGAAAAAGGAAAAAGGAAAACAACTTACAGAGAACAGAACAGAGAGTGGATGCACATACAGAATTAGTATGTAAAACAGCATAGTCAGGATGATGGAAGTAACAAGCCATAAATTACTCCAGGGAGGGATAACACTAAGAAAAGGGACAAAAATCCACTGAAAGTGAAACACAAATTTAATGGCATCTGAAAAGGCATTAAATATGCAGGAATTCTCAATCAAAGATGGCACTCACAAAAGTGATTGATTTTCACTGAGATTGTTCAAAGCATTAAACATCTCAACAACGACAAGCACAGTCATGGCGACTGTTGACGAAAAGAGTCTGGCGAGCGATGGCCGTGAGAGAGAGACGCGAAGGATGGAGAGAAGAGACTCTGGCTTTGGCGAGTGGGTGGCAGGGTGGGTGGCCGGTGGGTGGCTGTGGGACTGGCGATTGGGTGGGTGGGAGGCCGTGGCTGCGGGACTGAAGCGGCAAAGGATGGAGAGAAGAGACTCTGATGGCGAGTGGGTGGGTGGCCGGTGGCCGGTGGGTGGCTGTGGGACTGGCGGCTGGGGTGTGTGGCTGTGGCTACGGGACTGAAGACGTGAAGGATGGAGATTTCAGATTAGGGATTTGGTCTGAGAGATAGGGGTGAAGATATACGCCGCGTGAAGAAGGACGTGGGATGGAAAGTGAATTGATATAACCCTAATAAAACGCTGCGTTTAAGATTAAAATCGGTCGGTTCGGTTCGACCGAACTATTTTAACTCTAAAACCGAACCGAACCGACCAACCCGAAATTTTTAAAAATTAAAACCGAACCGAACCGATTTTATTTTAAAACCGAACCAAATTATTAAATTAAATCGATTCGATCGGTTATTTCGGTTTGAACCGAACAGTGCTCACCCCTAAATATACTTATGTTATGTGCTACTTGAAATTAATTCATAAATTAAAAATTATAATATATTTAATTCCTTACCTTATAAAAATAATAATTATTAGAGATAAGTTAGACAAATTGTGGAGGATTTATAAAAAAAAAAAATTAATTACGTTAAATGCACTCTAAATTTTATTAATTGTGTTTTGAATCTTAATAAATAAAAAAATAAAAAAAGTATTTTATTGTTTATGAAAATTTAGAGTATAATTAATAAAATTTAAAATTTTATTAATAATATATTTAATTATTATTATTTTTGATAAATCATCAATAATATAATTAATTTGTATTTAATCATTATAATTTTTATAATTTTCTGTATTTAATAGGTCATAATTTTATTTAGGTATTTAAAGAATTAATATCAAGTTGTATAAGGGTTTACATATATATTTCAAATTCAAATAAAAATAAGTTTCATAGTTATTAGATTTTTAGCATTTATTATATATTTTAATTGATTTCGCATTTTGGTTTAGCGGTTGTAAAACTTGTTCAAGCATGCACCATAATTTATGAAGTTCAAAATTTTTGAATTTATGAGTTTCAAAAAAATATTAATTTAAGAATTTGTCTTTGAAAATAGTTTTTTTTTTTTTAAATTAACTTTTAATTTTCTTTTTCTTATTCAATTGTATGGGTTGCTTTTTTTCATTTTTCTTTAAAATAATCTATAGAATTATCATAAATTTTATTTTCCTTTAGAGATCAAATTAAAAAAATTAAAAGAAATATGAAAAATCTTAATTTAAAAATTCTAAATATACATTTAATTAAATAAAGTGTAAAAAATGTGGTAGTTTAAAACAGACATATCAATTATATTGCACTTATATTCTAAAAAATAAATTGCACTGACAAGGAAAATTACTATTCACTTAATATAGTATTTTTAAAATCATGCAATATTAAATTTAAATATTATTTCGAAAATAAATAGATGTTAATTACACTAAATAAATAAATAAAATATTATATAATGTAAAAGTGCAATTAATTTATTGAATACATAAATTAAAATTAAAAATATTTAATTCTTAAATTGTTTATAAACTAAAATAACTATATGTTTCTCATTGTTTATATCTCCTTTTAGGAGTTTTTTTATTTTTGAATAAGTGACGTTTTATGTTTTCAAAGATTCATTAAATATTTTCTTTTTTTTATTTACCTTTTAATGAGTGGAGTACTTCTAAAATATTAATTAGAATTTTATATTATATATATATATATATTCTAATTGAAGTATAAAATAGTATTTTTATCTCTATCCTTATTAAAATTCAGTATATTTATGATTCTCTTTTAATTTGTATGCGAAGATTTTAAATTTTATGATTCTCTTTTAATTTGTATGTGAAGATTTTAAATAAAAAATAAGAGTACGAATTAATTGTGCCAGTAGTAACTTATTAAAAAAATAAATATTTTTTTTAAAAAAAATTATTTTCTAATGTAATATAACAATCGCTTAAAATAAGTTATAAATTGTCACCATAAAATAAGGACACGTTGCAAGAATTTGAGAAGTGGATACATGTCATTTAGGTCTTAAAGGTTATTCGTTCAGAGTCCTATAAATTGCTCAAATTAGATGGACGAGTTATTTCCTACTCCAGATATATTTGTAATATGAAAATTTTTTTTATCAATAATAGTTATCGAGATATTTTTTCATATGTTATGCCTTTTAGTAACAAGAAGCGATGGGATTACCTTTTTCAAAAAAAATTAAGGAGTAAGCATTGAAGGCCACAAGGCAGGTTCTGTCAGGCCACCATTCGGGCATCGGTACTACTAATCAAGGCATTCATGCCAGGCTATAAGGCAAGTTCCGTTAAGCCACCATCCGGACATTGGTCTCACTAAATAAGGAATTCATACCATGTCACATGATGTGGAACCCCAGCCTATTAGAGACTGAAATGAAACTTACCCTAGTAAAAAGAATTTAGTTCAAAAAACAATTCCCAAATCTAAAGCACCCTTAATTAATATGAAATTAAGAACATTTATAACTGATTGATTTTAAGAGAAGTAAGAATAAGAAACATACAAGTTAGTATCAAATCTTATTCGTGATGCAATGTCAAGAACCAAGATCTCTCTTAAACTCTCAAAGAAGAATCGCATAAAGCAATTGTATTGAATAATTGATAATCTGTGTACAATATGGAGAAATAGATGCTTTATATAACCTAAATAAAGATCCATGATCTTTGCCACTTCCCACTGCTATGCATGGACCCATGATCTATGCCACTATCCACTACTCTGCATGGATCCATGATCTATGTCACTATCCACTACTAGTTAACTACCAACTGCTAAATAACTACCTACTACTAAATGACTACCCACTATAAATACAGAATTTGAATTGTCAATAAGGACACATTTGGCCTAATTGACTTGGAATGGCCAGATTGTTCTTCAACTTCAAAATGAACTTGCAAAGCTTCAACATATTCCTTCATGAATCCTTGAAGTGCTTTCTTCAACCTCTTGGATCTCAGCCTTGTAATTGGTCCTTGAGGCAATGCTAGCTCATCATTTTTGGTGTTGTTGGTCGTGCTTACATCATCCCCTCCCTCTTGAAAAGGATTCGTCCTCGAATCTGTACCAAAATCAAAAGGAGACAAATCAGAAACATTAAAGGTAGCACTTACACCAAACTCACCTGGCAGATCAATTATGTATGCATTGTCATTGATCCGTTTCAGCACTTGATATGGTCCATCCCCTCGTGCATCGAGTTTTGATTTCCTTTGAGTTGGAAACCTTTCCTTTCGCATATGGATCCAAACCCAATCACCTGGTTTGAATACAACTTTCTTGCGACCCTTATTGGCCTGTTTCTCATATATGCTGTTACGCTTCTCAATATGCTCACGCGCTTTCACGTGTATTGATTTAACCATTTCAGCCTTCGCTTTTCCATCTAAATTAGACAACTCGTTCAAAGGTAAAGGCATTAAATCTAGTACAGTTAATGGATTAAAACCATACACAACCTCAAAAGGTGAATAACCAGTAGAAGAATGGACTGCTCGATTATAAGCAAATTCAACATATGGCAAACATTCTTCCCAAGTTTTCAAGTTCCTACCCACAATAGCACGAAGCATAGTTCCTAAAGTCCTATTTACAACTTCAGTTTGGCCATCTGTTTGTGGATGACAAGTAGTATAAAATAAAAGTTTAGTACCCAATTTCCCCCACAAAACACGCCAGAAATGACTAAGGAACTTAGAATCTCTATCAGAAACAATAGTCCTAGGTATACCATGCAAACGGACTACTTCCCTGAAAAACAAATCAGCTATGTTCGTTGCATCATCAGTTTTATGACATGGAATAAAATGTGCCATCTTGCTAAAGCGATCTACAACAACAAACACTGAATCTCTACCTCTTTTTGTCCTAGGTAAACCTATCACAAAATCCATAGATATATCAGTCCAAGGTTCAGTAGGTACAGGCAAAGGAGTATACAACCCATGTGGCAAGGACTTAGATTTAGCCTGTTTACATGCAAAGCATTGAGCACAAATTTTCTCTACATATTTTCGCATGTTAGGCCAATAAAAGTGTTCATTCAACATGTCTAAAGTCTTTTGCACACCAAAATGTCCCATTAATCCTCCTGAATGTGATTCTCTAACAAGCAACTCACGCACTGAACAATTAGGTATGCATATTTGTTTCCCCCTAAAAAGAAACCCATCATGCAAATAAAACGTTTTAAATGCCCCATGTTCACATGCCTTAAATACATCAGAAAAATCAGTATCATTCTCATACATATCTTTCAAATGCTCAAATCCTAACAACTTAGAACTAAGCATGGAAGTCAATGCATAACGTCTAGATAATGCATCGGCAATCACATTCTCTTTACCTTGCTTGTATTTAATCACATAAGGAAAGATTTCGAGATATTCAACCCACTTACCATGCCGCTTGTTCAACTTCCCTTGTCCCTTCAAGTGTTTGAGAGACTGATGGTCGGTATGAATCACAAACTCATTAGGCAGCAAGTAGTGTTCCCAAACTTCAAGAGCCCTAATCAGTGCATAGAACTCTTTGTCATAGGTGGAATAGTTCAATTGTGCGCCACCTAACTTCTCACTAAAATATACTATGGGTCGGCCTTCCTGCATAAGAACAGCACCAATACCAATCCCAGAAGCATCACATTCAATTTCAAAGGTTTTAGAAAAATCAGGTAACCTTAAAACAGGAGCGGTAGTAAGTTTTTCTTTCAATGTGTTAAATGCAAGTTCCTGTTCTTTACCCCACTTAAACCCAACAGCCTTTTTAATAATCTCATTTAGAGGTGCAGCAATAGTGCTGAAATCTCTAACAAACCTCCTATAGAAGCTTGCCAATCCATGAAAGGATCTCACCTCATTAGCATTCTTAGGTGTAGGCCATTCTTGGATAGCCTTAACCTTTTCAGTATCTACCTCAACTCCACGTGAACTAATAATAAATCCTAGGAATATGACACTATCAGTACAAAATGTGCATTTCTTAAGATTAGCATACAGTTCATGTTCACGCAACTTCTGTAAAACAAGTTCAACATGCCTAATGTGGTCATCCATGTTTCGGCTATAAATCAATATATCATCAAAATACACAACCACAAACTTACCTAGGTAATCACGCAAAACATGGTTCATCAATCTCATAAATGTGCTAGGTGCATTAGTTAAGCCAAAAGGCATGACTAACCATTCATATAAACCATATTTTGTCTTAAAGGCAGTTTTCCACTCATCACCTAACTTCATCCTAATTTGATGATAACCGCTTTTCAAATCAATTTTTGTAAAGAAAACAGCACCACATAATTCTTCAAGCATATCATCTAATCTAGGAATAGGATGGCGATACTTTACAGTGATTTTGTTGATCGCACGACAATCAACACACATGCGCATTGTTCCATCTTTCTTTGGAACCAACAAAACAGGTACTGCGCATGGACTAAGGCTCTCCCTGATATGTCCCTTAGCCAGCAACTCATCAACTTGCTTTTGCAATTCCTTCGTCTCCTCAGGATTGCTACGGTAAGCTGGACGGTTTGGAATCTGAGCTCCAGGAACAAAATCGATTTGATGTTCTATTCCCCTAATGGGTGGCAACCCAGATGGCACCTCCTCAGGAAATACATCCGCAAACTCCTGCAATAACTTAGAAAAAGAACTAGGCAATTCAACAGTAGGGTTAGTCTCAATCATAAAATTGGAACTAAAACGCAATATAATCAAAGCTCTCTTCCCTAAGTATGCTTTCTTCAGCTCTCTCTCTTTACAATAAAAGGAAGACTTGCTGAATTCTTCACTCTTCTCACTCAGCTCTCCTTTTACCTCCACACTCACTAACGTTTTATCTCCTGCACATCTCTCATTTTTATCCTTTCCCGTGCAGTCACTCTCCTTTGGGCCATTCGAAACTTTCATTTTACTGCTGGCCTCTTTTCCCTCATTCTTTTTACTTGTCTCACCTCCCTTACCCAATTTAGCAGATTGTTGTAATTTCACTTGATCTGCATATACATCTTTAGGAGATAATGGTACAAGTATATGTTTTACACCGAGGAACGTAAAAGAAAACCTATTACTATACCCATCATGAATGACACGCCTATCAAATTGCCATGGTCTACCTAACAAAATGTGTCCAGCCTGCATGGGTACAATATCACAAGTAACCTCATCTACATATTTGCCAATAGAAAATGACACTTTACATTGCTTGGTTACCTTTGCCTCGCCGCTATCATTCAACCACTGAAGTCTGTAAGGATTAGGGTGTTTAATAGTTTCTAGTCCTAATTTATCAACTAAAATAGTACTAGCACAATTAACTTGACTACCCGAATCTATTATCATGCTACAGACTTTACCACCAACCAAACAACGAGTGTGAAAGATGTTTTCACGCTGTTCAAGTCCCTCTTCTTTAATAGAAACATTTAAAGTACGCAATATCACTAAGGACTCTCCTTGAACAGGATACTCTTCTATCTCTACATCAGAACAATCTTCTAAAGGTGGTACTTCATCAGAATCAGAATCACTTTCGGAGACTAACTCATCTCCCCTCACTACCATAGCAAGTTTATTAGCACACTCATTGGCATAATGCCCACGCCCTTTACATTTAAAGCACTGAATATCTCTAGTTCTATTTGATTTAGGGGCTGATTCATTTTTACCATGAGAGTTGGATGTTTCTTTGGAAGGTAACATGCCTTTTTGAGTTGAAGACTTTTCAAACCTTTTAGGATCAGGCTTGGTGTTCCATTTGGAACCCCATTTGCTGTTGGAGTTTTGAGCAGCCCTGTTGCTCCCCCATCTATTTCGGCCTCTTTGTCTTTCCACCTTAATTGCAATGTTCACCAAGTCTTCCAAATCAACATATGGTTGCAAATCAACCACATCAGCAATCTCCTTGTTTAGACCACCAAAGAAACGAGCCATAGTCTGGTCTTCCTCCTCCACTATGTTTGCTTTGATCAGGAGCAACTCCATCTCCTTATGATACTCATCAACAGACTTTGATCCCTGAGTTAATCTTTGCAATTGATGATGGAGATCTCTATGGTAATAAGTAGGCACATATTTCTTCCTCATGATTCGCTTCATCTCATCCCAACTAGCAATGGGTAACTCTCCATTCCTTCTCCTAGATTTCACAAGCTCATCCCACCATATTAGTGCATAATCTGAAAACTCAAGGGCAGCAAGTTTTACCTTTTTATCATCGGAATAGTTTTGATAGTTAAAAACCATCTCCACTTTACGCTCCCACTCTAAATAGGCATCAACATCAGCCTTACCATTGAAGCTTGGAATCTTCATCTTTATGGAGTTCATACTGTTATCTACATATGGTACACGATCATTGAACCTTCTGGCTCGGACAGGGGCTGATTGTGCCTCATTTTCCTCATCATAGGATAGATCGTGTGTATCATCATCCCTCTGAATGGACTTGCCCTTTGAAGATCTAAGGTTGTCCTCAAGGTTATCCATTCTCGAATTTAGCTTCTGAAAGCTATCCATGAAAGCTTTATATATATCTTTAAGATCAAATGTAGGGTCAGAAGTATCACCAGTATTATGCCCAGACATTATAGAAAAAAAAAATTCACAATTCTCTCAACTCACGTGTTTAATTTTCAAGCACTCACTTGGTATCTCAAAAGTGCACTTCAGAATAAGGACTCAATAAGCCAAGCTTGTATGATTCAAATAATAAGGAAAGCAAGGAAAGACCTAAGAAGAAAAGATAGGAAACAACACTAGATGCAAACTGACCAAAATGAACAAATAGATTGATTTAGCACACAAAAGTTAAATTTCGTGTACTAAGTGTAATTAGATGTTCAACAATGTGCAATTTGTCAAACTAAATGTAAGGAACCAACAGACAGGAAGACACCAAATTGACAAACTAAGAATCAAAAATTGACAAGACGGATGTGCTTAACACGAAGTTTTCCCCAAGCATGCAATCCTAGGTTAACTGATATTAATATTGACTCAACAAAATTAATTCAAAGCAAGCAAACAAAATAGACACTTAAAACAGCAAGTATTAAGTACAACTGTTTTGTGAAAATACTACCCAAATTTGTCCTAAACCTACCCCAAACATGTATTTCGAATTCCAAGCCCAGAAATATGTTCAAGGTATATGAAATATGATTTATATCAGTAGATATCAATCAGGATGAAGTTTGAACAAATGAACCAAAGTGGCAGAAATTCTTTTTTTTTTTTCCTTTTTTTTTTCTTCTTGTTTTGATTTTTTTTTTTATGGATAGAAGTAAAAGACTGGAAATACTATTCTAAGAGTATTAGAATGACAGCATATGAATTAGGGCAAAAAGCATAAACCAAATCACTAAAGATAGTAATTCAGCCTAAACAAGAATTTAGGGTAAAATTTGATTTGAACAACAACCAAACAATGTATTCGGCTCTAATAGGTATCCCAAACCAGATTTCCAAAGTGATATATTCAGCCAATAATGGACAAAATTGAATGCAAAGACGCAAAGGATAGTTAAGAAATTATTACTAAGCCTAGCTTTGATACCAATTGATGCGGAACCCCAGCCTATTAGAGACTGAAACGACACATACCCTAGTAAAAAGAACTTAATTCAGAAAATAATTCCCCAATCTAAAGCACCCTTAATTAACATGCAATTAAGAACACTTATAATGGATTGATTTCAAGAGCAGCAAGAATAAGAAACATACAAGTTAGTATCAAACCTTATTCGTGATGCAATGTCAAGAACCAAGATCTCTCTTAAGCTCTCAAAGAAGAATCGTATAAAGCAATTGTATTGAATAATTGATAATCTGTGTCTACAATAGAAAAATGGATGCTTTATATAGCCTAAATTAAGACCCATGATCTTTGCCACTTCCCACTACTATACATGGACCCATGATCTTTGCCACTACCCACAACTATGCATGGACCCATGATCTATGCCACTATCCACTACTAGGTAACCACCCACTACTGTTTAACTACCCACTACCAAATAACTACCCACTACTGGTTAACTACCAACTACTAAATGACTACCCACTATAAATACAGAATTTGAATTGTCAATAAGGACACATTTGGCCTAATTGACTTGGAATGGCCAGATTGTTCTTCAACTTCAAAATGAACTTGCAAAGCTTCAACATATTCCTTCATGAATCCTTGAAGTGCTTTCTTCAACCTCTTGGATCTCAGCCTTGTAATTGGTCCTTGAGGCAATGCTAGCTCATCATTTTTGGTGTTGTTGGTCGTGCTTACATCAATAAGCCAAGCTTGTATGATTCAAATAATAAGGAAAGCAAGGAAAGACCTAACAAGAAAAGATAGGAAACAACACTAGATGCAAACTGACCAAAATGAACAAACGGATTGATTTAGCACACAAAAGTGAAATTTCGTGTACTAAGTGTAATTAGATGTTCAACAATGTGCAATTTGTCAAACTAAGTGTAAGGAACTAATAGACAGAAAGACACCAAATTGACAAATTAAGAATAAAAAATTAACAAGACGGATGTGCTTAACACGAAGTTTCCCTAAGCATGCGATCCTAGGTTAACTGATGTTAATATTGACTCAACAAAAACAATTCAAAGCAAGCAAACAAAATAGACACTTAAAACAGCAAATATTAAGTACAACTATTTTGTGAAAATACTATCCAAATTGGCTCTAAACATACCCCAAACATGTATTTCAAATCCCAAGCCCAGATTTATGTTCAAGGTATATGAAATATGATTTATATCAGTAGGTATCAATATCAGAATGAAGTTTCAACAATTGACCCAAAGTTGTAGAAATTCTTTTTCTTTTTATTTTTCTTCTTTTTGGTATTTTTTTTATATGGACAAAAGTAAAACACTGGAAATACTATTCTAAGAGTGTTAGAATAGGAGCATACGAATTAGGGCAGAAAGCACAAACCAAATCACTGAAGATAGTAATTCCGCCTAGATAAGAATTTAGGGTAAAATTCGATTTGAACAGCAACTAAACAATGTATTCGACTCTAATAGGTATCCCAAACGGAAAGATCATGAAAAATTGAAGAAAAGACACGAAGAATAGTTAAGAAATTATTACTAAGGCTAGCTCTGATACCAATTGATGCGGAACTCTTGCCTATTAGAGACTGAAACGACACATATCCTAGTAAAAAGAACTTAGTTTAGAAAATAATTCCCTAATCTAAAGCACCCTTAATTAACATGCAATTAAGAACACTTATAACTGATTGATTTTAAGAGTAGCAAGAATAAGAAACATACAAGTTAGTATTAAACCTAATTCGTGATGTAATGTCAAGAACCAAGATCTCTCTTAAGCTCTCAAAGAAGAATCGCATAAAGCAATTGTATTGAATAATTGATAATCTGTGTACAATATGGAGAAATAGATGCTTTATATAACCTAAATAAGGATCCATGATCTTTGCCACTTCCCACTACTATGCATGGACCCATGATCTATGCCACTATCCACTACTCTGCATGGATCCATGATCTATGTCACTATCCACTACTAGTTAACTACCAACTGCTAAATAACTACCTACTACTAAATAACTACCCACTATAAATACAAAATTTGAATTGTCAATAAAGACACATTAGGCCTAATTGACTTAGAATGGCTAGATTTTTCTTCAACTTCAAAATGAACTTGCAAAGCTTCAATATATTCCTCCATAAATCCTTGAAGTGCTTCCTTCAACCTCTTGGATCTCAACCTTGTAATTGGTCCTTGAGGCAATGCTAGCTCATCATTTTTGGTATTGTTGGTTGTGCTTACATCATCACAAGGCAAGTTCTACCAGACTACCATTTAGGCGTCGGTCCCACTAATCAAGGCAGTCATGCCAGGCCACAAGGCGGGTTTTGCCAGGTCATCATCTGAGCGTTAATCCCACTAAACAAGACAGTCGTGCCAACCCATAAGGTGGGTTTCACCAGGCCATCGTTCGGGCATTGGTCCCATTAATCAAGGCATTCATGTCAGGCCACAAGGTGGGTTCTGCCAAACCAGAAGGTTGGGTGTTAGTTCCACTAAAAAAAGCATTCATGCCGGACCACAAGGTGGGTTCTGCTAAGCCATAATTCTAGTGTTATTCTTGCAAGACAAAGTATCTTATGCTAGGCAACTAGGTGAGCAATCGACAGGTGAACCTGTGGATGCCGATTCCCAAAAGACGAAGATGTCAGTCAGAGAATCAAAGTTTTTAGGGCAATTTTTATGACAAAGCCTCAAGACGCGTGACTCGCGGTTGTCGAAGCCGTTTAAAAATAACATTTCCGGTTATCAACAATATTACTACTGCAAATAGTGGTAAAGGATTGAATTCATAGATAATTGAAAACTTATCTATTTTTCTCAACAAGACCAAGAGAATTAACTGAATGAGAAACTAAAAGCAAGTAACTGAAAACGGAACAAAAGTAAAGTGCAATAAAAGTAAAAAGGGGGATTTTGAGATTGATTTGATTAGCATACTACTAAAAGCAATTAAATAAGTAGAATATGAAAATAAAAGTGAAATCAATATGAAAAAGGTCTAGTTGAAGAGTTGGATCCACTTTGGTTGTTTGGATTGATCATTGAAACTTATATTCTCTTGATTGATTCAATAGATTAGTTATGGAGGTGGAAGATGCTTCTCACCACCATGTCTCTCCTTATGATTAAATCAATTAGGAAACGTCCTCTAATTAATTACTAATTAAAAAATTGCCAAGGAACGTCCTTAGGCCTTAGGCATCAAAATAATTGTCAATTGCATGAAGAAATAGAGAGATCCAATCCTAGCTACCCAAACGCATGGAGATGTTGCTAGATCATACAATTCCTTAGTTGTTACACCAAGTGTTCTTATGTTTGAACAATTCCAGCAATTACGGACTAAAAATTATCCAAACTAACTATCAATTACCTTGCAATCAAGAATCAAGTGGCCAATTTGATCAAAACAATAAAGTAATCATAGATTCAAGCACCAAATTATATGAATATTGAACAAACCAAAGACAAATAGTTTATGTTCAGATCTCACAATCCATAAAATAACCTTAGTTTCAACCAATCTTCAACTAGAATTAAAGGTTTCAGCCACTCATGGCTGAAACAAAAATAAAAATCAAGAAGAGAAGATGGAAAGGGGAACTGAATTGAGAGGAGAAGCCTTAGTGCGTGTAACATCCTCTGGGCCCACACCAGTGAATATTGTCCACTTTGGGTTCACGCCCAGCGTCCTTCCCCTCACGGTTTTGTTTCTGGGTCAAGGGATTTACTATCCTGTCTTCCCAAAATGCGTCCACCAGAGTAGCACAGCAGAACTGCCTACACCTCGTGGATATTGTCCACTTTGGGTTCACGCCTAGCGTCCTTCCCCCGCATCCTTCCCCTCACGGTTTTGTTCCCCATGACGCGTCCACTGGGGTCTCTTGGGGCTTGCCCTTATAAGGCTTCCCCCCTCCTTACCTCTTTCCGATGTGGGATACTTTTAATCCACCTCATGGGGTTCCTTCCCCCCATAAGGCCTGAGCGTCCTCGCTCAGCACACTGTACTCATGAGGCCCAGGCTCTGATACCAATTGTAACATCCTCTGTGTAATACCCGGCTAGACTCCGGTATCGGAATTCCTACCGTCCGGTGGAATCTCGGATGTCGGAAACCTCTAGAAGGGTAAAAACCATGTTTTATGAAATGTTTTTAATGTATTTTATGTTTTAAGCAAAAAGGAAATTGAGTTTTGAATGAAATAGACCAAGGAGACTTTGCCAGGTTCGGCCGCCGAAAGTTAAGTTCGGCCGCCGAACATGGTGGGGTTTTGGGAGCGCTTTAGGCCTCCGAAAGCCTTGTTTGAAAGACTCAAGGTTCGGCCGCCGAACCTCATGTTCGGCCGCCGAACATGCATGAGATGTGGGGGCACGTTAGGCCGCCGAAAGGTGGCAGAACCAGCCCTATAAGAGGCCCCGTGACCGAAATGGGCGAGGTTTTCTCTCCCCTTCCGTCCGGCGGTAAGTTCTAGCTCTCCTTTGGTCATTTTAAGTGTTTTCCCTCAAATCCTTTAGATCTTAACAAGTTACATCTTGTTTTTGAAGAGTTTTAAAGTTTAAGCAAGTTTTGGAGCTTTGAGGTTCAAGAACTCGAATCTCCCCACCTTCGAGCTAGGATCGTTTCTCTCTCGATCTTCAAGAGGTAAGAGCCGATCTCTAGTTCTATATGTGTTTTAAGTAAGTTTTATGCAAGTTTTTAGGGTAGAAATGCATGAGTAGGCTTGATGGGTTTTTATGAGAAATCCATGGTTTTAATGTGTGTTTATGTGCAATGTGGCTTGCTTGTGTGTTGTAGTTGGGGTTTAAGCTTGTTGGAGGCCCCTAGGAGCTTGCATGCTTGTGTATGAGTGTTATAGAAGAGTTTTATGCATGATTAGGAAGTTTGGGGAACTTGGAGGCAAGAGGAACCAAGTTTCTGCCCTTTGGCAGAAACCAGGTTCGGCAGCCGAAGGGAGTTTCGGCCGCCGAACATGGCTTGTGAGGCAGCTTTAGGCTGCCGAAGCTTGCCCCCGAAAGTTGGAGTTTCGGCTCTGTCCGAGACTTTCGGCCGCCGAAGGTGCCGCCGAACATGCATGAGTTTCGTCTCTGTCTGGGAGTTTCGGCCGCCGAAGGTGCCGCCGAACCTGCCTGACTTTCGGCTCTGGAGGGACTTTCGGCCGCCGAAGGTGCCGCCGAAAGTGCCCTTCCCAGCCTTTTCTTGCATGTTTTCTAGGATTGTTTTGAGGTGTTTCTAGGAGGTTTTTGGGGGTATGTTTAGAGTTATGTTCTTGTTGTTTGGTGCCTCATTTGAGTCCACCTGTGTAGGTTCGGACCCGAGGACCCGAGACCCCCGGTTGTGAGTTAGTCTTTCAGAGTCCGTCGTTAAAGCTTCGGTCACCAGGTGAGTGGGATTTTTCCCTAAGTTTTTAAGTAATGAATAAATGAACAAATGAATGAATCTGATAGCATACTCATGCATCATTAATGCCATGCGATGTTCCAGGATGTTTGCATTAGAAATTCACGAATATGTTGCATTGCATAATTTGATGTTGATGTGGATGGTTGTTGGATGATCCATAGTCCTCTGATGTTATATTATGATGATATGTTATGGACGACCAGCGAGGCCCATTCTACGCCCCTGGTACTATGTAAGAGAAAGTCCAGTGAGGCCCATTCTACGCCCCTGGCATTTTGGAATGTTATGTTATGTTATGTAAGAGAAAGTCCAGTGAGGCCCATTCTACGCCCCTGGAATTTGGAGATGTTGAGGACTAATGGTGACAATACCATCCTTTATGTGATTAAATGTGATGTGTTGCATTTCATGAAAGCATGTAAAGTAAAAGTTATGTTATTTAATGTTATTAATAAAATGAATAATAATATACCTAAAAAGTGTGGAATTAAAGCAAATGTTAATAATAAAATGGAAAATAAAATACCTAAAAATGGAGGAATTAATATCATGTTTTTACTTTTTGCTCACTGGGCTTTTTAGCTCACCCCTCTCCCCTAACCCCAGTCTTGCAGGTACCGTGTAGATAGAGAAGTCAGAAGAGTAAGAGAAGTTTATGTAATAGCATAGCTGTGGACATGGTTTATTCATAATGTAAAAGTATGTTATGTAATGTAATGTAAGTTTTATAGTGTGCTTGACTAGAGTCTGTTGTAATCACTTAAATACATGAGATAAATGTTTTATGATGTTTATGTAACCCAAGCCTGCTATATGTTATGTACCCCATTGGAGTATTTGTTGAGGACTCCAATGAGGGGTTTATGTTATGTTTATGCATGCACAGGCTAGGCTGGGTAAAGAAATGTTTGAATGAAAGAAAAGTTTTAATTTTTATGTATGTTTTGGTTCATGTATGGGATTGAACAGGTTCACAAGATGCATGTTTGGCTTGCTACGGGTTCTGGCGGCCTTAAGCCGACCTGAATCCTAGCGCCGGTAGCGGTCCGGTTTCCGGGTCGTTACAGAATGGTATCAGAGCCCTAGGTTCATATGGTCGGACCTAGAGTGTCGGGCTAATAGATGTGATAGAAAGGTCAAGCACAATAGGAAATCATGTCCACTAGGATAGGATGTAGGGTCCTGTCTAGAATGAAAGTATGTATGCCATGAGATATGCTATGAATATGATGTGTATATGATGTGGGTTCATGTGTTTCCACATGAACCATTTGATGCTAATGTTTTGTTATCTGTGCTTTCAGTAAACAGAATGCGAGGAACTCGTCGATCAGCTAGATTGACTAGAGTACCACCAGAGGATGAGGGCACGAGCGCCCGTCCTCCAGCATTGCCAAGGGCAATGTCAAGCAGGTCCGACAGGGACAGAACAGTGAGGGACCCTAGAAGGTCTTTGGATCTGGGTAGAAGCAGATCAGTAAGGGGTACAGTTCAGGAAAGGATGTCAGTTGATGAAGAAGTAGAGATGGATGTGGAGCAGAGGAGGGATGGTAACCTTGGTGTAAACATGCCAGAAGAGGGCATGGGTGAGTCACAGGGAGGCACTCAGGCCTCGGGGTTTGTTCCACCACCCCAGTACCCACCTTTTTCACCATACCCCGGGTATTCGATGGGAAGTACATCGGATTATCCCAGTTTTAATCCTTACCCTTCTCACATGCCATATCCACCTTTCTACCCACAGTATCCACAGTACCCTATGTACCCACCTCCATCCTTCCATCCAGGCACAGCAAACCCTATCCCAGGGAATGCCGCACCTCCACCACCAGCAGAAACCGCAGTTACAGAAACCCAAAGACCTCAACCTACCTCATCTGGAGGGAGCAAGGCCAAGATGACCGACTATATGAAGTTGGGTGCTCCCCAGTTTGATACAGGTGATGATCCATTCGTGTACCTGGAGAAGGTCAAAACAATTACAGATGAGATAGGGGCGGATGACAGTAGGGCCATTCAGATGGCTGGTTTCACCCTGAAATGCAAAAAGGCCCGTGAGTGGTTCAAGGGCTATGTGAAACCAAGGGTGGACAGTCTTTCATGGGAGGAGTTTGCGAATGAGTTCGCAGGATGGGCTTTCCCTGACAGTTCCAGGGAGCTGAAGATGATTGAGTTTGAACAGCTGAAGCAGACAGACGAGATGGGTGTCGATGAGTACACCGATAGATTCTTAGAGTTGTTACCGTTTGCTGGGCAACATCTGGACACAGATCCGAAGAAGTCAAGGAGGTATATCATGAGGCTCCATTCCAGGTATTCCTCCTTGGTTCAGTCAGCTGATAGAGAAAGTTTCCATGCCATTGTGGACATGGCCAGGAGAGTGGAGGCTAGTGCAATCATCGAGGGGACTGTTAAACAGTCAGTGACACAGCCTTCAGGTTCTAAGACCCCAGGTGGGGGGAGGATAGACCCTTCATCCTTGAGTTCAGCTAGTAAGAAGTGGGGCAGTACCACTAAGAAACCAAAGAAGAATAAGTTCTGGAGCAAGATCAAGTCAGGTCTGGGACTAGGAAGTGGCTCAAGCTCTGGTGCTGATAATTCAGTGTGTGCAAGGTGTGGTAAGCTACACAGAGGGGTATGCCGTTTTGGGACGACAGCCTGCTACAGGTGTGGGCAGGAGGGACACATGTCCATGGAGTGTCCTAGAGCAGTTCCTATGGCACGGCCCCAGCAGACTACTTCAGGTAGTGTGGCACAGCCAGCAGCTTCAGCCGCGACACAGGCCAGTGGCAGAGGCCGAGGGAGAGGGTCAGCCTCTTCTTCATCAGCTTACAGAGGGGAAGGTCCGTCAGCTCCAGCACGGATCTTCACTATGACACAGCAGGAGGCAAACGCATCCAACACCGTGGTGTCAGGTAATATCATCATTGGTTGTTCAGATGCTTATGCCTTAATGGACCCGGGTGCATCCCATTCTTTTGTTTCTCCGAGAGCGGTCGAGAGGTTGGGTTTGATGGTCTCTAGGTTAGAGTGTCCCCTATGGGTCAGTGGACCCAAGTGTGACCCGTCAGTGGCAGAGTCAGTCTGCCAGTACAGTCCAGTTTTCATAGAGGGAAGATGCCTATCCGCCGACCTTGTGGTTCTAGACTTGACAGATTTTGACGTCATTCTAGGGATGGATTGGCTATCTACCCATGGTGCTACCTTGGATTGCAGAGACAAGGTAGTTAAGTTCAGATGTCAGGATGGGTCAGAGGTTGTCTTTAGAGGAGACAGGGGGAGTACACCTAGAGGTTTGATATCAGCCCTACAGGCTCGTAGGCTGCTCAGGAGGGGTTGTCAGGGTTATCTAGCTCATGTGAGAGAGCTAGACAGAGATGTCAGAGAGCCCGCCTCAGTGCCTGTGGTTAGAGAGTTCTTAGATGTCTTCCCAGACGAACTGCCAGGTTTACCGCCTCCGAGGGAGATAGAGTTCGAGATAGAATTGATGCCAGGAACCAGACCGATCTCTATCCCTCCCTACAGGATGGCGCCAGCAGAGCTGAAAGAGCTTAAAGAACAGTTGCAAGAGCTGGTAGACAAGGGTTTCATCCGACCGAGTACCTCACCTTGGGGTGCTCCAGTGTTGTTCGTGAAAAAGAAGGATGGATCCCTTAGACTTTGTATCGACTACAGACAGTTGAACAAAGCCACTACCAAGAACAAGTACCCGTTGCCTAGGATCGATGATCTATTCGACCAGCTAGCAGGAGCAGGTTGTTTCTCCAAAATAGATCTGAGATCTGGGTACCATCAGCTGAGGATCAGAGATGAAGACGTGCCAAAGACAGCTTTCAGAACCAGATATGGGCACTATGAGTTCCTAGTGATGCCGTTCGGGTTAACAAACGCCCCTGCAGCATTCATGGATCTCATGAACAGAGTATTTAGCCAATACCTGGATCACTTCGTTATTGTCTTCATAGATGATATCTTAGTGTATTCCAGGAATGCAGAAGAGCATGCCCATCATCTGCGGTTGGTCTTGCAGACTTTGAGGGAACATGGCTTGTATGCCAAGTTCTCTAAATGTGAGTTCTGGCTGAGGAGCATTTCGTTCTTGGGGCATGTAGTGTCAGAGAATGGTATTGAGGTGGACCCCAAGAAGACAGAAACTGTGGCTAACTGGCCTAGACCCACTTCAGTGACAGAGATTAGAAGTTTCTTGGGTTTGGCTGGTTACTACAGGAGGTTCGTTCAGGACTTCTCAAAGATAGCAGCTCCTCTGACCAGGTTAACCAGGAAGAATCAGAAATTTCTGTGGACCGACCAGTGCGAAGAGAGTTTTGAAGAGCTTAAGAAGAGGTTGACTTCAGCACCAGTTTTAGCTCTGCCATCTAGTGATGAGGACTTTACAGTCTTTTGTGATGCGTCCCGTGTGGGACTGGGTTGTGTACTGATGCAGAATGAGAGGGTGATTGCTTATGCTTCTAGGCAGCTGAAGAAGCATGAGTTGAATTACCCCACACATGACCTTGAGATGGCAGCAGTAATCTTTGCACTCAAGATGTGGAGGCACTACCTCTATGGGGTAAAATGTGAGATCTTCACAGATCATAAGAGCCTGCAGCACATCCTGAGTCAAAGAGATCTGAATTTGAGACAGAGAAGATGGGTAGAACTGCTCAGTGACTACGATTGCAAAATCCAGTATCATCCGGGTAAGGCTAATCTAGTAGCTGATGCCTTAAGCCGGAAATCACTCGGCAGTCTATCCCACATCACAGCAGAACGAAGACCAGTAGTAAAGGAGTTCTACAAGCTCATCGAAGAAGGGCTACAGTTAGAGTTGTCGGGTACAGGTGCCTTGTTGGCTCAGATGAAAGTGACACCCGTGTTCCTTGAGCAAGTCGCTCAGAAACAGCATGAGGACCCCGAGTTAGTGAAGATTGCCAGGACTGTTCAGTCAGGCAATGATAGTGAGTTCAGATTCGACAGTAAGGGGATCCTCCGCTATGGGAATCGATTATGTGTACCAGACGACATAGGGCTAAAAGGAGACATTATGAGAGAGGCTCATAATGCAAGATACAGCATTCACCCCGGAGCCACCAAGATGTACCAAGATTTGAAGAAAGTTTATTGGTGGCCAGCAATGAAGAAAGAAGTGGCACAGTTCGTGTCAGCCTGCGAAGTGTGTCAGAGGGTGAAGCTGGAACATCAGAAGCCAGCTGGAATGCTTAACCCGCTACCTATTCCAGAATGGAAATGGGAAAACATAGCTATGGACTTTGTAGTAGGGTTACCGGCGGCGTTCAACAGAGTGGACTCCATATGGGTGATTGTGGACAGACTCACCAAATCTGCTCACTTCATTCCTGTCAGGAGTGGCTATTCTGTGGACAAGTTGGCGCAGGTGTATGTGAACGAGATCGTCAGGCTGCATGGGGTTCCCGTTTCGATAGTGTCAGATAGAGGACCCCAGTTCACCTCCAGGTTTTGGCGGAGTCTGCAGAATGCCATGGGTACTAGGTTGGATTTCAGTACTGCCTTCCACCCCCAGACTGATGGACAGTCAGAAAGGACCATCCAGACTATCGAGGATATGCTCAGAATGTGTGTGCTGGACTTTGGCGGTTCTTGGAGGCAGCATCTACCTTTGGTGGAGTTTGCCTACAATAACAGCCATCATGCTAGCATCGGGATGGCTCCATATGAAGCTTTGTACGGAAGGAAGTGCAGATCACCTGTTTGCTGGGAGGAAGTTGGAGAGAAGGCCTTGGCAGGGCCTGAGCTAGTAGAGATTACCAGCAGGGTGGTACCCATAATCAGAGAAAGAATCAAGACTGCTGCAAGCAGACAGAAGAGTTATACAGACATCCGCAGAAGGCAGTTAGAGTTTCAGGAGGGGGATCTGGTATTGCTCAAAGTGTCTCCAATGAAGGGAGTGGTTCGCTTTGGGAAGAAAGGTAAACTAGCCCCACGATACATCGGACCCTTTGAAATCTTGCAAAAGATTGGGAGTGTGTCATACAAGCTGGATTTACCTGCTTCAATGGCAAGAATCCATCCGGTTTTCCATGTTTCGATGTTGAGGAAGTTTGTGTCAGATCCGAGCAAGGTTCTTAGTGAGCCTGATGTGGAGGTCCAAGAGGATCTCACCTATGATGAACAGCCAATACGGATCATAGACACACAGATCAGAAAGTTAAGAAACAAGGAAATCCCGATGGTGAAAGTCCTGTGGAACCACCACAACTTGGAAGAGTGCACTTGGGAGACACGGGAGTCCATGCTCCAGCAATATCCTCATCTCTTTTAAGGTAAGTGCGAAGTGTTTTATGTGCTTATTATGTTTGTTATGTGTTGTTTGGTGAACATTCGGGGACGAATGTTCTTAAGGGGGGGAGAATGTAATACCCGGCTAGACTCCGGTATCGGAATTCCTACCGTCCGGTGGAATCTCGGATGTCGGAAACCTCTAGAAGGGTAAAAACCATGTTTTATGAAATGTTTTTAATGTATTTTATGTTTTAAGCAAAAAGGAAATTGAGTTTTGAATGAAATAGACCAAGGAGACTTTGCCAGGTTCGGCCGCCGAAAGTTAAGTTCGGCCGCCGAACATGGTGGGGTTTTGGGAGCGCTTTAGGCCTCCGAAAGCCTTGTTTGAAAGACTCAAGGTTCGGCCGCCGAACCTCATGTTCGGCCGCCGAACATGCATGAGATGTGGGGGCACGTTAGGCCGCCGAAAGGTGGCAGAACCAGCCCTATAAGAGGCCCCGTGACCGAAATGGGCGAGGTTTTCTCTCCCCTTCCGTCCGGCGGTAAGTTCTAGCTCTCCTTTGGTCATTTTAAGTGTTTTCCCTCAAATCCTTTAGATCTTAACAAGTTACATCTTGTTTTTGAAGAGTTTTAAAGTTTAAGCAAGTTTTGGAGCTTTGAGGTTCAAGAACTCGAATCTCCCCACCTTCGAGCTAGGATCGTTTCTCTCTCGATCTTCAAGAGGTAAGAGCCGATCTCTAGTTCTATATGTGTTTTAAGTAAGTTTTATGCAAGTTTTTGGGGTAGAAATGCATGAGTAGGCTTGATGGGTTTTTATGAGAAATCCATGGTTTTAATGTGTGTTTATGTGCAATGTGGCTTGCTTGTGTGTTGTAGTTGGGGTTTAAGCTTGTTGGAGGCCCCTAGGAGCTTGCATGCTTGTGTATGAGTGTTATAGAAGAGTTTTATGCATGATTAGGAAGTTTGGGGAACTTGGAGGCAAGAGGAACCAAGTTTCTGCCCTTTGGCAGAAACCAGGTTCGGCAGCCGAAGGGAGTTTCGGCCGCCGAACATGGCTTGTGAGGCAGCTTTAGGCTGCCGAAGCTTGCCCCCGAAAGTTGGAGTTTCGGCTCTGTCCGAGACTTTCGGCCGCCGAAGGTGCCGCCGAACATGCATGAGTTTCGTCTCTGTCTGGGAGTTTCGGCCGCCGAAGGTGCCGCCGAACCTGCCTGACTTTCGGCTCTGGAGGGACTTTCGGCCGCCGAAGGTGCCGCCGAAAGTGCCCTTCCCAGCCTTTTCTTGCATGTTTTCTAGGATTGTTTTGAGGTGTTTCTAGGAGGTTTTTGGGGGTATGTTTAGAGTTATGTTCTTGTTGTTTGGTGCCTCATTTGAGTCCACCTGTGTAGGTTCGGACCCGAGGACCCGAGACCCCCGGTTGTGAGTTAGTCTTTCAGAGTCCGTCGTTAAAGCTTCGGTCACCAGGTGAGTGGGATTTTTCCCTAAGTTTTTAAGTAATGAATAAATGAACAAATGAATGAATCTGATAGCATACTCATGCATCATTAATGCCATGCGATGTTCCAGGATGTTTGCATTAGAAATTCACGAATATGTTGCATTGCATAATTTGATGTTGATGTGGATGGTTGTTGGATGATCCATAGTCCTCTGATGTTATATTATGATGATATGTTATGGACGACCAGCGAGGCCCATTCTACGCCCCTGGTACTATGTAAGAGAAAGTCCAGTGAGGCCCATTCTACGCCCCTGGCATTTTGGAATGTTATGTTATGTTATGTAAGAGAAAGTCCAGTGAGGCCCATTCTACGCCCCTGGAATTTGGAGATGTTGAGGACTAATGGTGACAATACCATCCTTTATGTGATTAAATGTGATGTGTTGCATTTCATGAAAGCATGTAAAGTAAAAGTTATGTTATTTAATGTTATTAATAAAATGAATAATAATATACCTAAAAAGTGTGGAATTAAAGCAAATGTTAATAATAAAATGGAAAATAAAATACCTAAAAATGGAGGAATTAATATCATGTTTTTACTTTTTGCTCACTGGGCTTTTTAGCTCACCCCTCTCCCCTAACCCCAGTCTTGCAGGTACCGTGTAGATAGAGAAGTCAGAAGAGTAAGAGAAGTTTATGTAATAGCATAGCTGTGGACATGGTTTATTCATAATGTAAAAGTATGTTATGTAATGTAATGTAAGTTTTATAGTGTGCTTGACTAGAGTCTGTTGTAATCACTTAAATACATGAGATAAATGTTTTATGATGTTTATATAACCCAAGCCTGCTATATGTTATGTACCCCATTGGAGTATTTGTTGAGGACTCCAATGAGGGGTTTATGTTATGTTTATGCATGCACAGGCTAGGCTGGGTAAAGAAATGTTTGAATGAAAGAAAAGTTTTAATTTTTATGTATGTTTTGGTTCATGTATGGGATTGAACAGGTTCACAAGATGCATGTTTGGCTTGCTACGGGTTCTGGCGGCCTTAAGCCGACCTGAATCCTAGCGCCGGTAGCGGTCCGGTTTCCGGGTCGTTACACTCTGGGCCCACACCAGTGAATATTATCCGCTTTGGGTTCACGCCCAGGGTTCACGCCCAGTGTCCTTCCCTCGCGTCCTTCCCCTCACGATTTTGTTCCCTATGATGCGTCCACTGGGGTCTCTTGGGGCTTACCCTTATAAGGCTTCCCCCCTCTTTACCTCTTTCCGATGTGGGATACTTTTAATCCACCTCATGCTGGACAGGGCACTTTCGGCGGCAGGTTCGGCGGCCGAAAGTCCCTTCTAGAGCCGAAACTCAAGTACTTTCGGTGGCACTTCGGCTACCGAAAGTCCTCTCCAGAGACGAAAGTCCCTAACCTTCGGCGGTCGAAACCCCCTCCAGAGCTGAAAGTCCAAACTTTCGGGGGCAAGCATAAGCAAGCTTAGGCAGCCGAAGCCACCTCCTCAGCATGTTCGGCGGCCGAACCATCCTTCGGCGGCCGAAGCTGGGTTCTCCAGTATGGTAGAACCTTGCTCTGCCTCACGCCAAACCTCTCCAATGTCACCCAAACACACAAACCACAACTACTCAACATACATAAACTCAAGTATATGCACAAAGGGGTCCAAAACTACCTTAAAACCCTAACAAACAACACAACACACATATATACATGCTTGCCTCAACAAAAACACCAAAAATACCCTAGTTAACCTAATCATGCATCTCTACCCATAAACTCCATAAAACCTTCATAAATCATGAAAATAAGCTCAGGATCTTCACTTACCTCCTGAAAACAAGAAGATGAACGATCCCAACGTGGAGATATGGAGCAACTCTCTCCCAAAGTCTCCAAACTTCAAATCTTGAGTTTTTAGCTCAAAAGCTTCAAAACAACCAGAAAAATATCAAAACTTTGCAAGATTTGATGAAAACATGAAGAAGATCCAAGGAAGACATGGTCTCACCTCTGTTTGTGAAAAGAAAAGCAAATGCTTTTAGCATGTTTCATGCACCATGATTATGCCATAGGTTGAGTGCATTAGAAATCACGAATATGTTGCATTGCATCTTTCTATTTGTGTTGTGTGGGTGATAGTGGATGATCCAATAGTCTCTGAGAAAGACCAGGACCCTATTCTACGGCCTGGCATGAGTAGAAGACCAGGTGCCCAGTCTACGCCCTGGCACGGTATATGGTAAGTTATGTTGTGTACAGGAAGACCAGGACCCCATTCTACGGCCTGGCACGAGTTAGGATGTCGGGACTATTGGTGACATGTTCACCTGAGATGATGTGAATTATTTGTGATGTGATGCATTCCATGAGAGCATGTTTAATAACTTGTTTTATTGCTCTACTCACTAGGCTATAGTAGCTCATCCCACTCCCTTAACCCCAGTTTTGCATAGATGAGAGCTCTAGTCAGGGGTTACAGAGATAGTGCATGCACAGGTTAAGCCTTGGTACAGAGTACAGTTTTATGTTTTTGTAGAAAATGTATGACCATGTATGGAATTTTCCAGGTACCCAGAGAGCATAGCAGGCTTACTACGGGTCCCGGCAACTTTACGTCGACCCGAATCCTAGTGCCGGTGGCGGTCCGATTTTCGGGTCGTTACAGTGCGCCTTCCTTGCTTGGCCGAATGGTGAAGATGTCCTCTCCCCTTATGGCTGGCCTTTAGAAGAGTTTATATATGTCTTGAGGTGCTGTCTTAGAGCTTCAAGAAGATGCCCACGTTTTTAACAGGCTGCCCACATTGCCCTTGGTCTTCAAGTGTTGCCGCCCATGCACATGTGAAAGGAGGGAGGCGTGTGGCATGTGTGGCTTGTGCAAGAATGGGTCTTTTGGTCTTTGCTTGTTGCCCTAGTGTCTTCAAGATGCTACCCAAGGTGCCCAAGACTTGCCTTCACTCCATCCTTGCCGCCCATGCACTAATAAGGAATGTGGAGCCTCCTTTGCAATTTGAATTTTGAATGTGCAAGGCATGAGGTGGCAAGCATGTGATCTTTGGATTTGGCTTCCTTGATAAGATGGATTTTGAAATTCAAAATTTGAATATGAATCTTGGAGATTTGAATTTCAAAATACTTTTCTTATTTGGCTCTTCATTTAAGGCAACTTGAGACTTGGCTTCTTGAATAAGGAAAAGGCTACTTGGAGATTTGAAATTTGAATTTCAAATTGCTTTGGCTGAATGTTCTTTCCTTCTTTGCCACTTTCCTTATTTAGAACTTTTCTTATTTAGCTTCACTTGATTTCAACTTGGCAGGCTTGCTCTCCTTTGCTCCAATTAAGGCAGTTTTAAGGGAATTTTCTCCAAAATGTCCTTTTTCACCATTTTCTGCAAAATAATGTCAAGAGCACTAAATTAAACAGAAATCATGTAAATAATTATCAATAATATCAAGATAAAAAGGACTAAAATATGCTCTATCAACGCGCGACCGGTGTAAGTCTTATATTGCAAAATTTCTATAAGGCATTTTATGCTCAAAAGGCAAGAGTTAGCCAGACCACATGTCTAGGTATTGATCCTGTTTTATAAAAATTCTTCAAATTATTTTATAACCGCTGACCGAGTGTTAGGCCCTGCTAAGTGAACCTGGTTTAGTCCCTTTTTGAGCGAAATACGGTAATCACCAAGCTCTTAGGTTGGTTGGGCAGTAACCCCTTAGCCAATTGTTAAAAGATTATTTAAGTCATTAGTGGCAATAATTGAACGAGGGTATGGGACAAATACAGAACTTACAAACACCTAGTGAGAATAATGATGAGATATGCAAAGCATATATTTTCATTACAAAAGGTCACATGGAAAGAGGAAGGTCTTCAATTTCCTCCTCCCAAGTCTTTATTACATCAGTGTTTTTGATAGAACATATTTTAGTCCATTTTATCTTGATATTATTGATGATTATTTACATGATTTCTGCTTAATTTAGTGCTATTGACATTATTTTGCAGAAAATGGTGAAAAAGGACATTTTGGAGAAAATACCCTTAAAACTGCCTTAAATGGAGCAAAGGAGAGCAAGTCTGCCAAGTTGGAATCAAGTGAAGCTAAATAAGGAAAGTTCTAAATAAGGAAAGTGGCAAAGAAGGAAAGAACATTAAGCCAAAGCAATTTGAAATTCAAAATTCAAATCTCCAAGTAGCCTTTTCCTTATTCAAGAAGCCAAGTCTTAAGTTGCCATAAATGAAGAGCCAAATAAGGAAAGTATTTTGAAATTCAAATCTTCAAGATTCATATTCAAATTTTAAATTTCAAAATCCAGCTTATTAAGGAAGCTAAATCCAAAGATCACATGCTTGCCACCTCATTCCTTGCACATTCAATATTCAAATTGCAAAGGAGGGTCCACCTTCCTTATTAGTGCATGGGCGGCAAGGAGAGTGTGAAGGCAAGTCTTGGGCACCTTGGGCAGCATCTTGAAGACACTTGGGCAGCAAGTAAAGACCAAAGGTCCCACTCCTTACACTTGAACACATGCCCCATGTTTTTCCCTTCTCACATGTGCATGGATGGCACATCTTGGACCAAGGGCATTTTGGGCAGCCACTTGAAGTCTTTTGGGCAGCTTCTTGACACCTTGGGCAGCCTCTTCACTAATTAGAAAGCAAGTATCATCTAGGGCAATACTTTTCAAGTATAAAAAGACACATAAGGAGCCTCCCCATGATGTTTCAAGCCCCCCTTGGAGACACCTACGGAATTCACATCTCTTCTTCTACCTTTCTTCTTTTCTTTTATTTTTGGTTTTTGTTTCAGCCATGAGAGGCTGAAATCTTTTATTCTAGTTGAAGATTAGGTGATTCTTTAGTTGTTTAATGGATTGGGAGACTTGACCAAACATTGTTTATCTTTTGCTATTCAATATTCATACAATCTCATGCTTAATTTCATTGTTGCTTTGTTGTTTTGATCAATATGGCCAATTGATTCTTTATTGCAAGGTAATAATATGTTAGTTTGGGTGATTTAAGTCCGTAATTGCTTGGATTATTCAAACATAAGAACACTTGGTGTAAAAACCAAGGAAATTGTATGATCTAGCAACATCTCATACGTTTGAGTAGTTAGGATTGGATCTCTCTATCTCTTCATGCAATTAACAATTGTTTTGATGCTTAAGGCCCAAAGACGTTCCTTGGCAATTTGTTAATTAGTAATTAATTAGAGGACGTTCCCTAATTGGTTTAATCATAAGGAGAGACATGGTGGTGAGAAGCATCTTCCATCTCCATAACTAATCTATTGAATCAATCAAAAGAAACTAAGTGTCAATGATCAATCCCAATAACTGAAGTGGATCAAATTCTTCAACTAGAGCTTTCTTATTATTTATTTCTCTTTTATTTTATTATTTGCTTATTTTAATTGCTTTCAGTAGTTTGTTAATCAAATCAATCTCAAACCCCCCATTTTACTTTTACTGCAATTTATTTTTATTCCGCTTTCAGTTTATCTCGTTTTCAGTTTTATCTCGTTTCAGTTTGTTTTGCTTTCAGTTTATTTTGCTTTCCGTTTATCTCGTTTCAGTTTATTTCTCTTTCAGTTTATTTTTGTTTCAGTTAATTCTCTTGTTCTTGATAAGGAAAATAGGTAAGTTTTCAATTCCCTGTGGATTTGATCCTTTCACCACTATCTATAGTTGTAAAATTATTGATAACCAGAAAGGTTATTTTTGACCGGCTTCGACAACCGCGAGTCAAAAATTGGCGCCGTTGCCGGGGAGTTGATTTCACTAATTTATTTTTCTTTCATGACTAGATCTGCCACCCTCAACAATGCTACTAAACAATTACCTTCTGCACCTACTGTCAAGACTACTATTCCGAGAAACAGAACCAGCAACTGAAGAAATAGCACAAAACGTTGCTGCGTTTGCCCAAACAGCCACTGAGATGGCTAAATTTCATTTGCAACCTGCTGCCCCTATTCAAAGACCAGCTGGACCTGCTGTACATGCTGATATTGAACCATAAAATCCAGCCATGAGGGCACCAATACCAAGAGAAAGAACACTGAGAGAGTTGGCATCCCCTGTGGATGATCAAGCGCTATGGTGCATCACTTACCCACCTTTGACAGCCCCTTTTGAGCTCAAAACAGGTTTGATACATCTACTACCTAAATTTAGAGGTTTGGAGAATGAAAATCCATATAAGCACTTGAAAGAATTTCATATTGTATGTTCATCCATGAGGCCACAAGGCGTATCTGAAGAGCATGTAAAACTTAGAGCATTCCCATTCATACTTGATGATTATGCCAAAGATTGGTTATTTTGCTTACCACCTAGATCAATCACTTCTTGGGATGGTATGGTTAGAGCTTTTCTAAACAAATATTTCCCAATTTCTAAAACCATAGACATAAGAAGAGAGATTTATGGCATTAAGGAAAAAGAAACTGAAGATTTGTATGATTATTGGGAAAGATTTAATAGATTGTGCACAAGTTGTCCTCAACATGACATTTCAGAAAAATCACTCATAGAATCCTTCTATGGAGGTTTACTACCATTCGAAAGCAAATTTATTGATATAGCATGTAGAGGTTCAATTGAAGATAGCACACCTCAAGCAATTAGAGAGTTGATTTCAAGACTTGCAGTAGCATCAAGACAATATGGAGATGAAAAACAACTGCAAAAAGGAGTCGATGAGGTAAGTACATCTGTTCTCACTTCTCAAATTTCTGAACTAATCTCTGCTGTGAAAAGTCTTGTTATAGGTCAAGTTCAACAAGCACATGCATTTGAAGGATTCTATGGACAGCCAAGACATGATCCCTACATTGACACTTACAATCCATGTTGGGGAGACCATCCAAACTACGGTTATGCAGAGGCTAAAAATTACCAAAATTATCAAGGATATCAAGTCCAACCAGCACCTCCAAGTTCCATCCAGCACCTTGAAAAGATGATGGAAACAATGGTAAGTTCCATGCAAAGCATGCGACAGGACATAGGACAATTGGCCACCTCAATGAAAGCAAACATGTTAAGAAGAGAGCAAGAGGTTCAAGATTTTGAGGATGATGATGAAAGTTGGCAAGTACAAGAACAAGCTGCTGAAGAAATACAACCAAAAAATTGTTTGTCCACACAAACTGGTCAAACAGAACCTGTTAATAGTTTAGATATCATTGATTGTTTGAGTAAAGATATTTTTTTATGTAAATCAAAATGATATACTAAATGATGATCTTTGCAGGAAAGAGAGCCAGAAAGAGCCAGAATTAAAAGAAACTATTTGTTGCATCCAACACTGCAGCCATGTACAGAATGAATAGAAGCAGATCGCACCACTTCAGCTTGGTGCGCAGATCAACCTTGCACAGTCAGAGAGCATTCCAGGCACGCCTCTTCAGCTTGAACCGTAGGACAGTCATCCCTTTCAGGTAAGTCTTGCACATAAGGAGGCAACTGAAACTAATTCAGCCATAGATCCAACACAAACAGCCCATGCTCACAAGGAACAAGTGGAAGTTCAAGAGCCCAAACCAAAGGACATTCGGACCAATGCCTTCCCAAACCTCCGGATAAGGTAGAGTTTGTTTTGCCTGAATTCAGAACTAAATTGCAGCTTGCCATAGCGAAACATGAATTGGAGTTCAAAATGTTGCCCAATAATCTCAAGAATGCAAACATGAGAGCTAGAAGCACACCTCATCTGAAAGAGGAGAAGCTAATCATGTTACTTCATAACTACATGGAAAAAATAGGATGGGTTATGTCCAAATCAAAAGGAGTGCTACACTTTCTACTCAATTCAATTGGGATTCTTTTTCCTTCCCCAATTACTTGAGCCTTGATCAAGTGGATCGCACCATGCACACCACACCCAGGGGAGTACTTAGTTTTCTTTTGCATTTTAATATTTTCTATACATTGAGGACAATGCATGACTTAGGTGTGGGAGTGCATATCTCTGAATCTTTTCCTTTCAGTCTTTCAATTTCTGCAATTTTTTTTTCTTTTTTTTTCTTTTTTTTCCCTTTCAGTTTTTTGCGATTTTTCTTTCTTTTTCTTTCAGTTTTTGTATTTTTTTCCTTTCAGGTTTCTTTCAGTCTTTGCTTCAATAACACACACAACCACAATCTTCTTCTTTTTTATTTGCTCTACTCAAAGTGATAGACTATGTTGGATGAGCTTTTCTTTCCATGACCCCATTGATGTGATGACTCTTTAAACTTATGTTGAATTAATTGCAGTGAGCTATATTCATGTTTGAGAATTTCCTTTTGAATTGAATCTTTGAGCTTGCCATGGTGAAAAATATATTGATGACACTCATTAGAGAGAATAAATTGAAAATTGTGTGAATGAACTTAACATGACTTGTTTTAGTAATTGGTGTTGATTTGCCGAAATCATTGAGAGAAAGAAAATTCAGCAAAGGCAAAGACCTCATGAGCACAAATTCAAAACTGTTCCAGTGGTTAAAAGACTATGAACAGAGCTAGTAGCCACTTGGATAGGTGACCAACTGAGTAACTAGGGGTGGGTATCACCAATATGTACCTTCACGTCAAAAGGTTGGTAACTTTTTCAAGCAAGATCTAAGTGCAAAAGACTGAATAAAGTACTTCAAGGTAAGGGCAAGTCAATCCGAAAGCTAAAAAGAGTCCTAATTGAACAAATAATATGTGCATGTGTAATCTATCTCTTGAGTAAAACAAATCCTAGCCATGGTAAGTAAAGGGAAACAAGGAAAGAAGGTGAGTAATCTTCATGCATATATTCTTCACTGCAATGATTCAAAATAGGGGTCTTGAGTAAGAGCTTAAGTGGAAATAAGGATCAAGTAACAAAGAAAGCTTATTTGACTATGTTTATTTGCTTGAGGACAAGCAAAAGGCTAGGTGTGGGGGTATTTGATAGAACATATTTTAGTCCATTTTATCTTGATATTATTGATGATTATTTACATGATTTCTGCTTAATTTAGTGCTCTTGACATTATTTTGCAGAAAATGATGAAAAAGGACATTTTAGAGAAAATACCCTTAAAACTGCCTTAAATGGAGCAAAGGAGAGCAAGTCTGCCAAGTTGGAATCAAGTGAAGCTAAATAAGGAAAGTTCTAAATAAGGAAAGTGGCAAAGAAGGAAAGAACATTCAGCCAAAGCAATTTGAAATTCAAATTTCAAATCTCCAAGTAGCCTTTTCCTTATTCAAGAAGCCAAGTCTCAAGTTGCCATAAATGAAGATCCAAATAAGGAAAGTATTTTGAAATTTAAATCTTCAAGATTCATATTCAAATTTTGAATTCCAAAATCCAGCTTATTAAGGAAGCTAAATCCAAAGATCACATGCTTGCCACCTCATTCCTTGCACATTCAAAATTCAAATTGCAAAGGAGGCTCCACCTTCCTTATTAGTGCATGGGCGGCAAGGAGAGTGTGAAGGCAAGTCTTGGGCACCTTGGACAGCATCTTGAAGATACTTGGGCAGCAAGCAAAGACCAAAGGCTCCACTCCTTGCACTTGAACACATGCCTCATGTTTTTCCCTTCTTACATGTGCATGGATGGCACATCTTGGACCAAGGGCATTTTGGGCAGCCACTTGAAGTCTTTTGGGCAGCCTCTTGACACCTTGGGCAGCCTCTTCACTAATTAGGAAGCAAGTATCATCTAGGGCAACACTTTTCAAGTATAAAAAGACACATAAGGAGCCTCCCCATGCTCTTTCAAGCTCCCCTTGGAGACACCTACGGGATTCACATCTCTTCTTCTACCTTTCTTCTTTTCTTTTATTTTTGGTTTTTGTTTCAGCCATGAGAGGCTGAAATCTTTTATTCTAGTTGAAGATTAGGTGATGCTTTAGTTGTTTTATGGATTGGGAGACTTGACCAAACATTGTTTATCTTTTGTTATTCAATATTCATACAATCTCATGCTTAATTCCATTGTTGTTTTGTTGTTTTGATCAATATGGCCAAATGATTCTTGATTGCAAGTTAATAATATGTTAGTTTGGGTGATTTAAGTCCGTAATTGCTTGGATTATTCAAACATAAGAACACTTGGTGTAAAAACTAAGGAAATTGTATGATCTAGCAACAACTCATGCGTTTGAGTAGTTAGGATTGGATCTCTCTATCTCTTCATGCAATTAACAATTGTTTTGATGCTTAAGGCCCAAGGCCATTTCTTGGCAATTTGTTAATTAGTAATTAATTAGAGGACGTTCCCTAATTGGTTTAATCATAAGGAGAGACATGATGGTGAGAAGCGTCTTCCATCTCCATAACTAATCTATTGAATCAATCAAAAGAAACTAAGTGTTAATGATCAATCCCAACAACTGAAGTGGATCCAATTCTTCAACTAGAGGTTTCTTATTATTTATTTCTCTTTTATTTTATTATTCGCTTATTTTAATTGCTTTCAGTAGTTTGTTAATCAAATCAATCTCAAACCCCCCATTTTACTTTTACTGCAATTTATTTTTATTCCGCTTTCAGTTTATCTCGTTTTCAGTTTTATCTCATTTCAGTTTGTTTTGCTTTCAGTTTATTTTGCTTTCAGTTTTATCTCGTTTCAGTTTGTTTTGCTTTCAGTTTATTTTGCTTTCAGTTTATTTCGCTTTCAGTTTATTTTGCTTTCCGTTTATCTCGTTTCAGTTTATTTCTCTTTCAGTTTATTTTTTTTTCCTGTTAATTCTCTTGGTCTTGATAAGGAAAATAGGTAAGTTCTCAATTCCCTATGAATTCGATCCTTCCACCACTATCTACAGTTGTAAAATTGTTGATAATCAGAAAGGTTATTTTTGACCGGCTTCGACAACCGCGAGTCAAAAATTGGCGCTGTTGCCGGGGAGTTGATTTCACTAATTTATTTTTCTTTCATGACCAGATCTGCCACCCTCAACAATACTACTGAACAATTACCTTATGCACCTATTGTCAAGACTACTATTCTGAGAAACAGAACCAGCAACTGAAGAAATAGCACAAAACGTTGCTGCGTTTGCCCAAACAGACGTTGAGATGGCTGAATTTCATGTGCAACCTGCTGCCCCTATTCAAAGACCAGCTGGACTTGCTGTACATGCTGATATTGAACCAGGAAATCCAGCCATGAGGGCACCAATACCAATAGAAAGAACACTGAGAGAGTTGGCAGCCCCTGTGGATGATCAAGCGCTATGGTGCATCACTTACCCACCTTTGACAGCCCCTTTTGAGCTCAAAACAGGTTTGATACATCTACTACCTAAATTTAGAGGTTTGGAGAATGAAAATCCATATAAGCACTTGAAAGAATTTCATATTGTATGTTCATCCATGAGGCCGCAAGGCGTATCTAAAGAGCATGTAAAACTTAGAGCATTCCCATTCACACTTGATGATTATGCTAAAGATTGGTTATTTTGCTTACCACCTAGATCAATCACTTCTTGGGATGGTATGGTTAGAGTTTTTCTGAACAAATATTTCCCAATTTCTAAAACCATAGACATAAGAAGAGAGATTTATGGCATTAAGGAAAAAGAAACTGAAGATTTGTATGATTATTGGGAAAGATTTAATAGATTGTGCACAAGTTGTCCTCAACATGACATTTCAAAAAAATCACTCATAGAATCCTTCTATGGAGGTTTACTACCATCCGAAAGGAAATTCATTGATGTAGCATGTAGAGGTTCAATTGAAGATAGCACACCTCAAGCAATTAGAGAGTTGATTTCAAGACTTGCAGTAGCATCTAGACAATATGGAGATGAAAAGCAACTGCAAAAAGGAGTCAATGAGGTAAGTACATATGTTCTCATTTCTCAAATTTCTGAACTAACTTCTGCTATGAAAAGTCTTGTTATAGGTCAAGTTCAACAAACACATGCATTTGAAGGATTCAATGGACAGCCAAGACATGATCCCTACCTTGACACTTACAATCCATGTTGGGGAGACCATCCAAACTACGGTTATGCAGAGGCTAACAATTACCAAAATTATCAAGGATATCAACTCCAACTAGCACCTCCAAGTTCCATCCAGTACCTTGAAAAGATGATGGAAACAATGGTAAGTTCCATGCAAAGCATGCGACATGAGATAGGACAATTGGCCACCTCAATGAAAGCAAACATGTTAAGAAGAGAGCAAGAGCTTCAAGATTTTGAGGATGATGATGAAAGTTGGCAAGTACAAGAACAAGCTGCTGAAGAAATACAACCAGAAAACTGTTTGTCCATACAAACTGGTCAAACAGAACCTTTTAATAGTTTAGATATCATTGATTGTTTGAGTAAAGATGTTTTTTATGTAAATCAAGATGATATACTAAATGATGATCTTTGCAGGAAAGAGAGCCAGAAAGAGCCAAAATTGAAAGAAACTATTTGTTGCATCAACCAGGTGGACTGCAGCCATGCACAGAATGAATAGAAGCAGATCGCACCACTTCAGCTTGGTGCGCATATCAACCTTGCACAGTCAGAGTGCATTCCAGGAGAGAAATGGTGGTGAGAAGCGTCTTCCATCTCCATAACTAATCTATTGAATCAATCAAAAGAAACTAAGTGTCAATGATCAATCCCAACAACTGAAGTGGATCCAATTCTTCAACTAGAGGTTTCTTATTATTTATTTCTCTTTTATTTTATTATTCGCTTATTTTAATTGCTTTCAGTAGTTTGTTTATCAAATCAATCTCAAACCCCCCATTTTACTTTTACTGCAATTTATTTTTATTCTGCTTTCAGTTTATCTCGTTTCAGTTTGTTTTGCTTTCAGTTTATTTTGCTTTCAGTTTTATCTCGTTTCAGTTTGTTTTGCTTTCAGTTTATTTTGCTTTCAGTTTATTTTGCTTTCAGTTTATTTTACTTTCCGTTTATCTCGTTTCAGTTTATTTTTGTTTCAGTTAATTCTCTTGGTCTTGATAAGGAAAATAGGTAAGTTGTCAATTCCCTATGGATTCGATCCTTTCAGCACTATCTACAGTTGTAAAATTGTTGATAACCAGAAAGGTTATTTTTGACTGGCTTCGACAACCGCGAGTCAATTTTTTACAGCTATCACATTATTAGCAGAGACCCGGTCAGTAGGATTTTCCTCAGCTTGACCTTATTCGACGGGAAGATGTTGTCTATCCAGATAAAACCTTAAAAGGGAACCGTTTCTCCAGGTGCCCTGCTAGCCTACCTTCAGAATCAATCTTGCCGAATTCAGCCCCCTCCCCAAGAGTCTAGGTATTGGAAACCATTAAAGAGGCAAACACTAGGGTCAGTGACTCGCGGTTGTCGAAGCCGGTCAAAAATAACCTTTCTGGTTATCAACAATTTACAACTGCAGATAGTGGTGAAAGGATCGAATCCACAGGGAATTGAATACCTACCTATTTTTCTTATCAAGACCAAGAGAATTAACTGAAACAAAAATAAACTGAAACAAAAATAAAATTGAAAGAGAAATAAACTGAAAGCAAATATAACTGAAACGAGATAAAACTGAAACGAGATAAACTGAAAGCGGATTAAACTAAAAACGAGATAAACTGAAAGCGGAATAAAAATAAATTACAGTAAAAGTAAAATGGGGGGTTTGAGATTGATTTGATTAACAAACTACTGAAAGCAATTAAAATAAGCGAATAATAAAATAAAAGAGAAATAAATAATGAGAAAGATCTAGTTGAAGAATTGGATCCACTTCAGTTATTGGGATTGATCATTGACACTTAGTTTCTTTTGATTGATTCAATAGATTAGTTATGGAGATGGAAGACGCTTCTCACCACCATGTCTCTCCTTATGATTAAACCAATTAGGAAACGTCTTATAATTAATTACTAATTAACAAATTGCCAAGGAACGTCCTTGGGCCTTAGGCATCAAACAATTGTTAATTGCATGAAGAAAGAGAGAGATCCAATCCTAGCTACTCAAACGCATGAGATGTTGCTAGATTATACAATTCCTTAGTTGTTACACCAAGTGTTCTTATGTTTGAATAATTTCAGCAATTACAGACTAAAAATTATCCAAACTAACAATTAATTACCTTGCAATCAAGAATCAATTGGCCATATTGATCAAAACAACAAAGCAACAATGGAATTAAGCATGAGATTGCATGAATATTGAATAACCAAAAGATAAACCATGTTTGATCAAGTCTCCCAATCCATAAAACAACTAAAGCATCACCTAATATTCAACTAGAATAAAAGATTTCAGCCTCTCATGGCTAAAACAAAAATAAAAAATAAAGAAAAGAAGAAAGGTAGAAGAAGAGATGTGAATTTCGCAGGTGTCTCCAAGGTGGTGTGTAAAAGCTGTGTGGAGGCTCCTTATGTGTCTTTTTATAGTTGAAAGTGCTGCCCTAGGTCATACTTGCTTCCTAATTAGTGAAGAGGCTGCCCAAAGTGCTAAGAAGGAAAGAATCGCGTTGCGAATTATCCGGAAGGAAGGAGGCGCGCAGATCAGGCTTCAGAAGAGGAAAGATGCATGCAGATTGCAGAAAAGGAAGTGGAGCGCAGTCATTGAATGCAGAAGGGAAAGTGAATCTATCCAGTCTTTCCTTTTTAGGTGGAGCCTTTGTTTGAATTTTGAATGTTGAACGCAAAAGAGGCAAGTGCGTCTTCATGAGATCTTGTTGCCTAAATAGGAAGATATGACTGCTGCAGTGTGTGCACATCTTTGAATAAGGAAAGAAAGATCTGCGATTTGAATTTCAAATAATCTTCTGATTGAGCTTTCCTTATTTGCTTTTGCTTCTGCACTTCCCTTATTTGAGGACTTCCCTTTTCTGAAAACTTTCCTTATTTGACACTTTCCATAATTGGTTTCACCTTTGAATAAGCAAAGAAGAATCTGCAATTTGAATTTCAAAGAATCTATTGATTGCGCTTTCCTTTTCTGGCACTTTCCTTATCAGAAAACTTTCCTTATTTAGCACTTTCCATATTTGAAAACTTTCCTTTTTGGGCACTTTCCATATTTGGCATTTTTTGGCAGTTTTAAGAGCATTTTCTCCAGATTGTCTCTTTACACCTAATATCTGCAAAACATGATTAAAACCACAAAATTAGGTAGAAAAGGTGTAAATAAACATCAATAAGATCATGATAATATGGACTAAAATATGCTCTATCAGTCAGCACAAAGCCCCTTCATAAGTTTAATATAACCAGGCTGATTGCGATCTTCAGCCAATACACAGAGCTGAACAATTTGCCTCTCGGTCACTTTCACACCTTCATAAAAATCTGCCTTTAGCTGCTCTTAGCAGTCCATGATTGTAATACTCGGCTAGACTCCGGCATCGGAATTCCTACCTTCTGGCGGAATCTCCGTTCGAATCCGAAATTTCTCGGATGTCAGAGCCTTCTAGAAGGGTAAAATAAAGGTTTTCTAAAATGTTTTTATATGTTTTTATGGTTTTAATGAAGAAAGAAATTGAGTTTTAAAAGAAAAGACCAAGGAGGGAAAACCCAGGTTCAGCCACCGAACCTCAAGTTCGGCCGCCGAACATGGGCAGCTTGCGGAAGCTCTTTTGGCCCCCGAAGGTCTGGCTAGCCACTTATAAAAGGCCTCTTGTCCGAAAATGGACGAGTTTTCTCTCTCTATTTTCGGGCATAGGTGAAATTTCGCCCGTCCATGGTCGATTTGTTGTTTTCCTTCAATCCCTTCAAGTTTTTTGATGAGTTTTACTTTGTTTTGAAGATTTTTGAGCTAAGATCAAAGTTTTGAAGCTTGGAGACCCCTGGAGCTCGATTTCTCCCAATCTCCAAGTTTGGATCACATCTCCTCTCGATCTTCAAGAGGTAAGTGTAGATCCACGCCTTTTATCATGTTTTTAAGTAAGTTTTATGAAGGGTTAAGGGTTTTGATGCATGTTTGGGCTAGTTTTAAAATGTTAGGGTTTATGTTAGTTTGATGATAAATATATGTTATATGTGATGATTTGTTGGGGTATAGGCTAGTTTTATGCCCCCATATGTTTGAAAATGTGTTTATGCATGCTTATGAGTATTGAGTTTGAGTTTGGAGGGTTTTGGGAGGCTAGATGTGGGATGGCAGAATCGAGTTCTGCCACCCAGAAGGATCCAGGTTCGGCAGCCGAAGTAAGGTTCGGCCGCCGAACCTGCTAGAGGAGGCAGTTTTGGCCGCCTAAGTTCGCCCCCGAAAGTTTAGACTTTTGGCTCTGAAGGGGAGTTTTGGCCGCCGAACCTGCCCCCGAAGGTTGTGACTTTCGGCTCTGGAAGGACTTTCGGCCGCCGAACCCTACCCCCAAAAGTGCCCGACTTTCGGATCTGGAGGAACCTTCGGCCGCCGAACCTGCCGCCGAAAGTCTCCTGTCCAGCCTTCCTTTGCCTGTTTTCAATGCATGTTTTGTGATGTTTCAGGGGGTTTTTGGGGAGTTGTTTAGAGTCATGTTAGAGTATGTTTGGTCCCTCATTTGAGTCCACCTGTGTAGGATCGGACCCGAGGAATCGAGGTGATCAGCAGTGAGATATCTGCTTCAGAGTTAGTTCAGAGTCAGCCAGAGGTGAGTAGAACATAACTCTTTTATTTTTAAAGCAATCAAACTTTTTAAGCATGTTCATGCATCATGATATGTAATAGGTTATTTACAGTAGTATTCACGAATATGACGCATTGCATTATTTATTGTGGGTGTGGATGGACAACATGACTACCCATTAGCCCTCTAGATATTATGTTATGTAATGAAAGACCAGGGCTGCCATTCTACGCCCCTGGCATAGAGTACAGGAAAGACCAGGTGTGGCCTGCACTACGCCCCTGGCACAGAGCTTATGTTATGTAATAGAAGTCCTGAGGAGCTCCACCGAGGGCCGGGCACAGAGTAGAGGGATTTTTGGGTCAGTCCATCCGTGATGTGAATTGTTTGTACTGTGACGCATTTCATGAAAGCATATGTTTATTATAATGTTTTTATAGTTCTGCTCACTGGGCTTTAGTAGCTCACCCCTTTTCCCTAACCCCAAGGTTTGCAGAGTCAGAGATATCAGGAAGTCAGCAAGGGTAATGGTTATGTCATGTAATAGTCTAGCAGTGGAGATGAAATGTAAAATGACGTAATGTAAAAGTAATGTAATGAGGATTAGCATTGTGCTTGGCCTAATGTTTTTTGTAAATCCCTGTTGTACATGGTCTTTATGTAAATGTTTTAATGATGAGATATATTGAACCAGGCTTGATTTTATGAGATGTTGACCCTACTAGAGCTTTTGATGAGGGGTCTAGTATGGAGTTTTATGTTTACAGATATGATGTATGTGCAGGTCAAGCTTGGTAAAAGAAAAGTTTAAATTTTTTTATATAAATGTATGATCATGCATGGGATTTTATCAGGTACACAGGATGCTTAGTAGGCTTGCTATGGGTTCCAACGACCTTAAGTTGATCTGAATCCTAACTGTAATACCCAGCTAGACTCCAGTATCGGAATTCCTACCGTCCAGTGGAATCTCGGATGTCGGAAATCTCTAGAAGGGTAAAATCATGTTTTCATAAAATATTTTAATACATTTTAAGATTTTAAGTGAGAAAGAAATTGAATTTTGAATGAAAAAGACCATAGAGGGAATTCCAGGTTCAGCCGCCGAACTTGCATGAGTTTTGGAGGCACTTTAGGCTTCCGAAGGTGGCCTGGCCAGCCCCTATAAGAAGCCCCATGGCCGAAAATGGGCGAGTTTCTTCCCCATATTAGGCCAGAGGTGAGTCCATGCTCTCCCACGGTTGGTTTTGATGATTTTCCTCAAATCTTTCAAGTTTTAATGAGTTTTAACTTGGTTTTGAAGTTTTGAGCTAAAGATCAAGGTTTTGGAGCTTGGAGACCCAAGGAGCTAGATCTCTCCCATCTTCGAGTTGGATCGCCTCTCCTCTCGATCTTCAAGAGGTAAGAGTAGATCCTCATCTCTTTTCATGTATTGGTTAAGTTTCATGAAGGTTCATGGGGTAGAAATGCATGTTTAGGTTTATGTGCTTGTATGGTTAATGTGTGTTGTATATGTATGTTTTGTGTTGTTGTTGGGGGTTTAGGATAGTTTAAGGCCCCTATAAGCTTATTTGCTTGAGTATGCATGTTGTAGAATAGCTAAATGCATGTTTGAATGGTTTGGGAGGCAAAATGTGCATGAGGAGGCTGGGTTCTGCCACTTTAGGAGAACCCAGGTTCGGCATCCGAAGGCCCTTTCGGCCGCCGAACCTGCTTGTGGAGGCAAACTTTTAGTTGCCGAACCCTGCTCCCGAAAGTGGACTTTCAGCTCTGAAAGGGAGTTTCGGCCGCCGAAGGTGCCGCCGAACATGCACGAGTTTCGGATCTGGAAGGAACCTTCGGCCACCGAAAGTGCCGCCGAAGGTGCATGACTTTCGGCTCGGGAGGGACTTTCGGACGCCGAACCTGCCGCCGAAAGTGCCCTGTTCAGCCTTCCTTTGCATGATTTCTATGATTGTTTTAAGGTGTTTTAGGGGGTTCTTGGGGAGTAGTTTAGAGTCATGTTCATGTATGTTTGGTCCTTCATTTGAGTCCACCTGTGTAGGTTCGGACCCGAGGAACCGAGGACCCCAGCAGTGAGATAGCTGCTTCAGTGTCTTTTCAGAGCTAGCCTGAGGTGAGTAGAATGACTCCTTATGTTTCAAAGTAAAATAATGAAAGTTTTAGCATGATTCACGCATCATGAATGCCATGAGATATATTAGGGTGCTTGCATTAGAATTCACGAATATATTGCATTGCATGTTATGTTGTTGATGTGGATGAATGTTGGATGATCCTTTAGCCCTCACTATGATATGAGATAATGATGATATGGTACGAAAGACCAGTGAGGCCCATTCTACGCCCCTGGCATATGGAAATGTCATGTTATGTTAATGTAAGAGAAAGACCAGTGAGGCCTATTCTACGCCCCTGGCACTATTGGAATGTGTAGAGGGCTATTGGTGACAAGTTCATCCTTGATTGTGATTTGTTTGTGATGTGATGCATTCCATGAGATCATATGTTTTAAATACAATGCTTTATTATTCTGCTCACTGGGCTCTAGTAACTCACCCCATTCCCTTAACCCCAGGTTTGCAGGTACGGGATAGACCAGGAGGTCAGCCAGAGTAAAGTCATATTTTATGTAATAGCTAGATGTGGACATGAAAAATATTGTAATATAACGTATAGTACAGTAATGTAATGAAATGATGTAAATTAAGGTTTAGAATTGTGCTTGGCCCTAGTGTATGTTAATCCCTTTTTGGTACATGATCTTTTAATGAAATGTTTGATGATGCTTATGTAATCCAAGCTTAAAATATGATATGTTACCCCATTAGAGCATTTGATGAGGGCTCCAGTGTGGGGTTTTATGGTTATGAGTTGTGCATGCACAGGTTAAGCTTGGTGAATGAAATAAAAGTTTAAATTCTTATGTAAATGTATGATCATGTATGGGATTAAACAGGTATACAGGATGTATGTTAAGGCTTGCTACGGGTCCCGGCGACCTTATGTCGATCTGGATCCTAGCGCCGGTAGCGATCCGATTTTCTGATCGTTACAGATTGGTATCAGAACCCTAGGTTCACATGGTCGGACCGATAGAGAGAGTCGGGCTCATAGATGTTATAGAAGGGGCAAGCACAATAGGAAAATCATGTCCACTAGGGTAGGATGTAGAGTCCTGTCTTGAATGATGATGTGAAATGTCATGATTATATGCATGTGCATTAATGATATGCTATGTATGTGATGTATGTGATGCGGGTTCATGTGTTTCCACATGAACCATTTGATGCTAATGTTTTATGTGATGGGTATTGTTTTTCTGTAAGCAAGATGAGAGGAACTCATCGATCTGCATGATTGACTGGAGTACCACCTCAGGACGAGGGCATGGATGCCCGTCCTCTTGCATTGCCTAGGGCAATGTCCTGCAGGTCTAGCAGGGAGAGAACGTCAAGGGACTCTAGAAGGTCTTTTGATGTGAGCAGAAGAGGAACAGTTCAAGGTGGAATGTCGAAAGATGTGGGGGATGATATGGATGTGGATCAGAGGAGGGATGGCAGTCTTGGAGTGAGCATGTCTGAAGAGGGCATGGGAGAATCTTAAGGAGGCACTCAGGCCTCGGGGTTTGTTCAGCCACCCCAATACCCACCCTTTTCACAAAATCCCGGGTATTCGATGGGAGGTACATCGGATTACCCCAATTTTAACCCCTATCACTCTCACATGTCATACCCACCTTTCTACCCACCATACCCACAGTACCCTATGTACCCACTCCCATCTTTCTACCCAGGTACAGCAAACCCTAATCCAGGGGATGTTGCACCTCCTCCACCACCAGCAGAACCTACTGTTCCAGAAACCCAAGTACCTAAACCTAGCTCATCTGAAGGAAGCAAGGTCAAGATGACCGATTACATGAAGCTGGGTGCTCCCCAGTATGAAACAGGTGATGATCCGTTTGAGTACCTTGGGAGGGTCAAGATGATTACAGATGAGATAGGAGTTGATGATAGTAGAGCCATTCATTTGGCTGGGTTCACACTGAAGTGCAAGAAGGCCCGAGAGTGGTTTAAAAACTATGTGAACCCGAGGTTGGATAGCCTATCATGGGAGGAGTTTGCTAATGAGTTTGTAGGATGGGCTTTCCCTAATAGCTCAAGGGAGTTGAAGATGATTGATGTAACGACCCGGAAATCGATACCCTACCGTAACGGCCCGAACCGCCACCGGCGTTAGGATCCAGATCGGCTTAAGGCCACCGGGACCCGTAGCAAGCCAAACATACCTCCTATCACCTGGTCAAATCCCATACATGATCGAAACTTTAACATAAAAACTCAAACATCTAATGTACAAACTGAACTTGACCTATATGCGACATAACTGAAAACATAAAAGGACCCCCCTACTAGAGCCCTCATCAAAACTCTAGCTGGGTCTACATAACATACATCAAGCCAGAGTCACATCCAAAGAACCAAACCTAACCTGTGCATGCATCAAACCACAACACAAGACCTCCACTAGGGTCCTCATCCATTACCATAGCGTGGTAAACAACACATGCCACAAGATTAGTTCAAACATAACTCAACACTAAACATAACATACGTCATGTATTAAACAGGGACTAACCAAGTCTTAGGGCCAAGCACAGTACTAAACCATAAACATAACTCCACTTAACTTTACATTACATTCTCTTACAAATCATTATATCAATTTACAATACATGTCCACACTAAAACACTAATCTAATACTATTACATGAGCAAGACCTTTACCCTGACGTCTTCCTGGCCTACCACTGACCTGCAAAACTGGGGTTAGGGGAGAGGGGTGAGCTAAAAAGCCCAGTGAGTAGAAATAAAGAAAATAGTTCATTAATTACATGCTTTTATGAAATGCGTCACAACACAAACATTCCACATAATAGACGGACATGACCACCAAAACTCCCTCTGCATAGTGCCTGGCCCATGAAGGGACTTACCTAGGTCTTTCATACATAACATAGTGCCTGGCCCACGAAGGGACTTACCCAGGTCTTTCATACATAACATGGGCTATTGTGGTCGCCTTGGTCCATCCACATCAACAATAAATAATGCAATGCGTCATATTCGTGTAACTAGTGCAATCAACCTATTACATATAAACATGATGCATGAACATGCTTTAGGCATTTGAATTTCGTACAATAAAAGATTAAGTTTAGTTCTACTCACCTCTGGCAGACGCTGGACTGACTCTGCAACTGCTAATACTGATGGCCTCCTCGGTCCCTCGGGTCCGATCCTACACAGGTGGACTCGAATGAGGTGCCAACACACTCTAAACAACTCATAAACAACTACCCAAAACCCCTTAACACATCACTTAAACATGCATAGAAAACAATCTTGAAAAGGCTGGACAGGGCACTTTCGGCGGCACCTTCGGCGGCCGAACCCTCTCTCCAGAGACGAAACTCGGGCACTTTCGGCGGCACCTTCGGCGGCCGAAAGTCCCACTCCAGAGACGAAAGTCAGACACTTTCGGCGGCCGAATCCTTCCTTCGGCGGCCGAAAGTCTGCTTTCAAGCCAAAACTCGACTTTCGGGGGCAAGGTTAGGCGGCCAATCCATGCATCCAAAGGCAGGTTCGGCGGCCGAAGCTACTTTCGGCGGCCGAACCTGAGTTCTTCCCAGAAGGGCAAAACTCAGCTTCTCATGCATTCCAGCCTCCCAAACCTTCCAAACACCCCAAAACAAGCACCCAACTTTACCAAAACATGCATAAACCCTTAACCATGCACAAAGGAGCTTAACAACTTGATTAAACTCCGGAAACAACATCAAAACATACATAGATAGCTTATGACCCACATAGGCCAAAACCATCAAAACAACCCAAATCCTCACATACTCTCTCCCAATCATGCATACTCTCTCCCACATGCATAAAGGAGCATAAACTAACATAAACTCCTCAACACAAACCTCACATAACATACATTGGGCATAAAAACCCACATAAAGCCTAACATGCATATCTACCCATACTTAACCATTAAAACCTCTTAAAACTTACTTAAAACTTCATGAAACGTAAAAGAAAGCATAGATCCACACTTACCTCTTGAAGATCGAGGGTTGCGTGATCTCTAACTCGGAGCTGTGGAGAATCCAAGTTCCAAAAGCTCCAAGCTCCCAAAACTTGATCTAAGCTTGAAAACTCTTCAAAATAACCATGGAACTCATGAAAACATAAAGGAGATGAAGAAAAACATGAAAACGGCCAAGGGAGGACAAAAACTCACCTGAGCTCGAGAATGGGGAGAAAACTCGCCCATTTCCAATCTGAGGGCCCTTTATAGGTGGCCTGGTCGAAGACCTTCGGTAGCCTAACGTGCCCCCTAAACTCATGCATGTTCGGCGGCCGAACTTGACTTTCGGCGGCCGAACCTTGGCTCGTTCAAACAAGACTTTCGGAGGCCAAAGGCGCTCCCGAAGCCTTTCCATGTTCGGCGGCCGAACTTCACTTTCGGCGGCCGAACCTGGCAAATGCCTTCTTGGTCTTTTCTTTTCAAAACTCAATTCTTTTTCATTTAAAACCATGAAATCAAGTGAAAATATTTTAGAAACACATTTTACCCCTCTAGAAGCCTCTGGCATCTTCAGAAATTCCAGATTCCAACGGAGATTCCGCCGGAAGGTAGGGATTCCGATGCCAAAATCTAGCCGGGTATTACAATTGAGTTCGAGCAGTTAAGGCAAATGGAGGAGATGAGTGTAGATGAGTACACAGATAGATTCTTGGAGCTGTTGTCGTTTGCTGGGCAAAATCTTAACACAGATCAGAAGAAGGCTAGGAGGTATATCATGAGGCTTCATTCCAGGTATTCCTCCTTGATCCAGTCAGCAGAGAGGGAGAGTTTTCATGCCATAGTGGATATGGCCCAGATAATGGAGGCTAGTGCAATCATTGAAGGGAAAGTTAAACAGTCTGTGGCACAGCCTTCTGGTTTTAAGACCCCAGGTGGGGGAAAGTTAGATCCCTCTTCTTTGAGTTCAGCAGCTTCAGGCAGTAAGAGGTGGAGCAGTACCACCAAAAAGTCAAAGAAGAACAAGTTCTGGAACAAGATCAAGTCAGGTCTGGGATTAGGAGGTGGCTCGAGCTCAGGTGCAGATAGTGCAATATGTATGAAATGTGGGAAGCCGCACAAGAGAATATGTCGGTTTGGGACGACAGCCTGCTTCAGATGTGGGCAGGAGGGACACATGGCACGGGAGTGTCCCAGAGTAGCTTATGTGACACAGTCTCAGCAGACAGCTTCTGGTAGTGTGGCTCAGCCAGTAGCTCCAGCCGTGACTCAGGCCAGTGGCAGAGGCAGAGGGAGAGAGGCAGCCTCTTCTTCAGTAGGTTTCAGGGGTGAAGGTCCATCAGCTCCAGCACGGATCTTCACTATGACACAGCAGGAGGTAAATACATCAAACACCGTGGTGTCAGGTAATCTCATCATTGGTTGTTCAGATGTTTATGCCTTAATGGACCCTAGTGCATCTCATTCTTTTGTTGCTCTGAGAGCCGTCGAGAGGTTGGGTTTGATGGTCTCTGGGTTAGAGTGTCCCCTATGGGTCAGTGGACCCAAGTGCGACCCATCAGTGGCAGAGTCAGTCTGCCAGTGTAGTCTAGTTTTTATAGAGGGAAGATGCCTTTCAGCCGACCTTGTGGTTCTAGATTTGACAGATTTTGACGTCATTCTAGGGATGGATTGGCTATCTACCCATGGTGCTACCTTGGACTGCAGAGACAAGGTAGTCAGGTTCAGAGGTTAGGATGGGTCAGAGGTTGTCTTCAGAGGAGACAGGAGGGGTACACCTAGAGGTGTTATATCAGCCCTACAGGCTCGTAGGTTGCTCAGGAGGGGTTGTCAGGGTTTTCTAGCTTATGTCAGAGAGCTGGATAGTCATGTTAGAGAGCTCGCCTCAGTGCCCGTGGTCAGAGAGTTTTTAGATGTTTTCCCAAACGAGCTGCCAGGTTTACCACCTGCTAAGGAGATAGAGTTTGAAATTGAATTGATGCCTGGAACCAGACCGATCTCTATCCCTCCCTACAGGATGGCACCAGCTGAGTTGAAAGAGTTAAAAGAGCAGTTGCAAGAGCTGGTAGACAAGGGTTTCATCCGACCGAGTACCTCACCTTGGGGTGCTCCAGTGCTATTTGTGAAAAAGAAAGATGGATCCCTTAGACTTTGTATCGACTACATGCAGTTGAACAAATTCACTACCAAGAATAAGTACCAGTTGTCTAGGATCGACGATCTATTCGACCAGCTAGCAGGAGCAGGTTATTTCTCCAAGATAGATCTGAGATCCGGGTACCATCAGTTGAGAATAAGAGAAGAAGATGTGCCAAAGACAGCGTTCAGGACCAGATATGGGCATTATGAGTTCCTTGTGATGCCGTTCGGGTTAACCAATGCCCCTGCAGCATTCATGGACCTCATGAATAGAGTTTTTAGTCACTTTGTTATTGTCTTCATAGATGATATCCTAGTGTATTCCAGGAATGCAGAGGAGCATGCCCATCATCTGAGGTTAGTCTTGCAGATCTTGAGGGAACACGGCTTGTATGCCAAGTTCTCTAAGTGTGAGTTTTGGTTGAGGAGCATTTCATTCTTGGGGCATGTTGTGTCAGAAAATGGAATTGAAGTGGACTCCAAGAAGGTGGAAGCTGTAGCTAACTGGCCTAGACCCACTACAGTGACAGAGATAAATAGCTTCTTGGGTTTGGCAGGTTACTACAGGAGGTTTATTCAGGACTTCTCTAAGATTGCAGCTCCTATGACCAGACTGACTAAGAAGAACCAGAGGTTTGTGTGGACTGACCAGTGTGAAGACAGTTTTGAAGAGCTAAAGAAGAGGTTAACTTCAGCACCGGTGTTAGCTCTGCCAACTAGTAATGAAGACTTCACAGTGTATTGCGATGCGTCCCGTGTGGGACTGGGTTGTGTGTTGATGCAAAATGAAAGGGTGATTGCTTATGCTTCTAGGCAGCTGAAGAAGCATGAGTTGAATTATCCTACACATGACCTAGAGATGGCAGCTGTAATCTTTGCACTCAAGATGTGGAGGCATTACCTTTATGGGGTCCAATGTGAGATCTTCACAGATCATAAAAGCTTGCAGTACATCTTGAGTCAGAGAGAGTTGAACCTGAGGCAGAGGAGATGGGTAGAACTGCTCAGTGACTATGATTGCAAGATCTAGTACCATCCGAGTAAGCCGAATGTTGTGGTAGACGCCCTAAGCCGGAAATCACTTGGCAGTCTATCTCATATTTCAGCAGAGAGGAGACCGGTGGTGAGGGAGTTTTATAAGCTCAATGATGAAGGGCTACAGCTAGGGTTGTCTGGTACAGGTGCTTTGATAGCCCAGATGAGAGTGACACCTGTGTTTCTGGAGCAGGTGGCTCAGAAACAGCACGAGGACCCAAAGTTAGTAAAGATTGCCAGGATTGTTCAGTCAGGCAAGAACGAAGAGTTCAAATTTGACAGCAAGGGGATCCTCCGCTATGGGAATAGATTGTGTGTGCCAGATGACGTGGGTTTGAAGGGAGACATTATGAGAGAGGCTCATAATGCTAGATATAATGTTCACCCTGGAGCCACCAAGATGTATCAGGATCTGAAAAGGGTTTATTGGTGGCCAGCTATGAAAAGAGAAGTGGCACAGTTCGTGTCAGCCTGCGAAGTATGTCAGAGGGTGAAGCTGGAACATCAGAAGCCGGCTGGAATGCTTAACCCACTGCCGATTCCAGAGTGGAAATGGGAAAATATAGCTATGGACTTCGTAGTGGGGTTACCGGCAACGTCCAACAGATTGGACTCCATATGGGTGATTGTGGACAGACTGACCAAATCTGCTCACTTCATCCCTGTCAGGAGTGGCTATTCTGTGGACAAGTTGGCGCAGGTGTATGTTGATGAGGTTGTCAAGTTGCATGGGGTTCCTGTTTCAATAGTGTTTGATAGAGGGCCCCAGTTCACCTCCAGGTTTTGGCAGAGTCTGCAGAATGCTATGGGTACCAGGCTAGACTTCAGCACTGCTTTCCATCCTCAGACGGACGGACAATCAGAGAGGACCATCCAGACAATAGAGGATATGCTCAGAATGTGTGTGCTAGATTTTGGCGGTTCTTGGAGGCAGCATCTACCCTTGGTAGAGTTTGCCTACAATAACAGCTATCATGCTAGCATAATGATGGCTCCATATGAAGCGTTGTATAGAAGGAAGTGCAGGTCACCTGTCTGCTGGGAGGAAGTTGGAGAAAGGGCCTTGGCAGGGCCTGAGCTAGTAGAGATCACCAGCAGAGTTGTGCCCATAATCCGAGAAAGGATCAAGACTGCTGTGAGCAGGCAAAAGAGTTATGCAGATATCCGCAGAAGGCAAGTAGAGTTTCAGGAGGGGGATTTGGTATTGCTCAAGGTGTCTCCTATGAAAGGGGTGATTCGGTTTGGGAAGAAAGGTAAGCTAGCTCCACGGTACATCGGACCCTTTGAGATCTTGCAGAAGATTGGGAATATATCGTACAAGTTGGACTTACCTGCTTCTAAGGAGAGAATCCATCCGATTTTTCATGTTTCCATATTACGGAAGTTCGTGTCAAATCCGGGCAAGGTTCTTAGTGAGCCTGATGTGGAGATCCTTGGAGATCTCACCTATGTTGAGCAGCTAGTATGGATCTTAGACACCCAGATCAGAAAGCTAAGGAACAAGGAAATCCCGATGGTGAAAGTCCTTTGGAATCACCACAACGTCAAGGAGTGTACCTGGGAGACACGGGAGTCCATGCTCCAGCAATATCCTCATCTCTTCTAAGGTTAGTGTTATGTGTTTTATGTGTATGTCTATGTTTTATGCTTTGCATGTGTTGTTTGGTGAACATTCGGGGACGAATGTTCTTAAAGGGGGGAAGAATGTAATACCCGGCTAGACTCCGGTATCGGAATTCCTACCGTCCGGTGGAATCTCGGATGTCGAAAACCTCTAGAAGGGTAAAATCATGTTTTCATAAAATATTTTAATACATTTTAAGATTTTAAGTGAGAAAGAAATTGAATTTTGAATGAAAAAGACCATAGAGAGAATTCTAGGTTCGGCCGCCGAATTTGCATGAGTTTTGGAGGCACTTTAGGCTTCCGAAGGTGGCCTGGCCAGCCCCTATAAGAAGCCCCATGGCCGAAAATGGGCGAGTTTCTTCCCCATTTTCGGCTAGAGGTGAGTCCATGCTCTCCCACGGTTGGTTTTGATGATTTTCCTCAAATCTTTCAAGTTTTAACGAGTTTTAACTTGGTTTTGAAGTTTTGAGCTAAAGATCAAGCTTTTGGAGCTTGGAGACCCAAGGAGCTAGATCTCTCCCATCTCCGAGTTGGATCGCCTCTCCTCTCTATCTTCAAGAGGTAAGAGTAGATGCTCATCTTTTTTCATGTTTTGGTTAAGTTTCATGAAGGTTCATGGGGTAGAAATGCATGTTTAGGTTTATGTGCTTGTATGGTTAATGTGTGTTGTATATGTATGTTTTGTGTTGTTGTTGGGGGTTTAGGATAGTTTAAGGCCCCTATAAGCTTATTTGCTTGAGTATGCATGTTGTAGAATAGCTAAATGCATGTTTGAATTGTTTGGGAGGCAAAATGTGCATGAGGAGGCTGGGTTCTGCCACTTTGGGAGAACCCAGGTTCGGTAGCCGAAGGCCCTTTCAGCCGCCGAACCTGCTTGTGGAAACAAACTTTTGGCTGCCGAACCCTACCCCCGAAAGTGGACTTTCGGCTCTGGAAGGGAGTTTCGGCCGCCGAAGATGCCGCCGAACATGCACGAGTTTCGGATCTGGAAGGAACCTTCGGCCGCCGAAAGTGCCGCCGAAGGTGCATGACTTTCGGCTCTGGAGAGACTTTCGGCCGCCGAATCTGCCGCCAAAAGTGCCCTGTTTAGCCTTCCTTTGCATGATTTCTATGATTGTTTTAAGGTGCTTTAAGGGGTTTTTGGGGAGTAGTTTAGAGTCATGTTCATGTATGTTTGGTCCCTCATTTGAGTCCACCTGTGTAGGTTCGGACTCGAGGAACCGAGGACCCCAGCAGAGAGATAGCTGCTTCAGTGTCTTTTTAGAGCTAGCCTGAGGTGAGTAGAATGACTCCTTATGTTTCAAAGTAAAATAATGAAAGTTTTAGCATGATTCACGCATTATGAATGCCATGAGATATATTAGGGTGCTTGCATTAGAATTCACGAATATGTTGCATTGCATGTTATGTTGTTGATGTGGATGAATGTTGGATGATACTTTAGCCCTCACTATGATATGAGATAGTGATGATACGGTATGAAAGACCAGTGAGGCCCATTCTACGCCACTGGCACTATGTAAGTGAAAGACCAGTAAGGCCCATTCTACGCCCCTGGCATATGGAAATGTCATGTTATGTTAATGTAAGCGAAAGACCAGTGAGGCCCATTCTATGCCCCTGGCACTATTGGAATGTGTAGAGGGCTATTGGTGACAAGTTCATCCTTGATTGTGATTTGTTTGTGATGTGATGCATTCCATGAGATTATATGTTTTAAATACAATGCTTTATTATTCTGCTCACTGGGCTCTAGTAGCTCACCCCATTCCCTTAACCCAGGTTTGCAGGTACGGGATAGACCAGGAGGTCAACCAGAGTAAAGTCATGTTTTATGTAATAGCTAGATGTGGACATGAAAAATATTGTAATGTAACGTATAGTACAGTAATGTAATAAAATGATGTAAATTGAGGTTTAGAATTGTGCTTGGCCCTAGTGTATGTTAATCCCTTTTTGGTACATGATCTTTTAATGAAATGTTTAATGATGCGCTTACGTAATCCAAGCTTAAAATATGTATGTTACCCCATTGGAGCATTTGATGAGGGCTCCAGTGTGGGGTTTTATGGTTATGAGTTGTGCATGCACAGGTTAAGCTTGATGAATGAAATAAAAGTTTAAATTCTTATGTAAATATATGATCATGTATGGGATTAAACAGGTATACAGGATGTATGTTAAGGCTTGCTACGGGTCCCGGCGACCTTATGTCGATCTGGATCCTAGCGCCGGTAGCGGTCCGGTTTCGGGGTCATTACAAAGTGGTATCAGAGCCCTAGCACTACAAAAAAGCTGTGAAATTGTGACCAAAATTAGCGACCAAAATTTTTGGTTGCTATATAGCAACCAATCAACGACCATTCTGCTACTACATGAATGAAATGATATTTTTATTTAACAAAAAGCTCAACGATCAAAAATTAGTCATTATTTGGTCGCTATTTAGCGACCAAATCTTAAATCGTCGCTAAATTTAGCGGGAATTAGTGACGCGAGATATTTGCGACCATATTTGCGACGAAATTGCGACTACTTTTTGGGCGGGAATATTTTGCGACCATATTTAGCGACCAATCAGCAACCATTTCATTTTTAAAATTTTAATTTAATTTTTAATTAAATTTTATTTTATTTAAAATTTTAAATTTTAAATTAAGTGATTTCAATTCGATCGTTTTGACAATTTAAGGATACTCTATCCTAATCCCTAATCTCTAATCCCTAATTAATCACTAATCCCTAATAAAATTAATCCTAATCTCTAATCTCTAATCCCTAATCTCTAACCCTGATTCCTAATTAATCTCTAATTCCTAACAAAACTAACCTTAATCTCTAATCCCTAATCTCTAATCTCTAATCATTAATCCTAATCCCTAATCCTAATCCCTAATCCCTAATTCCTAATCCTTAATCCCTAATCCTTAACAAAATTAACCCTAATCCCTAGAGGTGAGCAGAAATCTGTTCAAACCGAAAAAACCGACCATACCGAACCGATTTGAAAATTTGGTTCGGTTTTTTATACATTTCGGTTCGGTTCGGTTTTTAATTTTAAAATTTTTGATTATTTCGATTCGGTTCGGTTTTGATCAGAAAAAATCAAAAAAATCGAACCGAACCGATTAATGATAATAATATGTTTTTTCAATAATATAGAGAAATTAAATCATATTAAGATTAAAATATTTTAATTAAATTTTAAAATACTAAAAATAAAGTGTAAAAAATAAAAAAATTATTAAAAATTGAAATCGATCAAACCGAACTGAATCAGACCGGTTCAGTTCGATTCTATTTCTGACCAAAATTGGTTCGGTTCGGTTTTCATAAACACTAAAATTTCAGTTTTTGGTTTATTTGGTTCGGTTCAGTTTTGAACAGAACCGACCGAATGCTCACCCCTACTAATCCCTAATTCCTAATCCCTAATCCCTAATCCCTAATTAGCTATACTAACAAAACTAACCCTAATCCCTCATTTATTTTTCCAATTTACTCGAGTCACACTTTCCTCTCTCCGTCGGCGCCTCTCTCCCCCGATTTCCTTCCCATAATTCCGAATCGACGGCTCTCTCTCCCACTTCACTGAAGAGTGCCGGCAGCCCAGTCGGCACCAGCGACGTCTCCTTTCTCTCCCCAGCAACGATAAATCTTCTCTATCCCGATATCTCCTTCTCTCTCTCCAGTGGCGATATCTCCCACTTCCCGTCGGAGACAACCCTTGCCTCTCCCCAATCGGCGTCGGCAACATCTCCTTTGACTGGAACTCTCTTCAGGTTTGCAATCAAATTTTTTTATAATCAAGATCTTTTATGTGCATGTTGTTAAAGAATTTTTAGTTGCTATTAAAGATTTTTAGAATTTTTGGACTATTAATTTGATTATTTGGATACTGTTGATTTTTAGAATTTATGGGCTGCAATTCAAAAGTATCTTCTTACCTTATTCTGTGCAATCACTTTTCCCGCCTGCCCTCTATTGTAATTTTAGCCTTTTTAATGGAACCATTATCTGTCCCCTTGGAAATTCTGGTCCCTCTCTCTCTTTTTATTTTTCTTTTTTATTTTATTTTATTGGCTTTTCTTCTCTCTGCATTTTGAGTCTTGGTCTTCGCTTTACTCAGTTTCTCCTCTATTATCTGTTTATGGCTTCTCCTCAATTTTCATTTGTTTATTTATTTCAAACTTTTTTAATTTTTCGCGTTCTTTTCTTATTTTTCCCATCTTTGTTTGTTCGGTGGGGTTTTAGTTTAGGATGCAATTTTGGAAATTTTTCTTTGTCCCCATTGTGGATTACTGCAGTTTGGAGATGGAGTTTAAAAGTGGTTATAAGATTTTCCCAATCGAGAGACACATTGCTGGTAAGATGATTTCGGTTCAATTTGAGTACTATTAACACATTCTTCATTAGGAATTTAATTGAGAACTAACTCAAGAATGCCATTGTAAGACTGTCTTTGTTATTGGATTTGATGCAACTTGGAGATGTTGCCTCTTTTTAAGCAATTGGATTTGGGGCTTGAGATATTTTATCCTTGATAGCTCAATCATTTTGTTTTTTTTCTTTTGCTTGTTCATGCGATATGAATATTTTGTGAGTACAGTTTTTATTTGTCTTTGACTTTTGTTAATGAAAGAAAGGCTTAGGTGTTATTGTTGATAGTTGAGCTTTTTACACATTTTGCTGCTATTCAGATTTTGGAACATAGGATTTAGGTTTAGAATTTCAGGTGGATTATAATTTTATTAATAATCAAAAATGTTATTTTTGACCGATTTTAATAATCACACAGTCAAAAAGAAAAAATAATCTATAATTTGATACGGATAAAGAAAAATAACATACTTTTATATAGGTTAAATAGATTTTCTTTTCGAAGGTTTAGTAGAGTATTAAATAAGAAGATAGTCTATAATTTGACACGGATAAGAAAAAATAGTCTATAATTTGACACGGATAAAAAAAATCAACAAGAATTAAGTGGTAAAATGTTGATTTTCAATGTTATGAATTTACTTTGTTTACGAATTATACATTCCAAATTACAAATTATTTAATGTTTTTTATTCTCAAACAATATTTAATTTGTAAAAAATAAAACTATCATAAAATATCATTTTAATTAGTATTAAAAGTATTGATATTATAATATTATTAATTTTAATATTAATATATTAAATTTATATTATATATTATTCAATTAATAGTTTTTATATTATATATTATTCAATTTATAATATATATGATAATATTAATTTTAATATTAATATATTAAATTTATATTAATAGTTTTTTAAATTAAGATTGAAATACTAAGATTAAATTAAAAATTACCTATGTTAAATTAATATTACCTTAATCAATTAATTTTAGTTAAACGACGGAATATTATGGATAAATTGCAGAGTATATGAATAACTAAAATTATATATACTAAATAGTGTATATATTTAAAATTAAAATAATTTAATCAGTATTTTCTTGGATAAAAAGATTAAATAACTTAACTTTATTGTAATTTAACTTAAAAATATTTAATTAATTAATTAATTTTAATAAAATATTAATGCTTTAATAATAATTTGCTAAAATATAATATTGCATTAAATAAAAATATAGTTTTACAAAGCACAAACCTGAACTCAACTTTCTTATCTCAATGTTCAGGTTTATAGTTTTTTCTTATCTCAATGTTTAGACTTATCAGTTTTATTTAAAAAGATTAGGTATATATATTTTAATAATAATTTTAAAATTAATAGTATATAAATTAGCATTTGGCCCTTCTAAAAAATTAAATATGAAACTAAAATATATATAGTTTGATAACTTTTATATTCATTTAAAATAGTAAAAAATTAATCAATACTTAATTTATTAGTTTTTCTTAAATTATCTTTTAACTTTGAAAAATTATAATTATAACAAATTTAATGTTGGAAATTAGTTTTATTTTCAATTGTAAGAATACAATTATAACAAATTAAAATGCCTCTATTAACTCCTAAAACGAGATAAAAATAAAAATTATAATTACCATCCAGCTAATTCACTTTATTTATGTTAATATGAAACTCAACCTCATAGGCTGCATCAGGGTTTCATATTTTTTGATCCAGTGTGTTTGGATGGATTGTCCATAGCTGCATTTCATAATAAGGTAAGAAGATACTTTTGAATTGCAGCCGTTTATATTAACATGCTGTGCAGCAACAACGTGCACATGCTGTGCAGCACTGCACTTGCTACAAGTGCAACAGCAAGCATCTGCTGTGCATAAATGCTGTGCAGTGCAGCATTGCACTTGCTGCAAGTGCAGCAGCAAGGTGCACATGCTGCCCAGCAATGCACTTGCAGCCAGTACACTATGCATAGCAGCACTTACTACAAATGCAGTCTGAGCTACTGTTGTGCACAACATCACTTGACCGATTGACTGTAATTAAAATCATAATCAAAATTATCTCAATTTACATTAATTCCTCCTCCCATTTTTATGAATTTAATTTATATATTTTTACTATACATATCTTATGTAGGAAAATGAATGCCAATCGACAGTGGATGTATAATAGGCTCAAGGATGGGTTGTTGAATACTGAATTTTTAAACGGTTTAGAGGAGTTCATACAATTTGCTTCAACCCATCCTGAATGTATGGATGGTATGAATATAAGATGTCCTTGTAGTATGAGAAGGTGTTCGAATCGGAGGTTCCTCTGTGTGGACGATGTACGATATCCGATATCATCTAATGAAAAATGGTTTCGTCCCTAATTACTATAGGTGGACAGCACATGGTGAATGTTGGGATGATCAAGGAACCTCTAGTGTGCTATTGTCTGAAACTATCATGGAAAACGATTTTCAAACTGGGGCTAATGGCCGATACCATGAAATGGTACTTGAAGGGTTTGGTTTACCGCCTCAAATTGAATTCATGGAGGAGGCACCTAATGCCGAGGCACAAAGGTTGTATGAAATGTTACAAGCAGCAAGTGAAGAGTTATGGCCAGGATGCAATAAGCACACAAAACTGTCTGCTGTGGCACGTTTGATGAACATGAAATCGGAGCATCATTTCTCTGTAAAATATTTTGATCAGATTGTCGAGTTTTTGAAAGAAGTTCTACCCGAAGATAATGTGCTTCCTGATAATTTTTACAAAACGAAAAAGTTAATTGAGGGTTTGGGTCTACCAGTGGAAAAGATTGATTGTTGCAGAAATAATTGCATGATATATTGTTCTGGTGACGCTGAGTTACAAGAATGCAAGTTTTGCCAGCTTCCTAGATATAAACACACGGTAAACAGCTTGACAAAGCAAGTTGTTCAGAAGCCATATAAGAAGATGTATTACTTTCCTCTCACTCCAAGGTTACAACGGCTTTATGCATCAGACGCAACAACACCCCATATGAGATGGCATGCTAAACATGAATATGAGGAAGGGGTCATGCATCATCCATCTGATTCTCCTGCATGGAAACACTTCAATGCATGTTATCCATCATTTGGATCAGAGATAAGGAATGTGATGCTTGGATTGTCTACTGACGGATTCCAACCATTTGGACAATCTGGCCAACAATACTCATCTTGGCCCATCATTCTGACACTGTATAATCTTCCGCCATGGCTGTGTATGAAGTCAGAATATATATTTCTCACTGTTATAGTTCCAGACCCAAATAATCCTAAATTTAAAATTGATATATTCTTACAACCCTTAATCGAAGAACTAAAACAATTATGGAACATGGGGGTTGAGACATATGATGTGGATAAGAAGCAAAATTTTCTCATGCGGGTTGCTTTGCTATGGACCAATAGTGACTTTCCTGCTTATGCCATGCTTTCTGGTTGGAGCACTGCAGGAAGGCTTGCATGCCCATATTGTATGGATAACACTGATGCATTTACTTCGCCACGAAGGCTTGCATGCCCATATTGTATGGATAACACTGATGCATTTACTTCGCCACGAAGGCTTGCATGCCCATATTGTATGGATAACACTGATGCATTTACTTTGCCAAGAGGTGGCAAACAATGTTGGTTTGACAATCATGACAAATTTTTGAACCATACTTGCAATACTACGCTGAATTTGGTGAATGAATCAAAATTAATTTTATATGTTCACTTTTTGTAATAGGTACATGAACCAACCAACACAGTGAACAATCCTCTCATCCAAGATTTAGCCAAAGGACCTCTAAATATAGTGAATGTGTACACAGGATACTCTATGTAAATGGATACAAATTTCATACTGAGGGACGAAGTGCTAATCGAATGACGGTGAATTGTGGTGTATGCATTAAAGGAACGAACTATAGTGATCAATCAAGTGATTACTATGGTAAGTTGATAGAGGTTCTTGAAGTAGAGTACCCGGCTTTACCTATGAAGCGGACAGTTCTATTCCACTGTGAATGGTTTGATCCTACCCCAAATGTTGGAGTGAAAATTCATTTAATGTATAATATTATGGATGTAAATCAAAGAAGGAGATTTCATAAGTATGAGCCATTTGTTTTGGCTAGCCAGGCACAACAAGTTTATTACATTCCTTATCCTTCTTTAAGACGAGCAAGGTCTGATTGGCAATCTATGATAAAAATTAAAGCCAGGCCAGTGATTGAATTACTAAATGTTGTACCTTCGACAGCGTCAACAACAGATGCATATTAAGAAGATACTGTAACTTTGCAGCCTTTAGTCTTAAATGAAGAAGGATTACCTGACATTAAATGATCCAGTGGGTGGTGAAGTGTTGATTTCGGAATTAGTTGAAGAAGAAGAAGAAGATGAGACATATCATTATTCAACTTCAGACAATGATGAATATTACTTAGATTAGTCAACTCTAAGCTGTATAGTAAAATTTTTTGCTCTAATTATCTTTTTTATTATTGTTGATTATTTTTACTTTTACAACATACTAATCTCCTGTTGGATTTTTTTTGTACAGATATGGCCAGGGGTAAAGGTAAAGAAGATGCACGTAATGCTGATCGTGGTGTTTTAACGGGTACAGGTAGAGGCCGAGGCCGAGGTGATCCAGAAATTGTTCGTGGTTAAGGCATTATAGCCATTGCACCTTCTTCAGCTGACTTTAGAGCCCCAGCACTTACTCCAACAACCCCTGTATCATACTCAGCCCCTGCAGCCCCTCCATTTGCTCCAGTTGCCCCCACTGCCCCAACTTCTTCAAGTTCTGTTCCTGGATTGAGTGCTAGTCGATCTGCATCCTCATCCTCATCACATGCTACTAGGACCTACTGTTATGTGCATGCAAGCGGAAAGTAAGTATAATGTATAACATTACTTATCATTGTATTATATATCTTTGTTATTAGTTTTCATTTTGGTTAATTATTTAAAAATAATTATATTGAATATTTATAAATTATGCTCGCATTATTAAACTATTACAGTCTTATGCCTTCTGAGAAGACATCTAGTGCCTGCACAAAGATTTTTCAAAAGTACAATATCGAGAAGGGTTCTTCCTGGAAGAATATCCCATAATCCACAAAAGATTTTTATTTCAGAGAGTTTGAGGTACGCAATATATTATGCATTCTAATAAAGATAAAATGTCTTATAATCTATGTTGTATTGTATATGTGTTTTTTAAATTAATTTATAGAAAGAATTTCACTGGGATGAGGGAAGTGCTGCAATAGTGAGGAAGGCATGGAATAAAAAAGCAGCTACCCGATACAAAGACCTTCTGACAAATGAAAAGAAGAAAAAAAAGAGGAGTGCTTATATATCAAATGAAGTTTGGGATAAATGGAATTTAGATTGGAGTACTCCAGAGTATGTAGCAAAGTCAATGAAGTACTCAAAGAACTGCCTAACAGAGAAGGGAGGTGAAGGAGCTGGTCCTTCTAAACATACAGGTGGGTCCATAACACATGAGGAGCATGCTAGACGCATACAAAATGCTAAGACAGACAAAGTTCCTCCAACAGCAGCTGAGTTATTTCTCCACACCCATACAAAGAAGAGTGATCGCAATAAATTTGTTGATAAACGAGCTGAAATTGTTTATGTAAGTTTCTATATAAACAAGTTGTCTTTCTAAGTAATATCTTGCAAGTATGATTTTGATGTCTATGTGATTGATTTTTAGTTGTGTCATTGATTTTGAGTTGTTGATTGATTTTGAGTTGTGTGATTGATTTTCAGTTGCAAGTGCGATTCTGATATCTCAGTTGTGTGATTGATTTTGAGTTGTTGATTGATTTTGAGTTGTGTGATTGATTTTCAGTTGCAAGTATGATTCTGATATCTAGGTGATTCTCACAAGGAAATTGTTTATGATTCTCAGTTGTGTGATTGATTTTGAGTTGTTTGATTGATTTTCAGTTGCAAGTATGATTCTGATATCTAGGTGATTCTCACAAGGAAATTGTTTATGATTCTCAGTTGTGTGATTGATTTTGAGTTATTGATTGATTTTGAGTTGTGTGATTGATTTTCAGTTGCATGTATGATTCTGATATCTAGGTGATTCTCACAAGGAAATTGTTTATGATTCTCAGTTGTGTGATTGATTTTGAGTTGTGTGATTGATTTTCAGTTGCAAGTATGATTTTGATATCTAGGTGATTCTCACAAGGAAATTGTTTATGATTCTCAGTTGTGTGATTGATTTTGAGTTGTTGATTGATTTTGAGTTGTGTGATTGATTTTTAGTTGCAAGTATGATTCTGATATCTAGGTAATTCTCACAAGGAATTTGTTTATGATTCTCACTTGTGTGATTGATTTTGAGTTGTTGATTGATTTTGAGTTGTGTGATTGATTTTCAGTTGCAATTATGATTTTGATATCTAGGTGATTCTCACAAGGAAATTGTTTATGATTCTCAGTTGTGTGATTGATTTTTCTATTATGATATCTTGCAAGTATTGTAAATGTGATATCTTGCAGGTATTATAATTGTCATATCTTGTAGGTATTAGCATTTTTCCTTACTTTAGTATTCAAATTGAACTGTTATTCTGTGATTTTCTAGGAAAATTATCTGAAGCTAAAAGAACAACATTCAAGCCAATATGTGGGATCAGATCATGTGGAAGGAGATGGAGGAACTATTAATGAGGATCAATTGTTCATTACTGCAGCAGGAGGATGGCAAGGAAGTCGAGTTTATGGTTTAGGTAGTGCTGCCTCTTCTGCCTTCTCTCAAACAGGAACTGGGGGAACATCAACAAATGTTCCATCATCCCAATCACCAGAATGGAAGAAGGAAATTGAAGCAAAGTTTGAAGAGAAGTATAATAGTTTGCAGAAACTTGTAGAAGACCAAAATCAAATGATAGCTCAAATGCGTGATGAACTACATGCAGCGAAGATGGGACAGCAGTCTTCCTCATTGATGCCATCATCATCTGATAGTCCTCTAGCTCATAGATCCCTTGGTGATTCACATATGGATTAGCATGATGTCATTACTCACTGACTTAAATAATATATTTTATGATATGAATTTAATACTATTTGGATCCATTATGTATTTTGAGATATTTTAAGTTTCTTAGTGTTGAACTATAGTAATGTTTTGGACTTTTAGATTGCAGAATTATGAAATGAAGTTGATGTGTATATATTGTCTTTGATGTTTTATGTATTGGAATGTGTGTGTACATATTAATATTATAGCAGGTTTATGAATTTATTGAAAAAATGATATGAATTAGATTTAAATGTATTTATTAGTGATTAATCAGCCGCAAAAACAAATTAAATAATAAATATTTTTTTAATTTTACTATTAATTTGCGACGAAATAGCGACTAAATGCTCTTCCCTGGTGCGATCAAATAACAATGAAATAGCGACCAAATTAGCGACTAAAACAGCGACCATTTCGCGACCAAAATGTAACGACCAATTTATTTCCACACAGCAACTAAATACTCTTCCCTGATGCGATCAAATAACAACGAAATAGCGACCAAATTAGCGACTCAAACAGCGACCATTTCGCGACCAAAATGTAACGACCAATTTACTTCCACACAGCTACTAAATACTCTTCCCTGAGGCGATCAAATAACAATGAAATACCGATCAAATTAGCGACCAAAACAGCGACTATTTCGCGACCAAAATTTAATGACCAATTTACTTCCACACAGCGACTAAATACTCTTCCCTGAGGCGATCAAATAACAACGAAATAACGACCAAATTAGCGACCATTGCGCGACCAAAATTTAACAACCAATTTACTTCCACCCAGCGACTAATATTTCTAATACTTAATTTGCCATGACACCAAATTAGCAACCAAAAAATGGTCGCTGATTGGTCGCTATTTTAGCGACTAATTTTTAGATTGTCGCCAAAACTTTAGCGACTGGCCAAACACCGACCATTTTGTTTTGGTCGCTAAATGGTCGCTATTTCATAATAGCGACCAAATCTTTCTTTTTAGCAACCAAAATTTTAGTCGCTAAATCACTGTTTTTTTGTAATGTAGGTTCGTATGGTCGGACCTAGTGTGTCGGGCTCATAGATGTCATAGAAGGGCAAGCACAATAGGAAAAATCATGTTCACTAGGATAGGATATAGAGTCCTGTCTTGATGATGATGTGAAATGTCATGACTATATGCATGCGCATTAATGATATGTGATGTATGTGATATGGGTTCATGTGTTTCCACATGAACCATATGATGCTAATGTTTATGTGTATGTGTTGTGTTTCAAAAAATAGAATGAGAGGCACTCGTCCATCTGCACAATTGACTGGAGTCCCACCTGAGAATGAGGGCATGGATGCCCTTCCCTCTGCTTTGCCGAGGGCAATGTCTAGTAGGTCCAGCAGAGAAAGGACATCAAGGGACCCTAGAAGGTCTTTTGATGTGAGCAGGAGGGGAACAGTTCAGGGTGAAATGTCAGCTGATGTGAGGGGATCAGAGGAGGATGAACAAAGAAGAGATGGTAGTCTGGGCATGAGTATGTTAGAAGAGGGTATGGGAAAATAATAAGGAGGCGCTCAGGCCTCGAGTTATGCTCACCCACCCCAGTACCAACCCTTTCCACAGTGATAGAGCATATTTTAGCCCAATTTATCCTTATGTTCTTTATGTTTATTTATACCTTTTTTACCTAATTTTGTGGTTTTAATCATGTTTTGAAGATATTAGGTGTGAAGAAACAATTTGGAGGAAATGCTCTTAAAAGTCCCAAAGAATGCCAAAAAACAGCCACTTTCGGAAGCACTTTCGGAAGCACTTTCGGAAGCCGAAAGTCACCCACTTTCGGAAGCACTTTCGGCGGCTTAAAGTCAAGTCCAGAGGCAAAACTCCACCACCTTCGGCGGCACCTTCGGCCACCGAACCTTGCGTCCAGAGCCAAAAGTCCAGCCTCCGAAACTCATTTTAGGCAGCCGAAAATCCCTCTCAACACTCTCTTTCCTCATTCAAAAAGCCATATCTCAAGTTGCCATATTAGAGGAGCCAAACAAGGAAAGTATTTTGAGATCCAAATCTTCAAGATTCATATTCAAATATTGGATTTCAAGATCCAGCTTATTAAGGAAGCCAAATCCAAAGATCACATGTTTCCCACTTCATACCATGCACATTCAAAATTCAAAAGGAGGCTCCACCTTCCTTATTAGTGCATGGGCAGCCTCTTCACTCGTAAGGCAACATCTTGAAGACCTTGGGCAGCAATTAAAAAGACCAAAAAGCTCCCACTTACCCCCCATCACATGCATCTCGTTTTTGCCTTCACCCATGCACAAAGAAGGCACATATGGGACCAAGGGCACTTTGGACAGCCTCTAAAAGACTCATGGACTGCCACCAAACCCTAAGAAGCATCTCAAGATCTATTTAAAGGCTTCAAGAAGACAAGAAAGGCAGATTTTGAATCTCCCAACCTCTCCAAGGTTCGGCCGCCACTCCTCCTTCACCTTGTGCCACCACCGGTTCTTCCACCTCCTTTCTTCTTCTATTTTTTCTGTTTTGGTTCAGCCATGAGTGGCTGAAACCCTTATTCTAGTTGAAGTTTGGTTGAAACTAAGGTTGTTTAAAAGGTTGTGAGATCTGAACATAAAGTGTTTGATTTTGGTTTATTCAATATTCATGCAATTGTGCTTAATTCCAAGATTGCTTTGTTGTTTTGATTAAATTGGCCACTTGATTCTTGATTGCAAAGTTAATTGATTGTTGGTTGGGATATTTTTTAGTCCGTAACTGCTGGAAATATTCTGTCCATAGAACACTTGGTGTAAAAACCAAAGAATTGCATGATCTAGCACATCTTCAAGCGTTTGGAGTAGCTAGGGTTGGATCTTTCTAGTTCTTTATGCAATTGACAATTGTTTTGATGCCTTAGGCCCAAGGACGTTCCTTGGCAATTTGTTGATTAGTAATTGATTAGAGAACGTTCCCTAATTAATTTGTTCATAAGGAAAGACATGGTAGTGTGAAGCGTTTTCCATCCCCATAACTAACCTATTGATTCAATCAAGGTAATCTAAGTTTCAATGATCAACCCAAACAACCAAAGTGGATCCATATCTTCAACTAGACTTTTCTCATATTGATTTTCTCTTTTATTTTAATTACTTGCTGTTTTAATTGCTTCCAATAGTTGTAAGTTAAATCATCTCAAAACCCCCCTTTTACTTTTATTGCACTTTATCTTTGTTCTACTTTCAATAACTTGCTTTCAATTGTGTTTTCAATTGGTTCTCTTGGTCTTGATTGAGAAAAATAAATAGGTAATCAATTCTCTGTGGATTCGATCCTTCACCACTATCTGCAGTTGTAAATTGTTGATAACCAAGAAGGTTATTTTTTACCGGCTTCGACAACCGCACTGTCAAAAATTGGCGCCGTTGCCGGGGAATTGATTTTACTTGTTTGTTTATTTTTTCTTTCATGACCAGATCTGAACACAGGGACACTCTGCCCTTTTGATCCAGAAATTGAACGCACCCTCAGAAGATTAGGAAAGCAAGCTGCCGAGCATTTTGCCCAACCTTCGGCCGTCGAAACCCATCCACCTTCGGCCGCCGAACTTGCTTTACTCCAGCAACTGAATCTTGCACCAATGGCCGAACATCTCTGAATTATGGATGAGGTAAGTACATATTATCTCACTTCTCAAATTCCTGACCTAACCTCTATTGTGGAAAGATATGTCATAGCTCTACAGGCTCGACGACTCCAGCAATCTCAACCATGTAAGATCTGTGGATATGTGGGACACCTAACTTCCCAATGTCCTGCACTTTATAAGGATGACCAACCAGTTCATGAATATGGAGGATTCTATGAACAGCCAATACATGATCCCTACCATAACACATACAATTCAAATTGGGGAGACCATTCAGACTTCAGTTATGCAGAGGATAACAACTACCAAAATTATCAAGGATATCAAGCCCAACCAGAACCTCCAAATCCTTACCAGCACCTTGAAAAGATGATAGAAACCATGGTAAGTTCCATGCAAAGCGTGCGACAGGACATAAGACAGCTGATTGCGTCAATGAATGCAAACATGTTAAGAAGAGAGCAAGAACTTAAAGATGTGGAGGATGATGAGGAAAGTTGGCAAGTACAAGAACAAGCTACTGAAGAGACACAATCTGAATACTGTTTGTCCAAACAAACTGATCAAACAGAGCCTGTTGATAATTTGGATATCATTGATTGTTTGAACAAAGATGTTTTTGATATAAAAGATGATATGCTAAACAATGATCCTTGCAGGGAAGAGACTCAGAAAGAGCCAGAATTGAAAGAAACTGACTGTTACATCCATCAGGTGAACTGCAGCCAAGCACAGGCTGAAGAGATCTTGGTCACACCACTTCTGGAAGGACTTGCGCAAACTGAAGCCATGACTTTTCGCCCGCCGAACTCCACCATCTTTCGGCTGCCGAATCCGACTACTCTACAGCTCCTCTTTCAGTCAGATCTTGCGCAGAAGGAGCAATCTGAAACTCCTTTCAGCCTTCCAACGCAAACAGCCCATGCTTACAAGGAACAAATGGTGTTCCAAGCACCTAAACCAAAGGACCATGCAGATCAATGTCTTCCCAAACCTCCGGATAAGGTAGAGTTTGTTTTGCCAGATTTTAGTACTAAATTGTAGCTACACATGGAAAAACATGAATTGGAGTTCAAGGTGCTTTCCAATCATCTCAAAAATGCAAACATAAAAGCTAGAGGCACACCTCATCTAAAAGAGGAGAAGCTAATCATGTTACTTCATGAGTACATGGAGAAAGTAGGATGGTTCATGACCAAATCAAAAGGAGCGCTACACTTTTTGCTCAATGCAATTGGGACTCTTTTCCCTTCTCCAATTACTTGAGCCTTGATCAAGTGGATCACACCATGCACACCACACCCAGGGGAGTACTCAGTTTCCTTTGTTCTTTTATGTTTCTTATACATTGAGGATAATGCATGATTAAGTGTTGGGGTGCATATATCTGAATTTTTACTTTTAAGTTTATTTTTGCTTTAATCTTTAGTTTGATTGCATTAGGCAAAATTTTTTCATTTTTGTTATTTTTATGCTTTCAATAAAACACACACAACCACAACCTTCTTCTTCTTTTTGTTTTGCTCTACTCAAACTGATGAACTATGTTAGATGAGTCTTTCTTTCCATGACCCCATTAATGTGATAACTCTTTAAACTTATGTTGAATCAATTGCAGTGAGTTGTATTCATGTTTGAGAATTGCCTTTTAAATTGAATCTTTGAGTTTGCTTATGGTGAAAAATATATTGATGACCCTCAATTGATTGAGAATAAATTGAAATTGTGTGAATGAACCTAATGTGACTTGATTTAGCAATTGGTATTGATTTGCCCAAATCATTGAGAGAAAGAAAATTCAGCAAAGGCAAAGACCTCAAAAGCACAAATTCAAAAACTGTTCCAATGGTCAAAAGACTATGAACAAGGCTAGTAGCCACTTGGATAGGTGACCAACTGAAAAATATAAACCATGACATCAAAAATAGGTTGGTGACCTTTCCAAGCAAAATCTAAAGTGCAAAAGCCTGAATAAAGTACTTCAAGGTAAGGGCAAGTCAATCCAAAAGCTAAAAAAAGTCTTAACAAATTAATGTGCATGTCTCTCTTGAGGAAAATAAATCCTAGCCATGGTAAGCAAAGGGAAACAAGGAAAGGGGGTAAGTAATCTTCATGCATATATTCTTCACTGCAATGCTTCAAAATAAGTGTCTAGAGTATGAGCTTAAGTGGTAATAAGGATCTAGAGGAAGAAAACTTATTTGACTATGTTTATTTGCTTGAGGACAAGCAAAAGCTTAAGTGTGGGGGTATTTGATAGAGCATATTTTAGCCCAATTTATCCTTATGTTCTTGATGTTTATTTACACCTTTTTTACCTAATTTTGTGGTTTTAATCATGTTTTGAAGATATTAGGTGTGAAGAAACAATTTCGAGAAAATGCTCTTAAAAGTGCCAAAGAATGCCAAAAAACAGCCACTTTCGGAAGTACTTTCGGCGGCCTAAAGTCAAGTCCAGAGGAAAAACTCAACCACCTTCGGCGGCACCTTCGGTCGCCGAACCTTGCGTCCAGAGCCGAAAGTCCAGCCTCCGAAACTCATTTTAGGCAGCCGAAAATCCCTCTCAACACTCTATTTCCTCATTCAAGAAGCCATATCTCAAGTTGCTATATTAGAGGAGCCAAACAAGGGAAGTATTTTGAGATCCAAATCTTCAAGATTCACATTCAAATATTGGATTTCAAGATCCAACTTATTAAGGAAGCCAAATCCAAAGATCACATGTTTCCCACTTCATGCCATACACATTCAAAATTCAAAAGGAGGCTCCACCTTCCTTATTAGTGCATGGGCAGCCTCTTAACTCTTAAGGCAACATCTTGAAGACCTTGGGCAGCAATTAAAAAGACCAAAGAGCCCCCACTTACCCCCCATCACATGCATCTCGTTTTTGCCTTCACCCATGCACAAAGAAGGCACATATGGGACCAATGGCACTTTGGACAGCCTCTAAAAGACTCATGGACTGCCACCAAACCCTAAGGAGCCTCTCAAGATCTATTTAAAGGTTTCAAGAAGACAAGAAAGGCAGATTTTGAATCTCCCAACCTCTTCAAGGTTCGGCCGCCACTCCTCCTCCACCTTGTGCCACCACCGGTTCTTCCACCTCCTTTCTTCTTCTATTTTTCTATTTTGGTTCAGCCATGAGTGGCTGAAACCCTTATTCTAGTTGAAATTTAGTTGAAACTAAGGTTTTTTAAAAGGTTGTGAGATCTGAACATAAAGTGTTTGATTTTGGTTTATTCAATATTCATGCAATTGTGCTTAATTCCAAGATTGCTTTGTTGTTTTGATCAAATTGGCCACTTGATTCTTGATTGCAAAGTTAATTGATTGTTGGTTGGGATATTTTTTAGTCCGTAATTGCTGGAAATATTCTGTCCATAGAACACTTGGTGTAAAAACCAAAGAATTGCATGATCTAGAACATCTTCAAGCGTTTGGAGTAGCTAGGGTTGGATCTTTCTAGTTCTTTATGCAATTGACAATTGTTTTGATGCCTTAGGCCTAAGGACGTTCCTTGGCAATTTGTTGATTAGTAATTGATTAGAGGACGTTCTCTAATTAATTTGTTCATAAGGAAAGACATGGTGGTGTGAAGCGTTTTCCATCCCCATAACTAACCTATTGATTCAATCAAGGTAATCTAAGTTTCAATGATCAACCCAAACAACCAAAGTGGATCCATATCTTCAACTAGACTTTTCTCATATTGATTTCCTCTTTTATTTTAATTACTTGCTATTTTAATTGCTTCCAATAGTTGTAAGTCAAATCATCTCAAAACCCCCCTTTTACTTTTATTGCACTTTATCTTTGTTCTACTTTCAATAACTTGCTTTTAATTGTGTTTTCAATTGGTTCTCTTGGTCTTGATTGAGAAAAATAAATAGGTAATCAATTCTCTGTAGATTCGATCCTTCACCACTATCTGTAGTTGTAAATTGTTGATAACCAAGAAGGTTATTTTTGACCGGCTTCGACAACCGCACTGTCACACAGGGTCCAGGGTATCCAATGGGGAGTACATCGGATTACTCTAGTTACAACCCATATCCTACCTTCATGCCCTATCCTTCCTTTTACCCACCTTATCCACAGTACCCCGTGTTTTCACCCTCACCTTTCTATCCAAATCCAGCTAACCCTAACTCAGGGAATGTTGTACCTCCTCCACCACCAGCAGAACCTATGGTCCCTGATATCCAAACACCCAAACCTAGCTCGTCTGTGGGGAGCAAGGTAAAGATGACGGATTACCTGAAGCTGGATGCTCCCAAGTTCAAGACAGGTGATGATCTGTTTGAGTACCTCAAGACGGTAAAGATGATAACGGATGAGCTAGGAGCCAGTGATAGTAGAGCCATTCAGATGGCGGGGTTCACTTTAAAGTACAAGAAAGCATGAGAGTGGTTTAAAAACTATGTGGACCCAATGTTGGAGAGCTTATCCTGGGAGCAATTTGCTAATGAGTTTGCAGGATGGGCTTTTCCAGACAGTTCTAGAGAGCTGAAAGTTGTTGAGTTTGAGCAGCTAAGGCAGACAGAGGATATGAGTGTCGATGAGTACACCGACAAGTTTCTGGAGTTGCTGCAATATGTGGGCCAGACATATGACACAGATCAGAAGAAGGCCAGGAGGTATACCATGAGGCTCCACCCCAGGTATTCCTCCCTAATTCTAGCAGTAGAGAGAGAGGACTTTCACACCATAGTGATGCAGCACGGAAGATGGAGGCTAGTGCCATCATTCAGGGAACAGTGAAACAGCAAGTGGCACAGCCCTCGGGTTTCAAGACCCCAGGTTTAGGGAATATCGACCTCTCTTCTTTGAGTGCAGCAGCTTCGGATAGCAAAAAGTGGGTCAGAGGCTCTAAAAAGTCGAAGAAGAATAAGTTCTAGAACCGGTTGAAGTCGGGTCTGGGATTAGGTGGTGGTTTGAGCTCTGGTTCGAATGGCTCCGAATGTTTGAGGTGCGGTAAACCGCACAAGGGAGTCTGTCGGTTTGGGACATCAGCATGTTACCGATGCGGACAAGAGGGGCACATAGCACGGGAGTGCCCTAAGGCAGCCATAATGGCATAGTCCCAGCAGACCACTTCAGGCAGTGTGGCACAACCAGTGGCTTCAGGCATAACCAGTAGCTCCATCCACAACTCAGGGCAGTGGTAGAGGCAGGGGGAGAGGGGCAGCCTCTTCTTCAGCAGGTTCCCGGGGTGAAGGTCCATCAGCTCCAGCTCGGATCTTTACTATGACTCAGTAGGACGCTAACACGTTTGTAACGACCCGAAATTGGACCGCTACCGGTGCTAGGATCCAGATCGACTTAAGGTCACCAAGACCCGTAGCAAGCCTAACATACAACCTGTTATACCTGATAAATTCCATACATGATCATACATTTCATAAAAACTTTAAACTTTTTCATTCACTAAGCTCGACCTGTGCATGCACTAATACTGAATACATAAAAACCCCACACTAGAGCCCTCATCAAATGCTCTCGTTGGGTCAACATTACATACATCAAGCTTGGTTTACATCACATTAATAAAACATTACATAAAGATCATGTATCAAAAGGGATTAACCATAAACTCTAGGGTCAAGCACAATACTAATCCTCAATACAATTCTATACAATATCTTACATTACAATACATTTCATTACATCATTATTCATGTCCACACTAAACTATTACATACATAAAACTTTTACTCTTGCTAACTTCCTGGTCTATCCCGAACCTGCAAACCTGGGGGTTAAGGGAAAGGGGTGAGCTACTAGAGCCCAGTGAGCAGAATAGTAAAACAATATATTAAAATTCATGCTTTCATGAAATGCATCACATCACAAACAAATCACATCAAGGATGGACTTGTCACCAATAGCCCTCTACATATCCAATAGTGCCAGGAGTGTAGAATGGGCCTCGATCTAGACTTTCTCTTAACATAACATATCATAACGATGATGATTTCCTTGTTTCTCAACTTTCTGATCTGGGTGTCTAGGATCCGTACTGGCTGCTCAACATAGGTGAGATCTTCTTGGATCTCCACAACATCGAGAAGTGTACCTGGGAGACACGGGAGTCCATGCTCCAACAATATCCTCATCTCTTCTAAGGTGAGTTTTATGTGCTTTGTATGTGTGTTGATGTTTTATGCTATGCATGTGTTGTTTAGTGAACATTCGGGGATGAATGTTCTTAAGGGGGGAAGATGTAATACCCGGCTAGACTCCGGTATCGGAATTCCTACCGTCCGGTGGAATCTCGGATATCGAAAACCTCTAGAAGGGTAAACTCATGTTTTCATAAAATGTTTTAATGTGTTTTATGATTTTAAGTAAGAAAGAAGTTGAGTTTTTAATGAAAATGACCAAGGAGGCATTTCCAAGTTCAGCCGCCGAACCTCAAGTTCGGCCGCCGAACATGGGATAGTTTAGGGGGGCAAGTTAGGCTTCCGAAAGTGGCTTAGGTTCGGCCGCCGAACTTGCATGAGTTTTGGAGGCACTTTAGGCTGCCGAAGGGTGGTCTGGCCAGCCCCTATATAAGGGCTCCATGGCCGAAACGGGCGAGTTTTCTCTCCATTTTCGGCCAACGGTGAGTCCATGCTCTCCCATGGTTGTTTTTGATGATTTTTGTCAAATCCTTTAAGTTTTAACAAGGTTTATCTTGGTTTGAAGATATTTGAGCAAAAAGAGCAAGTTTTGGAGCTTGGAGACCAAAGGAGCGAGATCTCTCCCATCTCCGAGTTAGATTGCCTCTCCTCTCGATCTTCAAGAGGTTAGAGTAGATCTTTAACTCCCTTTATGTTTTAAGTAAGTTTTATGATGATTTGTGGGGTAGAAATGCATGTTTAGTTTATTTTTGAGTTTTTGGGTTAATGTTGAGTTTTTGAGCAATGTGGGTTGTTTTATATATGTTTGATGTGTTGTAGTTGGGGTTTAGGATAGTTTGGGACCCCTATATGCTTGTTGGCTTGAGTTTGCTTGTTGTAGAATAGGTAAATGCATGATTGAATGTTTTGGGAGGCAAATGTGCATGTTGGAGGCTGAGTTCTGCCATTTGGAAGAACTCAGGTTCGGCAGCTGAAGGGACTTTCGGCCGCCGAACCTACCTGTGGAGGCTAGCCTTTGGCTACCGAACCCTGCCCCCGAAAGTAGACTTTCAGCTCTGGAAGGGAGTTTCGGCCGCCGAAGGTGCCGCCGAACATGCATGAGTTTCGTCTCTGGAAGGAACCTTTGGCCGCCGAAAGTGCCGCCAAAGGTGCATGACTTTCGTCTCTGGAGGGACTTTCGGCCGCCGAACCTGCCGCCGAAAGTGCCCTGTCCAGCCTTCCTTTGCATGATTTCTATGATTGTTTTAAGGTGTTTTAAGGGGATTTTTGGGGAGTATTTTAGAGTCTCGTTCATGTATGTTTGGTCCCTCATTTGAGTCCACCTATGTAGGTTCGGACCCGAGGAACCGAGGACCCCAGCAGTGAGATAGCTTCTTCAGTGTCTTGTCAGAGCTAGCTAGAGGTGAGTGGAATAACTCTCTATGTTTCAAAGCAAATAATGAAAGTTTTAGCATGATTCACGCATCACGAATGCCATGAGATATATTAGGGTGCTTGCATTAGAATTCACGAATATGTTGCATTGCATATTATGTTGTTGATGCGAATGAATGTTCAATGATCCATTAGCCATCATATGTTATGACATGATGATAGGATATGGAAGTCCAGGCGTGCCTGCTCTATGCCCCTGGCACTATGTAAGAGAAAGTCCGGGCATGCCTGCACTATGCCCCCGGCACGATTGGATATGTATGATATGATATGGAAGTCCAGGCATGCCTGCACTACGCCCTTGGCATGATTAGACTGTATAGAGGGCTAAATGGTGACAAGTTCATCCTTGATGTGATTTGTTTGTGCTGTGATGCATTCCATGATATCATATGTTTTAAATACAATGTTTTATTATTCTGTTCACTGGGCTCTAGTAGCTCACCCCACTCCCTAATTTCCCTAGGTTTGCAGGTACGGGATAGAACAGGAGGTCAGCTAGAGTAAAGTCATGTCTATGTAATAGTTAGAAGTGGACATGAGAATGATGTAATGTAAAGTATATTATAGAACAGTAATGTAATATAATGATGTTATTGAGGATTAGAGTTATGCTTGACCCTAGTTTGTATGTTAATCCCTCTTGTTACATGATCTTTCAAATGTAATGATTTAATGATGTTTTGTGTAGACCAAACTTATTATATGCTATGTTACCCCATTGGAGTATTTGTTGAGGACTCCAGTGTGGGGTTTGATGCTTATGATCATAAGTTGTGCATGCACAGGTTGAGTTTGGTGATTGAATGTGAAAGGTTCAAAATTTTTATGTTTATGTTGATCATGTATGGGATTAAACAGGTGTACAGGTTGTATGTTAGGCTTGCTACAGGTTCCGGCGGCCTTAAGCCGATCTGGATCCTAGCGCCGGTAGCGGTCCGGTTTCCGGGTCATTACAATAACATTCTAATGTGCCAGGGGTGTAGAATGGGTCTCGACTTGGACTTTCTCTTACTCTGTGCCAGAAGCATAGAATGGGTCTCGACCTGGACTTCCATACCATACCATATCACATCATATCATATCGAGGACTAATGGATCATCCAACATCCATCCACATCAACATCATAGTATGCAATGCAACATATTCGTGAATTCTAATGCAAACAACCTAGTATATATCATGGCATTCGTGATGCATGAACATGCTCGAAATTTATTTACTTTGAAACATAAAGATCCATTCTACTCACCTCAGGCTGACTCTGGAAAGACTCTGAAGCAGCTATGTCACTGCTGGGGTCCTCGGTTCCTCGGATCCGAACCTACACAGGTGGACTCAAATGAGGGACCAAACATACATCAACATGACTCTAAACATCTCCCCAAAAACCCTCTAAAACACCATAAAATATTCATAGAAAACATGCAAAGGAAGGCTGAACAGGGCACTTTCGGCGGCAGGTTTGGCGGCCGAAAGTCCCTCCAGAGCCGAAACTCAACCACTTTCGGTGGCAGGTTCGGTGGCCGAAAGTGGTTCCAGAGCCGAAACTCGCCAACCTTCGGGGGTAGGTTCGGTGGCCGAAACCCCTCTCTAGAGCCGAAAGTCCAAACTTTCGGGGGCAGGGTTCGGCAGCCAGAACTGCCTCCCCAGGCAGGTTCGGCGGCCGAACATGGCTTCGGCAGCCGAACCTGAGTTCTTCCATAATGGGAGAACTCAAGCCTCTCATGCACATTTTGCCTCCCAAACCTTCCAAACTCAAACCAAACCACTCAAAAATATGCATAAACACATTCTCCAGCATTTAGGGGCTTAAAACTAACCTATACCCCAACAACATCACATTTAACATACAATAAACATACATTTCATCATTAAACTCACATAAACCCTAACATTTTACAACTAACCTAATCATGCATCTTTACCCCATAACCCTTCATAACACTTGCTCAAAACGTCAAAGATGGTGAGGATCGACGCTTACCTCTTGAAGAATCGAGAGAAGGCGTGACCCAACTTGAAGATTTGGGGAAAATGGGTTCCGAAAGTCTCCAAACTTCACAACTTCGATTTTGAGCTTAAAAACTTCAAAACAAGATGAAAGCTTGTTAAAAACTTGAAAGATTTGAAGGAAAACATCAAAAGTAACCATGGTAGGGTTTGGACTCACCTTTGCCCGAGAATGGAGAAGAAAACTCGCCCATTTTCAGACATGGGGCCTTTTATAGGTGGTTGGCCAGACCACCTTCGGGGGCCAAAGGTGCTCCCTAAACTCCACCATGTTCTGCAGCAGAACTTGAGGTTCGGCGGTCGAACCTGGCTTTCCTTCCTTGGTACTTTTCTTTCAAAAACTCAATTTCTTTCTTACTTAAAACCTTAAAACACGTGAAAACATTTTAGAAAAAATATATTTTACCCTTCTCGAGGTTTTCGACATCCGAGATTCCACCAGAAATAGGAATTTCGATGCCGGAGTCTAGCCGGGTATTACATTCTCCCCCCCTTAAGAACATTCGTCCCCGAATGTTCACCAAACGAGCATAACATGGTATAACACACATAAACAAATAGAAACACATAGATACTAACCTTAAAAGAGATGAGGGTATTGCTGGAGCATAGACTCCCGTGTCTCCCAGGTACATTCTTCTATGTTGTGGTGATTCCAAAGGACTTTCACCATCGGGATTTCCTTGTTCCTCAGCTTTCTGATCTGCATGTCTAGGATCCGCACTGTCTGCTCAACATAGGTGAGATCTCCTAGGATCTCCACATCAGGCTCACTAAGAACCTTGCCCGGATTTGACACGAACTTCCGTAACATGGAAACATGGAAAACCGGATGGATTCTTTCCATTGAGGCAGGTAGGTCCAGCTTGTACGATACATTTCCAATCTTTTGCAGGATTTCAAAGGGTTCGATGTATTGTGGAGCTAGCTTACCCTTCTTCCCAAAAGGAATCACCCCTTTCATAGGAGACACCTTGAGCAATACCAAATCTCCCTCCTGAAACTCTATATGCTTCCTGCGGACATCTGCATAACTCTTTTGCCTGCTCACAGCAGTCTTGATCCTTTCTCTGATAATTGGTACTACTCTGCTGGTGATCTCTACTACCTCAGGCTAAGGACCGTTCTCCCACTTCTTCTCAGCAGACAGGTGACCTGCACTTCCTTCCATACAAAGCTTCATATGGAGCCATCCCTATGCTAGCATGATAGCTATTATTGTAGGCAAACTCCACCAAAGGTAGATGCTGCCTTCAAAAACCGCCAAAATCTAGCACACACATTCTGAGCATATCTTCAATTGTTTGGATGGTCCTCTCTGACTGTCCGTTAGTCTGTGCATGGAAAGCAGTGCTAAAATCTAGCCTGGTACCCATAGCATTTTGCAGACTCCGCCAAAACCTAGAGGTGAACTGGGGTCCCCTATCTGACACTATTGAAACAGGAGCCCCATGCAACCTGACCACTTCGTCAACAAACACCTACGCCAGTTTGTCCACAGAATAGCCACTCCTAACAGGGATGAAGTGGGCAGATTTGGTCAGTCTGTCCACGATCACCCATATGGAGTCCAATCTGTTGGATGTTGTCGGTAACCCCACCACGAAGTCCATAGCTATATTCTCCCATTTCCACTCTAGAATCGGTAGTGGGTTAAGCATTCCAGCCGGCTTCTGATGTTCCAGCTTTACCCTCTGACATACTTCGCAGGCGGACACGAACTGTGCCATTTCTCTTTTCATAGCTGGCCACCAATAAACTTTCTTTAGATCTTGTTACATCTTGGTGGCTCTAGGGTGAACACTGTATCTGGCATTATGAGCTTTCCTCATAATGTCTCCTTTCAGACTCATGTCGTCTGGTACACATAACCTATTCCCATAGCGGAGGATCCCCTTACTGTCAAATCTAAACTCTTTATTCTTGCCTGACTGAACAGTCCTGGCAATTTTCACTAAATCTGGGTCCTCATACTGTTTCTGAGCCACCTGCTCCAGAAACACGGGTGTCACTCTCATCTGGGCTATCAAAGCACCTATATCAGACAACTCCAACTACAGCCCTTCATCAATGAGCTTGTAGAACTCCCTCACCACCGGTCTTCTCTCTGCTGTAATATGGGATAGACTGCCAAGTGATTTTCGGCTTAGGACATCTGCCATAACATTTGCCTTACCCGGATGGTACTGAATCTTGCAATCATAGTCACTAAGCAGTTCTACCCATCTTCTCTACCTCAGGTTCAACTCTCTCTGACTCAAGATGTACTGCAAGCTTTTATGATCTGTGAAGATCTCACACTTTACCCCATAAAGGTAATGTCTCCACATCTTGAGTGCAAAGATCACAACTGCCATCTGTAGGTCATGTGTAGGATAATTCAACTCATGCTTCTTTAGCTGCCTAGAAGCATAAGCAATTACCCTCTCATTTTGCATTAACACACAACCCAGTCCCACACGGGACGCATCACAAAATACTGTGAAGTCTTTATTACTGGTAGGCAGAGCTAACACCGGTGCTGATGTTAACCTTTTCTTCAGCTCTTCAAAGCTTTTCTCGCACTGATCAGACCACACAAACTTCTTATTCTTCTTGGTTAATCTGGTCATAGGAGCGACAATTTTGGAGAAGTCCTGAACGAACCTCCTGTAGTAACCTGCCAAACCTAAAAAGCTCTTGATCTCTGTTACTGTAGTGGGTCTAGGCCAGTTTGCTACAGCTTTCACTTTGTTGGGGTCCACTTTAATTCCTTTTTCTGATACAACATGCCCCAAGAATGACATGCTCCTCAACCAGAATTCACATTTGGAGAACTCGGCATACAAGCCGTGCTCCCTCAGGGTCTGCAAAACCATCCTCAGATTATGGGCATGCTCCTCTTCATTTCTGGAATACACTAAGCTATCATCAATGAAGACAATAACGAAGTGATCCAGATACTAACTGAAAACTTTGTTCATGAGATCCATGAATGCTGCAGGGGCTTTGGTCAGCCCGAACGGCATCACTAGGAACTCATAATGCCCATATCTGGTCCTGAATACCATCTTCGGCACATCTTCTTCTCTTATTCTCAGCTGGTGGTACCCGGATCTCAGATCTATCTTGGACAAACAACCTGCTCCTGCTAGCTGGTCAAATAGATCGTCGATCCTAGATAACGAATATTTATTCTTAGTAGTGACTTTGTTCAACTGCCTATAGTCGATACAAAGTCTCAAGGATCCATCCTTCTTCTTTACAAATAACACTAGAGCACCCCAAGGTGAGGTACTCGGTCGGATGAAACCCTTGTCTACCAACTCTTGCAACTACTCCTTTAACTCCTTCAACTCTGCTGGTGCCATCCTGTAGGGAGGGATAGAGATGGGTCTGGTTCCAGGCATCACTTCTATTTCAAACTCTATCTCTCTAGCAGGTGGTAGTCCTGAAAGCTCATTTGGGAAAACATATGGAAACTCTCTGACCACGGGCACTGAGGCGGGCTCCCTAACCTGACTATCCAGATCTCTCACATGAGCTAGAAATCCCTGACAACCTCTCCTGAGCAACCTACGAGCCTGCAGGGCTGATATCAGACCTCTAGGCGTACCCCTCCTGTCTCCTCTGAAGTCAACCTCTGACCCATCCTGATCTCTAAACCTGACTACCTTGTCTCTACAGTCCAAGGTAGCACCATGAGCAGATAGCCAATCTATCCCTAGAATGACATCAAAATCTGTCAAGTCTAGAACCACAAGGTCGGCTGAAAGGCATCTACTCTCAACAAACACTGGACTATACTGGCAGACTGACTCTACCACTAATGGATTACACTTGGGTCCACTGACCCAGAGGGGACACTCTAACCCAGAGACTATCAAACCCAACCTCTCTACGGCTCTCGGAGCAACAAAAGAATGAGATGCACCAGGGTCCATTAAAGCATACACATCTGAACAACCAATGATGAGATTACCTGACACCACAGTGTTGGATGTGTTTGCCTCCTGCTGTGTCATAGTGAAGATCCGAGCTGGAGCTGACGGACCTTCACCTCGGGAACCTGCTAAAGAAGAGGCTACCCCTCTCCCTCGGCCTCTGCCACTACCCTATGTCACGGCTGGAGCTACTGGCTGAGCCACACTACCAGAAGCTGTCTGCTGGGATGGTGCCATAAAAGGTGCTCTAGGACACTCCCGAGCCATGTGTCCCTCTTGCCCACATCTAAAGTAGGCTATTGTCCCATACCGACATACTCCCTTGTGTAGCTTGCCACACCTTAAACATTCTGCACCATCTAAACCCGAACTCGAGCCACCACCGAGTCCCAGACCTGATTTCAAGCGATTCCAGAACTTATTCTTCTTGACTTTGGCTTTACCCCACTTCTTGCTGCCTGAAACTGCTGCACTCAGAGAAGAGGGATCTAACTTTCCCCCACCTGGGGTCTTAGAACCCAAAGACTGCGCCACAGACTGCTTAACTGTTCCCTGAATGATGGCACTAGCCTCCATGTTCCGTGCTACATCCACTATAGTGTGGAAGCTCTCCCTTTCCGCTGTAAGAATTAGGGAGGAATACCTAGAGTGGAGCCTCATGGTATACCTCTTGGCCTTCTTCTAATCTGTATCATAAGTTTGCTCCACAAACGGCAACAGCTCCAAAAACCTGTTTGTAAACTCATCAACACTCATCTCTTCAGTCTGCCTCAACTGTTCAAACTCAATTATCTTCAATTCCCTTGAGCTATCAGGGAAAGCCCATCCTGCAAATTCATTACCAAACTCCTCCCAGGTTAAACTGTCCAATCTTGGGTCCACATAATTTTTAAACCACTCACGGGCCTTTTTGCATTTGAGTGTGAACCCCGCCATCTGAATGGCTCTACTGTCATCTGCCCCTAACTCATCTGTAATCATTTTTACGGTCTTCAGGTACTCAAATGGATCATCTCCCGTCTTGAACTTGGGAGCATCCAGCTTCAAGTAATCAGTCATCTTAACTCTGCTCCCTCTATATGAGATAGGTTTAGGTACTTGAACTTCAGGAGCTACAGGTTCAGCTGGTGGTGGAGGAGGTGCAACATTCCCTTGATTAGGGTTTGTTACATTTGGATAGAAAGGTGAGGGTGGATACATTGGGTATTGGGGGTATGGTGGATAGAAAGGAGGGTAAGGCATCAAAGAGGGATAAGGGTTAAAGCTGGGGTAATCCGATGTACCTCCCATCGAATACCCGGAGCCCTGTTGAAAGGGTTGATATTGGGGTGGTTGAACAAACCCCGAGGCCTAAGTGCCTCCTTGAGATTCTCCCATGCCCTCTTCAGACATGCTTATACCCAGACTTCCATCCCTTCTCTGGTCAACATCCATTTCTTCCCCCTCAGCTGACACTCCTCCCTGAACTGCTCCTCTTCTGCTTGCATCAAAAGAACTTCTAGGGTCCCTTGACACTCTCTCCCTACTAGATTTGCAGGACATTGCCCTTGGCAATGCAGGGGGAGGGGCATCTATGCCCTCACTTTCTGGTGGGACTCCAGTCAATCGTGCAAATCGACGAGTGCCTCTCATCTTGCTTATTGAAAAACAGCACACATCACATAAAACATTAGCACCATATGGTTCATGTGGAAACATATGAACCCGCATCACATACATAGCATAAGATTAATGCACATGCATAAAATCATGGCATTTCACATCATCATTCAAGACAGGACTCCACATCATATCCTAGTGGACATGATTTTCCTATTGTGCTTGCCCTTCTATAACATCTATGAGCCTGACACTCTCTAGGTCCAACCATATGAACCTAGGGCACTAATACCAATCTGTAACGACCCGAAATTGGACCTCTATCGGCGCTAGGATCTAGATCGACTTAAGGTCGTCGGGACCCGTAGCAAGCCTAACATACAACCTGTTATACCTGATAAATCCCATACATGATCATACATTTCATAAAAACTTTAAACTTTTTCATTCACCAAGCTCGACCTGTGCATGCACTAATACTGAATACATAAAAACCCCACACTAGAGCCCTCATCAAATGCTCTCGTTGGGTCAACATTACATACATCAAGCTTGGTTTACATCACATTAATAAAACATTACATAAAGATCATGTATCAAAAGGGATTAACCATAAACTCTAGGGTCAAGCACAATACTAATCCTCAATACAATTCTATACAATATCTTACATTACAATACATTTCATTACATCATTATTCATGTCCACACTAAACTATTACATACATAAAACTTTTACTCTTGTTGACTTCCTGGTCTATCCCGAACCTGCAAACCTGGGGGTTAAGGGAAAGGGGTGAGCTACTAGAGCCCAGTGAGCAGAATAGTAAAACAGTACATTAAAATTCATGCTTTCATAAAATGCATCACATCACAAACAAATCACATTACAAACAAATCACATCAAGGATGGACTTATCACCAATAGCCCTCTACATATCCAATAGTGCCAGGGGTATAGAATGGGCCTCGACCTGGACTTTCTCTTAACATAACATAACATAACATAACATTCCAATGTGCCAGGGGCATAGAATGGGCCTCGACCTGGACTTTCTCTTACTCTGTGCCAAAGGCGTAGAATGGGCCTCGACCTGGACTTCCATACCATATCATATCATATCATATCATATCAAGGACTAATGGATCATCCAACATCCATCCACATCAACATCATAGTATGCAATGCAACATATTTGTGAAATCTAATGCAAACAACCTAGTATATATCATGGCATTCGTGAAGCATGAACATGCTCAAAATTTATTTACTTTGAAACATAAAGATCCATTCTACTCACCTCAGGCTGACTCTGGAAAGACTCTGAAGCAGCTATGTCACTGCTGGGGTCCTCGGTTCCTCGGGTCCGAACCTACACAGGTGGACTCAAATGAGGGACCAAACATACATCAACATGACTCTAAACATCTCCCCAAAAACCCCCTAAAACACCATAAAACATTCATAGAAAGCATGCAAAGGAAGGCTGAACAGGGCACTTTCGGCGGCAGGTTTGGCGGCTGAAAGTCCCTCCAAAGCTGAAACTCAACCACTTTCGGCGGCAGGTTCGGCAGCCGAAAGTGGTACTAGAGCCAAAACTCGCCAACCTTCGGGGGCAGGTTCGGCGGCCAAAACCCCTCTCCAGAGCTGAAAGTCCAAACTTTCGGGGGCAGGGTTCGGCAGCCAGAACTGCCTCCCTAGGCAGGTTCGGCGGCCGAACATGGCTTCGGCAGCCGAACCTGAGTTCTTCCAGAATGGTGAGGATCGACGCTTACCCCATAACCCTTCATAACACTTGCTCAAAACGTCAAAGATGGTGAGGATCGACGCTTACCTCTTGAAGAATTGAGAGAAGGCGTGATCCAACTTGGAGATTTGGGGAAAATGGGTTCCGAAAGTCTCCAAGCTTCACAACTTCGATTTTGAGCTTAAAAACTTCAAAATAAGATGAAAGCTTGTTAAAAGCTTGAAAGATTTGAAGGAAAACATCAAAACTAACTATGGAAGGGTTTGGACTCACCTTTGCCCGAAAATGGAGAAGAAAACTCGTCCATTTTCGGACATGGGGCCTTTTATAGGTGGCTGGCCAAACCACCTTCGGGGGCCAAAGGTGCTCCCTAAACTCCACCATGTTCGGCGGCCGAACTTGAGGTTCGGCGGCCGAACCTGGCTTTCCTTCCTTAGTGCTTTTCTTTCAAAAACTCAATTTCTTTCTTACTTAAAACCTTAAAACACATGAAAACATTTTAGAAAAAAAATATTTTACCCTTCTAGAGGTTTTCGACATCCGAGATTCCGTCGAAAAAAAAGGAATTCTGATGCCGGGGTCTAGCCGGGTATTACAACATCAAACACCGTGGTGTCAGGTAATCTCATCATTGGTTGTTCAAATGTGTATGCTTTAATCGACCCTGATGCTTCTCATTCTTTTGTTGCTCTGAGAGCCGTAGAGAGGTTGGGTTTGATAGTCTCTGGGTTAGAGTGTCCCTTTTGGGTTAGTGGACCCAAGTGTGATCCATCAGTGGCAGAGTCAGTCTGTCGGTATAGTCCAGTTTTTGTTGAGAGTAGATGCCTTCTAGCCGACCTTGTGGTTCTAGATTTGACTGATTTTGATGTCATTCTATGGATGGATTGGCTATCTGCTCATGGTGCTACCTTGGACTGCAAAGACAAGGTAGTCAGGTTCAGAGATCAGGATGGGTCAGAGTTTTTCTTTAGAGGAGATAGGAGGGGTACACCTAGAGGTTTGATATCAGCCCTACAGGCTCGTAGGTTGCTCAGGAGAGGTTGTCAGGGGTTTCTAGCTCATGTTAGAGAGCTTGATAGTCAGGTCAGGGAGCCCGCCTCAGTGCCCGTAGTCAGAGAGTTTCCAGATGTCTTCCCAGATGAGCTTCCAGGACTACCACCTGCTAGGGAGGTAGAGTTCGAAATAGAAGTGATGCCTGGAACCAGACCAATCTCTATCCCTCCCTACAAGATGGCACCTGCAGAGTTGAAAGAGTTGAAAGATCAGCTGCAAGAGTTGGTAGATAAGGGTTTCATCCGACCGAGTACCTTACCTTGGGGTGCTCCAGTGGTATTTGTAAAGAAGAAGGATGGATCCTTGAGACTTTGTATCGACTACAGACAGTTGAACAAGGTCACTACCAAGAACAAGTATCCCCTACCCAGGATCGATGATCTATTTGACCAGCTAGCAGGAGCGGGTTGTTTTTCCAAGATAGATCTGAGATCCGGGTATCACCAGCTAAGAATCAGAGAGGAAGATGTGCCGAAGACGGTTTTCAGGACCAGATATGGGCATTATGAGTTCCTAGTAATGTCGTTTGGGCTAACCAATGCCCCTGCAGCATTCATGGACCTCATGAACAGAGTTTTTAGCCAGTATCTGGATCACTTTGTTATTGTCTTCATTGATGATATCTTAGTGTATTCCAGAAACGCAGAGGAGCATGCCCATCATTTGAGGATAGTTCTGCAGACCCTGAGGGAACATGGCTTGTATGCCAAGTTCTCCAAGTGTGAATTCTGATTGAGGAGCATCTCATTCTTGGGGTATGTTGTATCAGAAAACGGAATTGAAGTGGACCCCAAGAAGGTAGAAGCTGTAGCTAACTGGCCCAAACCCACTACAGTGATAGAGATAAAAAGCTTTTTGGGGTTGGCAGGTTACTACAAGAGGTTCGTCTTGGACTTCTCTAAAATTGCCGCTCCTATGACCAGATTGACCAAGAAGAATCAGAGATTTGTGTGGTTTGATCAGTGTGAAGAGAGTTTTGAAGAGCTGAAAAAAAGGTTAACGTCAGCACCGGTGTTAGCTCTGCCTACTAGTAATGAAGACTTCACAGTGTTTTGTGATGCATCCCGAGTGGGACTAGGTTGTGTGTTGATGCAAAAGGAGAGGGTAATTGCTTATGCTTCTAAGCAACTGAAGAAGCATGAGTTGAATTATCCTACACATGACCTAGAGATGGCAGCCGTGATCTTTGCACTCAAGATGTGGAGGTATTACCTTTATGGGATTAAATATGAGATCTTTACAGATCATAAGAGTTTGCAGTACATCTTGAGTCAGAGAGAGTTGAACCTGAGGCAGAGAAGATGGGTAGAACTGCTTAGTGACTATGATTGCAAGATTCAGTACCATCCGGGAAAGGCAAATGTTGTGGCAGATGCCCTAAGTCGGAAATCACTTGGCAGTTTATCCCATGTTACAGCAGAGAGAAGACCGGTGGTGAGGGAATTCTATAAGCTCATTGATGAAGGACTGTAGTTGGAGTTGTCTGGTACAGGTGCTTTGATAGCTCAGATGAGAGTGACACCCGTGTTTCTAGAGCAGGTGGCTCAGAAACAGCATGAGGACCCGAGTTGGTGAAGATAGCTAGAGCAGTTCAAGTAGGCAAGAATGAGGAGTTCAGATTTGACGATAAGGGGATCCTCCGTTGTGGGAACATGTTATATGTACCAGATGACGTGAGTCTGAAGGGAGACATTATGAGGGAAGCTCATAATGCTAGGTACAGTGTTCACCCTGGAGCCACCAAAATATACCAGGATCTAAAAAGAGTCTATTGGTGGCCAGCTATGAAAAGAGAAGTGGCACAGTTCGTGTCCGCCTGTGAAGTATGTCAGAGGGTGAAGCTGGAACATCAGAAGTCGGCTGGAATGCTTAACCCACTGCCAATTCCAGAGTGGAAATGGGAGAATATAGCTATGGATTTCGTGGTGGGGTTATCGGCAACGTCCAACAGACTAGACTCCATATGGGTGATTGTGGACAGACTGACCAAATCTGCTCACTTCATCCCTGTCAAGAGTGGCTATTCTATGGACAAATTGGTGCAGGTGTATGTTGATGAAGTTGTCAGGTTGCATGGGGCTCCCATTTCAATAGTGTCAGATAGGGGACCCCAGTTCACCTCCAGGTTTTGGCGGAGTCTGCAGAGTGCTATGGGTACCAGGCTAGACTTTAGCACTACTTTCCATCCACAGATGGACGGACAGTCAGAGAGGACCATCCAGACTATTGAAGATATGCTCAGGATGTGTGTGCTAGATTTTGGCGGTTCTTGGAGGCAACAACATCTACCCTTGGTGGAGTTTGCCTACAATAACAACTATCATGCTAGTATAGGGATGGCTCCATACGAAGCTTTGTATGGAAGGAAGTGCAGGTCACCTGTCTGCTGGGAAGAAGTTGGAGAAAGGGCCTTAGCAGGGCCTGAGCTAGTAGAGATCACCAGCAGAGTAGTGCCCATTATCAGAGAAAGAATCAGAACTGCCGTGAGTCGGCAGAAGAATTATGCAGATGTCCGCAGGAAGCATGTAGAGTTTCAGGAGGGAGATATGGTGTTGCTCAAAGTGTCTCCTATGAAAGGGGTGATTCATTTTGGGAAGAAAGGTAAGCTAGCTCGATAGTACATCAGACCTTTTGAGATCCTGCAGAAGGTGGGGAATGTATCGTACAAGTTGGACTTACCTGCTTCCATAGAGAAAATCCATCCGGTTTTCCATGTTTCCATGTTATGGAAGTTCGTGTCAGATTCGGGCAAGGTTCTTAATGAGCTTGATGTGGAGATCCTAGGAGATCTCACCTATGTAGAGCAGCCAATGCGGATCCTAGACACGCAGATCAGAAAGCTGAGGAACAAGGAAATCCCGATGGTGAAAGTCCTTTGGAATCACCAGAATATAGAAGAATGTACCTGGGAGACACGGGAGTCTATGCTCCAGCAATACCCCTATCTCTTTTAAGGTTAGTGATTTGTTGTTATGTGCTTCCTTGTTGATATGTGTGTTATGCCATGCTATGCTTGTGTGTTGAACATTCGGGGACGAATGTTCTTAAGAGGGGAAGAATGTAATACCCTGTTAAACTCTGATATCGGAATTCCCAACTTCCGGCAGAATCTCCGTTGGAATCGGGAATTTCTCGGATGTCAGAGCCTTCTAGAAGGGTAAAATAAAGGTTTTGTAAAATGTTTTTATATGTTTTTATGGTTTTAATGAAGAAAGAAATTGAGTTTTGAAAGAAAAGACCAAGGAAGGAAAACCCAGGTTCAGCCACCGAACCTCAAGTTCGGCCGCCGAACATGGGGAGCTTGCGGAAGCTCTTTTGGGCCCCGAAGGTGGTCTGGCCAGCCACCTATAAAAGGCCTCTTGTCCGAAAATGGGTGAGTTTTCTCTCTCTATTTTCGGGCATAGATGAGATTTCGCCCTTCCATGGTCGATTTGTTGTGACTTTCGGCTCTGGAAGGACTTTCGACCGCCGAACCCTACCCCCGAAAGTGCCCGACTTTCGGATCTGGAGGGACCTTCGGCCGCCGAACCTGCCGCCGAAAGTCTCCTGTCCAGCCTTCCTTTGCCTGTTTTCAATGCATGTTTTGTGATGTTTCAGGGGGTTTTTGAGGAGTTTTTTAGAGTCATGTTAGAGTATGTTTGGTCCCTCATTTGAGTCCACCTGTGTAGGATCGGACCCGAGGAATCGAGGTGATCAGCAGTGAGATAGCTGCTTCAGAGTTAGTTCAGAGTCAGACAGAGGTGAGTAAAACATAACTCTTTTATTTTTAAAGCAATCAAACTTTTTAATCATGTTCATGCATCATGATATGTAATAGGTTGTTTGCAGTAGTATTCACGAATATGACGCATTGCATTATTTATTATGGATGTGGATGGACAACAGAATGACCCATTAGCCCTCTAGATATTATGTTATGTAATGAAAGACCAGGACTGCCATTCTATGCCCCTGGCACAGAGTATAGGAAAGACCAGGTGTGGCCTGCACTACGCCCCTGGCACAGAGCTTATGTTATGTAATAGAAGTCCTGAGGAGCTCCACCGTGGGCCGGGCACAGAGTAGAGGGATTTTTGGGTCAGTCCATCCGTGATGTGAATTGTTTGTGCTGTGACGCATTTCATGAAAGCATATGTTTATTATAATGTTTTTACAGTTCTGCTCACTGGGCTTTAGTAGCTCACCCCTTTCCCCTAACCTCCAGATTTGCAGGGTCAGAGATAGCAGGAAGTCAGCAAGGGTAATGGTTATGTCATGTAATAGTCTAGCAGTGGACATGAAATGTAAAATGACGTAATGTAAAAGTAATGTAATGAGGATTAGCATTGTGTTTGGCCCTAATATTTTTTGTAAATCCCTGTTGTATATGGTCTTTATGTAAATATTTTAATAATGAGATATATTGAACCAGGCTTGATTTTATAAGATGTTGACCCTACTAGAGCTTTTGATGAGGGCTCTTGACTCGCGGTTGTCGAAGCCGGTCAAAAATAACCTTTCCGGTTATCAACAATTTTACAACTGCAGATAGTGGTAAAGGATCGAATCCATAGAGAATTGTAAACTTATCTATTTTCCTCAACAAGATCAAGAGAATTAACTGAAAGCGCAACTGAAAGCAAGTAACTGAAAGCGGAACAAAAGTAAAGTGCAATAAAGTAAAAAGGGGGGTTTTGAGATTGATTTGATTAAACTAATTATGGACAGCAATTAAATCAGCAAGTAATAATAAAATAAAAGAGGAAATCAATATGAGAAAGATCTAGTTGAAGATATGGATCCACCTTGGTTGCTTGGATTGATCATTGAAACTCATGTTCTCTTAATTGGTTCAATAGATTAGTTATGGAGGTGGAAGACGCTTCTCACCACCATGTCTCTCCTTATGATTAAATCAATTAGGGAATGTCCTCTAATCAATTACTAATTAACAAATTGCCAAGGAACGTCCTTGGGCCTTAGGCATCAAAACAATTATCAATTGCATGAAGAAAGAGAGAGATCCAATCCTAGCTACTCCAAACGCATGAAGATGGTGCTAGATCATACAATTCCTTGGTTTTTACACCAAGTGTTCTTAGGTCAGAATATTTCCAGCAATTACGGACTAAAAATTTCCCAACTAACAATCAATTAACTTTGCAATCAAGAATCAAGTGGCCAATTTGATCAAAACAACAAAACAATCTTAGATTCAAGCACACAATTGTATGAATATTGAACTAATCAAAGACAAATAGTTTATGTTCAGATCTCACAATCCATAAAACAACCTTGGTTTCATCCTCAACTAGAATTAAAGGTTTCAGCCACTCATAGCTGAAACAAAAACCAAAAACAAGAAGAGAAGATGGAGAGGATGAACCGAATGGTGGAGGAGAAGGAGGTGGAGCGCCGGTCCTTGCTTGGCCGAATGGGGGAGAGGCAATCTGCCTCTTCTTGTCTTTATAAGGCCTTTAAATATGTCTTGAGAGGCTGCTTAGGGTTTCTTGGGTGTCCATACATCTTTTAGAGGCTGCCCAAAGTGCCCTTGGTCCAATATGTGCCTTCTATGTGCATGTGTGAAGGCAAAAACGTGGAGCATGTATCAAATTGCAAGGGATGGGCTCTTTGGTCTTTTAATTGCTGTTCAAGGTCTTCAAGATACTACCCAAGTGTGTTCAAGTTGCTGCCCAAGTTGCCTCTTCACTTCCCCTTGCCGCCCATTCACAATTAAGGAAGGTGGAGCCTCCTTTTGCAATCTTGAATTTTGAATGTGCAAGGCATGAAGTGGGAAAATGTGATCTTTGGATTTGGTTTCTTTAAGAAGCTGGATCTTGAAATCCAAAATCTGAATATGAATCTTGGAGATTTGAATTTCAAAATACTTTCCTCATTTGGCTCTTCATATAAGGCAGCTTGAGATAAGGCTTCTTGAATAAGGAAAAGGCTACTTGGAGATTTGAAATTTGAATTTCAAATTGCCTTGGCTGAATGTTATTTCCATATTTACCACTTTCCTTATTTAGAACTTTCCTTATTTAGGTTGACTTGATTCCAACTTGGCAGACTTGCTCTCTTTTACTCCAATTAAGACAATTTTAGGGGGATTTTCTCCAAAATGTCCTTTTGCACCTTTTTCTGCAAAACAATGCCAAGAGCACTAAATTAAGCAGAAATCATGTAAATAATCATCAATAATATCAAGATAAAATGGACTAAAATATGTTCTATCAGCTCTAGTATGGAGTTTTATGTTTACAGATATGATGTATGTGCAGGTCAGGCTTGGTAAAAGAAAAGTTTAAATTTTTTTATGAAAATGTATGATCATGTATGGGATTTTATCAGGTACACAGGATGCTTAGTAGGCTTGCTACGGGTTCCGGCGACCTTAAGTCGATCTGAATCCTAGTGCCGTAGCGGTCCGGTTTCCGGGTCGTTACAATGATGGCATCCTCCACATAGATTTGGTTATCCACATAAGTGAAAATGGGACCGTCAAAGGAAGAGTCAGAGGCAGAACTTCCACCAGTAGCAGAAGAAGAAGAAAAAAAGCACCCCTATTCATTTCTATAAAAGGAAAAGCAAACAGGAAATGCCCTGAAACAAAGGAGTAAAAATGGAGAAGAGAAGCGGTCAGGACTTTTATAGACATCAGCTGTAGGCAAAAGTAGAGAAGTAGGCAAAATGATACAAGCAAGGAAGGCCAATCTAATCGTGCCTTGTGTCCCAGATTGAGTAAACAAACTGTCACCCTTGAATCTGAAAAATCAAAGACCAGCGGAGAGACCTTTGATGTAATACAACAATCGCCCAAAGTAAGTCATGAGCTGTCATCATAAAATAGGGACACGTAGTAAGAGTCTGATAAACGAATGCGCTGTCCCACCCAAGGAAATAAACCCGGATGTCGCTATACCCGACTCTTTATCTAGACTCGCCCTCCTCTTAAGAAGTCTAGTTTTCATATAAAATTACCATTAATAGACACAATTTAGCAGATTCCCATTATGCCTGTAATCACAGGATTTCCGACCAATTAAACCTGCAAGATCTCTTATCAATTAGTCGGGTATATAATCGTCAGATTATCAAGAAATATTATATTTACCTTTGTCCTTTTACGATATAAAAGCGGACGACCACAAAAATAAAAGTACGCAATTCTCTTACACTACTACTCTCAAATTCTACATTCGCATTATTTTTCAGTTACTGATTTGAACGTCGAAATGGCTGTCGTAGACGCTAACAACTTTACATTCTCTTTCTTGCATATTTAGCCAATCACAACATGATTTCTTTCCGACCGCATCACTATACTCTGTTTAATGTAATTTAAAATTTAAAATATGTTAAAGAATTATTAGAGAATAATTGTATGTGGTATTAAATTTTATTTTTTTCGAGTCATTTTATGAAATATTTAATTTATAAATATTATAATTTTTATAACTCTAAATTTTTAATAAATCAGATATTTATTTAATTAATGATTTCCAGTACTATAAATATTTCATTAGGTACTTAACCAGGCAAATTTGGTAAAATGGTGGGGACATAGGAATCGCAATCTTGAATAAAAACATATGTGAGAAACGGAGCATGAAATAAATGTCACCAACGACGTCACGGACGATTGGCAGACCGTTCCGTTGAACAGAGAATTGCTGGTTCAGTCGTTTGCATTATTTTCAGATGTCCATCCGGCATCACGTCGGGATTTTACGATAGCGTTCATAGGTTTATTTTTTTCAGACTCACTTACAACATTTTAAATCCCTACAGCAAACTGCAGGAGGTTGAAATTGATTTCAAGACTTTGAAATCGACAAGCATATAATTTGTCAATGCGCTAAAGAGATATTAGTATCAATGGGTTTATAATTATTCATCAAGCATTATTGACAAGGAAAATAAATTTAATTATTTAAATAAAAAATAATTTAACTCAATTAACTTTAAAATAGTAATTGATTTAATCAAATAATTAATTTTTTAATTATATTTTTAATAATTAATATTGTAATATTGTATTAAATATTAAGGATCACAAATCCAATTAGTTTCAATCCAGTTTTAGGTTTAAATTTATTGAATTGCACTTCAATTGTGTGTCTCTTTATTAGACTCTTAAATATTTATTTTCAGACTTCAATTCAAAGCTCTTAAATATTCATTTTTCAGACTTCAATTCAAAGCTCTTAAATATTTATTTCTTTAATTCAGACTTATGAGTTGAGTGACTCAAATTTAATATGATATTATAATCGTTTTATCTTATATTGGTTTTCTTAAATATTTTAAACTCTATTTATTTCTAATTATAATCTCAATTTGAATAGAAAAATGCAATTGGTGATTTCAAATCGAACCCAATTAGAAAAATAAAAAAGAAAATTTTTAAAGACCAAAACCGAATTGAATACAGATGGAACTGAATGGATTTATTTTAATTTAGTTGGATTCCGTCCATCAGTTTACTCCAAGTTTCAAAAAACACTGCAATACCATCACTTTTCAGAGCAAAAGATGCCCAATATCAAGCAATAATTCATTTCGCAAATCACCCAACACAGTTCACAAATCATCCACAGAAAAATTTCATTTCCTATATTCAATAAATACCCAAATCATATTACAAACTCAAATAAACAATTACCATTACTAGAGATGAATAACAAATTAACATTCAAATTTTTAAGAACAACGTATAAAAGTAAAAACCCTATAAATTTACAAAGAAATGTGAAGTTTTTGAATCTACTAAACTCTGAATCAAACCATTCAAAATTTGCTTGTAGATCTAGAAGCTTGAGGAACAGAAGAAGAAGTAGCGCGAGAAAGTGAGGATCTTTGTGTAGAAAAACTGAAGCAGAAGCGTCGTTCACTTCCTTGAGTTCTGAGGGTCTTGTTTACAGGAAGAAGCAACAACGTTGTTCCCTTCGTTTATGGAAAGAAGACACAAATAATGGTGAACAAACATCCCCTTGCAAATAGAACTGAGAGAGAGAGCGAGAGGCAGAGTACGGGAAGAAGCTTGGATAAGGATGGTCTCTTGTGTCATTTAGAGAGAGAGAGGAAGAGTAGAGTACGGGAAGAAGCTTGGGTAAGAATGGGTCTCGTGTCGTTCAGAGAGAGAGAGAGAGAGGGAGAGAATACGAGAGGAAGGGGTGGCTACACAAATTGAGGGGGTTAGAGTTTTTTTAAGATGGATTTATATACTCATACTGTCGGTTCAATTTTCTCCATTGATTTCCATTAATTAACCGAACCAAATCAAAAATTAAAAATTCTGAAAAATAATAATTAAATCAAATTGAATGAACTAAATAATTAAATCAAATAATTCAGTTTGATTTGAACCTCGATTAAAATAAAAAAGTCTACATTTCTAAATTTAAAATGAATCATAAATCTCATATAAAAATTTTATACACTTTTTTTTTACCTAATTTTTAGAGTAAGTGAAACCTGATTAAATTTAATAAAATTAATAATGCATCATCAACACAATTGAACATTATTATCAAATGAAAGAATGATACTTCACTTAAAAAAAAATTTTTAAAAATCTAACTGATTTATATATTATACAAAATGTTGTTTTTTATGTGTGTATAGAATAACCCTAACTCTGCCAACTCTGTTATCTATTCTTTATCCCCTTCTGTTTCTTTTTCTTATTTTTGCATCCCTTGTGCCCCTCCTCCATCGCCACTTCTGCTTGTGTGTTGGTCCATCATCATCGTCACTTATGCTTGGTTGCATGGTCCGTTGCTATTGATTGTAATTTGCTTCGGCGTTGTCGCAATAACAAATGTCGTCGGTTGCATCAGCCCCTCATCCCTTAGCTTCTGTGAATAACAACAGCTCCTCATCACTCGCGTTAGCCCATTGTTCACCAGGCATCAGCTACTCTTTCCATCCCCAAATATCAGAATGGCTATGCCCCCACTCTTGAGTCTTGAGATTAGTTATTTGTTGTATAAATTGTTATGATCTCATTATGGGCTCACCTTTTGTTATTGTCAACCCCTCTTATCTTATTACTATATCATTTTTGTTTTTCGTTCATGAGAAACCTTTTCACCATAATTAGAGTAACTTCTAATTTTAAGAGAATTAAATTTTAAAAATTTAAACGTTGAATTAAAAAAATACAGAGATAAATCCGTTAATTATATTATATTTCAATAATATAAAAGTAATTTTTTTTATTATATTATTCTTATTTAATTTTCAAAATTTTATCATATATCTCATTTAATATATTTTTTAATAATTTTAATAATAAATATATTTATAGACTATTTGTTATCAAAATATGATAATAGCTTATCAACCACTTAAAATCATCTCAGCGATTAAAATTTTAAATGTTTATAAGTTTCAAATAGCTATAAGTACTAAACTATTATAATCTAATTTTTAAGTACTAAATTACTATCTTTGTTCTATAATTTTTATTTATATTTTCATTTTTAAATGTCCCAAAATATTATCCTCTTTTCTTTTTTACATTATGATTAACATATAAATTCACTATTTTGATTTTATCTTATTTCAACATAATCTCTCATTATTTTTTTTTTCAAATAAGAATTCAAACTAATGTCACTTGATAATGTCATTTGAAAAAGAAAAAGTATGAGGTGACTTGTGCCTTGCTGGTAACTACTAACAGTTTGAGTATTTCAAATTGTGTACTTTGGAATCTATATTATGGTCGCTTTTATATTATTAGAAGATAGGTTAGTCACTCATTTTTTTTCTTAGAATGTAAAGTTATTAGCAGCGGATAAGGGATCCCATATTTTTCAAGATTCTTGAGATCGTGTAGTAATAGATGTCAACGGTTAAGTGATAATATTCTGGATTTCCAGGAATGGGCGAGATTTGATAGGACTGAAGATTAATCATATGAGGAATAATGATCTGAGTTTTAGAGAACCCATTGACCATGTTAAAGGGACGCAGATGTGAAATGTACCAATGTGGCTAATTAAGGTTTGCCATGTGTCTACCTATGTAGCATGCTGCTAGCAAGACCTTCGAACCTGAAGAATAAAAGACTTGGAGGAAGGACTTCTGATATCACTCCATACTCGTCCAGTCAGCCTTGACTTATTGGTCGTCCCTCATCAGTCTTCGATAGTGACGTGTTTGTGAGTCATTCGTTCATAATTACACCCCTATAAAACTCTAGTCTTGCCTTCCTCTCAAACTTTTGCTTCCTTCATGGTTTTAGATTCTTGCTGTAATACCTTCTCTTGTGCCTCCTTCTTCCATCTTTAGATTTTCAGGTAATCCTTAATCCTTTTTTCCCTTTTTCTTTTAATTTCATTGAAAATGAACCACCCATATGCTTCATCTTAAATTCTCGAGGTTTCTGTTCACTTTGTGTACAACTACTCATCTTCAAGTTCCTTAAATTCCACAAGCCCTACAGGCTCTTTTGCAACTCCCATTCGATTTCCTACCCCTATCGTTCCTTTAAGGCAAATTCTTAGTTATAGGGAGATCGTGCTAATTAATAACATCCCTTCTGCAATAACAAAGAGGCACTTGACAAATTTGTGCGCCTCCTACCAAATTTCTAATGAGCTTTTTAAAATCCTCGCCCCTTACTTTCACATTCATATAGATGGTCGCATTCCAGAGCAGGATACCTTCATAGTTTATGAGGAGCAAATGAAGGTAGGGCTAACATTTCCAATTGACCAGTTCTACATGGATGTCCTAACCGTTCACAAGTTATATACCGCCTAACTTCACCCTAACTCTTAGTGTATATTGGTTGCCTTTAAGTTCCTTTGCATAAATAATGGAATAGAGATGAACATGGCCATATTCTCCCAACTTTACCAATTGAGAACGAGGCAAAATAAGGAGTACTAGTTCTTCAACAGTCGTAAGAGGTAGATACTATTTGATTGCTTCCCCTCCTCACTTAAGTAATGGAAGAACAAGCCTTTTTATGAGGAACCTAGTATTCGACGAGTTTGACGACCTATAGATAGAGTGGAATTTTTTTACTCAATTAAGAAAGGAATGCAGGAACTAAAGCTAGGAAGATGTTAAATCTATAAAACATTTGAAGGATATTACTATCCGAAAAAAGGTTGACGTGACAGTAGTTGTCAGGAACGCTCTTGATGCCTGGTAGAGTCAATAACAAGCTAGATAGGTGAGGCACCCAAGGTTTGAGTACCCATGATGTTACTCAAGCTATTATCTCTCACCAATCCTCCAAAGCAAGAATACTATAAGACATGGTATTCTACTAAAAACTTTAAACATTAATCTACAGTATTTACTGACTTTTTCCTTTATAAAGGTATGGCTGGCAACAAATAATGGGACAGGCTGTTCGTGCTGCTAAAAGAGGAGCTAAAGCACCTGCCACTCAATACGTGGCTCCTCCAGCCAAATGCCCTCGACATGCTGGTGTATCAATCCAACCTACCAAGACCTAGTTTCCTATAGTATTGGTTGGGCAAATCGACCTCCTCAAGCAACTACAACCATTAACTGAAGTCCTCCTCCACCCTTTTTAGCACCTCATGCTCCATAACGAGGATAAAATATGGCAGACTGGTTTAGGGTTTAGGGTTCTAGTGCCCCTTAGCCTAGAGGCATACAAAACCTTGCACTCGCCCTTACTTAAGTAGGTTCCCTTCTTAAATAACCCAGGCTTTCTTCCCTTATTCCAAGATGGTCTTGCTTCCAGCCAACAGTGCTGCAAAAAATCAGATCTAGAGAGGGAAGTGAAGGCTATCAAGGATAAAGTCTAGGGGCTGGAGGGGCAGATAAAGGAGTTAGAGGGCCAAGTCCCATAATTACACAGCAGCCACCAAAATAATTGAGCTTGAGTGTGAACTGATGAGGTTATTTCTCATGGGGGTGTATTATATGTTGAGGCTCAAGAGGCTATAAAGGAGGGGGTTATTGAGCATTTTCCCATAGAGGAGTATAAATGGATTGATGACTTGGTCCATGATGATAAGGATAAGGAAGAATTTGGTGATGGTGCTAATGAAGACCCTCCTAAAAATATAATAAATACTAAAAATTATGATCTTGTAATTGTAGATACTCGAGAGGAAGAAACTAAGGACCCTCCTACCTCTTAGGTCGTAAAAATTTTAAGTTTAATGAAACATGGTTGTTTTTGCCCTCCTCATTGTGTGACCCATTGTTGCTAAGATTGTTATTTCTACTTTATAATGATTGAATAACATATGCCTTTAAAATTTTATTAAGGACTAACTCTCTGGCTAGTCCTGGTAGCATTATTTCTAGTGTGATCAATATGCTTCTTTGTACCTTGGCATTTTCTTTAAGGGGCTAACATCCATTACTTTTCTAGTAGTAACCCACCTTATAGCAACTTTCTGACAACTTAACACCTTAGAATTTTCTTTTAAGGGACTAACAATCATTTCTCGCCTATCGATATCCTGCCTTATGGCGATTGTCTAGCAACTTATAATTTGTGCTCAGCAATCCAACTCTCTATTAAAATGCTTTTGAAAATAATTAAATAATCAAAAGATACTTAAGAAATATTTTATTGATAAAATATTCATAGGTTAAAGATGTTTTAAGAATTAGAAATGACTCCGCCAATTTATAAGCACTAGGGCGAATAGCTTTAGAGATTTATAAGTTATCTTCAAATTCTCGCCCATCTTACCAAACATGGCATCCCCTCCTTTAACATTAGACTTTTTGAGGACTAAGTTCCTTACAATGGACCTGTAGGATTTGACTATGACATTAAACAATTGTGACATTTTTTGTTTGTAAACTGCCATTTTAATGATGGCTTATTCTCTAGCGTACACGACTTAATCCATATTGAAGATCATTTCCTCCGAATTACTTGAAATATCTGAGTGCTCAATCCTAAAACTGCTGACTTGGACCTCCACAAGTATCATTATTTCATCTCAATAAACCATAGAGAATGAAGTTTCACCTGTTGCAACTCGAGGGGATGGTCATGTAGGCCCAAAGAACATGAGGCAACTCCTTGGGCCATCGAACTTTTGCTTTATCGAGTTTTTCAAACTTTAGAAGATGGTTCTGTTGGTAACCTTAATCATGCCATTGTTTTAAAGGTGATAACCTGAGATATATCGCAAGTCAATGTCTCACTTCCTCTAAAATTTTCTAAATTTGGAACTTGTAAATTGTATTCCATTATCAGCAATAAGAAACTTTTCTATGCTAAATCGTGTCAAAATATTCTTGCTTACGAAAGAGATGGTATATTGTGAATTGATGGACTGAACAACCTATGTCTCAGCTAATTTGCTAAAGTGGTCTATTGCAATGATAACAAATTTTCTTAAACTAGATGCTTTTGAAAATGGGTCAAGAATATCTAGTCCCTACTAGAAGAATGGCCAGGGGCTTCTTATTGGTGACTAAACTTCCCCGGGTATTTGAAGGATGACTGAGTGAAGCTAGTATTTTTGCACCTTTAGACTAGCTCCTTTGTATTGTGCATCACCGTTGACTAGTAGAAACCTTGCTTGGAAGCTTTGCGGGTGATTGCTCAGGCTCCTTCATGACTTTCACATTCTCCTTCATAAATTTCTTTAAGCACGCTCAGGCCCTCCTCTTCGGTGATGCATTTTAGGCAAGGTTACAAGGCAGACCTCCTATACAACCAAACATTAATTAGTGTGTATTTTAAAGATTTTCAAATTACCTACTTGGCTTCTAGGTCATCCTCGGCAGCACACCCTTAGTGAGGAAGTTGTGAACGGTCTAGGATACTTAGCTTTTACCTAAACGATTCGGGTTCTAATTTCGATAATGGAACCAAATGATGTCATCTGAACAATGTCCTTTGATTCTTTGATTGAGTGTCAACCTGTAAAAAAGTATGAAGTGGTTAGTATCTTGTTGGCAATTACTTCGACGCTTAAGTTAGTATTCTGTAAACATAGACGAGTAATATATTCAATGTAAAATAGCTTGAGTGTTTAGAATTGTAAACCTTAGAATCTATATTATGGTTGCTTTTATATTTTTAGTAGATAGAGTTAGTTACTTGATTTTCTCTTAGAATCTAGAATTATTGGCTAGTAGATAAAAGATTTCATATTTGTTATGATTCTGGAGATCGTGTAGCAACAGATGCCAATGTGTAACGACCCGGAACCGGACCACTACCGGCGCTAGGATCCAGATCGACTTAAGGTCGCCAGGACCCGTAGCAAGCCTACTATACATCTTGTACATCTGATAAACATTTTAGAAAACCTTTATTTTACCCTTCTAGAAGGCTCTGACATCTGAGAAATTCCGGGTTCCAAATGAGATTCCACCGGAAGGTAGGAATTCCGGTGCCGGGGTCTAGCCAGGTATTACATTCTTCCCCCCTTTAAGAACATTCGTCCCCGAATGTTCAACAAACAAGCATAGCAACAAGGAAGCACACATAAAACATAGAACACTCACTTTAGAAGAGATAAAGATATCGCTGGAGTATGAACTCCCGGGTCTCCCAAACACACTCTTCCATATTGCGGTGATTCCAAAGGACTTTCACCATCGGAAATTTCTTGTTCCTCAACTTTCTGATCTGCATGTCTATGATCCGCACTGGTTGCTCAACATAGGTGAGATCTCCTAGGATCTCCACATCTGACTCATTAAGAACCTTGCCCGGATCTGACACGAACTTCCATAGCATAGAAACATGGAAAACCGAATGGATTATCTCCATGGAAGTAGGTAAATCCAACTTGTACGGTACATCCCCAACCTTTTGCAAGGCCTCAAAGGGTCCGATGTATCGTGGAGCTAGCTTACCTTTCTTCTCAAAACGAGCCACCCCTTTCATAGGAGACACCTTGAGCAACACCATATCTCCCTCTTGAAATACTACAAGCTTTCTACGGACATCTGCTTAACACTCCTGCCGGCTCACAGCCATTTTGATTCTTTTTTCTGACCACCGGCATTCTCTCTGCCGTAAAATGGGATAAACTGCCAAGTGATTTTTGGCTGAAGGCATCTGCCACAACATTTGCCTCATCCGGATGATGAATCTTGCAATCATAGCCACTAAGCGGTTCTACCCATTTTCTCTGCCTCAGGTTCAACTCTTTTTGACTCAAGATGCACTGCAAGCTTTTATGATCTGTAAAGATCTCTCATTTTACTCCATAAGGTAATGCCTCCACCTCTTGAGTGCAAAGGTCATAGCTGCCATTTCTAGATTATGTGTAGGGTAATTCAACTCATGCTTCTTCAGCTGCCTAGAAGCACAAGCAATTACCTTCTCATACTGCATCAACACACAATCTAGTCCCACATGGGATGCACCACAGAACATTGTGAAGTCTTCATTACTGGTAGGCAGAGCTAACACCGGTGCTGACGTCAACCTTTTCTTTAACTTTTTAAAGCTTCCTTCACACTATTCTGACCAAACCAACTTCTGATTCTTTCTTGGTCAACCCGGTCATAGGAGCAGCAACTCTGGAGAAGTTCTGGATGAACCTCCTGTAGTAATCTGCTGAACCCAAAAAGCTCTTAATCTATGTCACTATAGTGGGTCTGGGCCAATTAGCTACAGTGATAGAGCATATTTTAGTCCATATTATCATTATGTTTTTAATGTTTATTTGCATCTTTTCCGCTTAATTTTGTGGTTTTAATCATGTTTTGTAGATATTAGGTGTGAAAAGACATTCTGGTGAAAATGCTCTTAAAACTTCCAAAAAGTGCGAAATATGGAAAGTTCCAAATAAGGAAAGTTTTCATATATGGAAAGTTCTAAATAAGGAAAGAGTCAGATAAGGAAAGCACAGTTGGCAGACCATTTGAAATTTAAACTGCAGATCTTTCTTGCCTTTTTCAGAATGTGAAGCCAAACAAGGAAAGTGCCAAATAATGAAAGTGTCAGAAAAGGAAAGCGCAATCAACATAAGATTTGAAATTCAAATTACAAATCCTTCTTTCCTTATATGAGAAGTCAAATATGGAAGATAACAAATAAGGAAAAGTGCAGTCAGCAGACCATTCGAAATTCAAATCACGAATCTTTCTTTCCTTATTTAAAGATATGCAGACACCTCAGCAGATCCTCCTATTCAGGAAGCAAGATCTCAAGATGCACTTGGCCTTTATTCAGTCCAGATTCAAGGGGATGCACTTGGCTCTTATTTAGTCTAGATTCAAGATTGAAATTCAAACGAAGGCTCTACCTAATAAGGCAAGTAAGATCACGCTCCTCTTTCCCTTCTAAGAGCCAATCCGCGCGCCTTCTTGCCTTCTGAAGACCAAGGCACGCCACTTTCCCTCTGAAGAGCCTGTCGTGCGCACAACTTCCTTCTGCAGTGCATTCCACGCGCCTCTTTCCTTCTGAATAATTTACAATGCGATTCTTTCCTTTTCAGACACAACTTGGGCAGCAAGCACCACTTGGGCAGCAACTTGGGCAGCAATGAGACCTAGGGCAACACTTTCAACTATAAAAAGACACATAAGGAGCCTCCACTAGGGGTGAGCATTCGGTCAGTTTGGTTCAAAACCGAACTGAACCGAATAAACCAAAAACTGAAATTTTAGTGTTTATGAAAACCGAACCGAATCGATTTTGGTCAGAAACCGAATCGAATCGAACCGGTCTGATTTGGTTCGATTCAGTTTGGTTTGATCGGTTTTGATTTTTAATAATTTTTTTATTTTTTACACTTTATTTTTAATATCAGTTCGGTTTGATTTTTTCTGATCAAAACCGAACCGAACCGAAATAACCAAAATTTTTGAAATTAAAAACCAAATCGAACCGAAATATATAAAAAACCGAACTAAAATTTCAAATCGATTCGGTTCGGTCGGTTTTTTCGGTTTGAACCGAATACTGCTCACCCCTAGCCTCCACACATCTTTTACAGACCACCTTGGAGACACCTACGGGATTTACATCTCTTCTTCTACCTTTCTTCTTTTTCTTTTATTTTTGGTTTTGATTCATCCATGAGAGGCTGAAATATTTTATTCTAATTGAAGATTAGGTGATACTTTAGTTGTTATATGGATTAGGAGACTTGATCAAACATTGTTTAACTTTTGGTTGTTCAATATTTATGCAATTTCATGCTTGATTTCAATATTGCTTTGTTGTTTAGATCTACGTTGATTCTTGATTGCAAGGTAATAATATGTTAGTCTGGATGATTTAAGTCCATAATTGCTTGGATTATTCAAACATAAGAACACTTGATGTAAAAACTAAGGAAATTGTATGATCTAACGACATCTCATGCATTTGAGTAGTTAGGATTGGATCTCTCTATCTCTTCATGCAATTAACAATTGTTTTGATGCCTAAGGCCCAAGGACGTTCCTTGGCAATTTGTTAATTAGTAATTAATTAGAGGACGTTCCCTAATTGGTTTAATCATAAGGAGAGACATGGTGGTGAAAAGCGTCTTCCATCTCCATAACTAATCTATTGAATCAATCAAGAGAAACTAAGTGTCAATGATCAATCCCAAAAACTGAAGTGGATCCAATTCTTCAACTAGAGCTTTTCTCATTATTGTTTACTCTTTATTTTTATTATTCGCTTTACTTTTATTACTTTCAATATTAGATCAATTAAATCAATCTCAACCCCCCCCCCCATTTTACTTTCAGTCTGTTTGTTTTCAGTTTATCTCGTTTTTAGTTTATTTGGCTTTCAGTTTTATTTTCTTTCAGTTTATCTCGCTTTCAGTTTTATCTCATTTCAGTTTATCTCGCTTTCAGTTTTATCTCATTTCAGATTATTCCGCTTTCAGTTTTATCTCGTTTTAGTTTATTTTGCTTTCAGTTTATTTTACTTTCAGTTTATTTCTCTTTCAGTTTATTTTTGTTTCAGTTAATTCTCTTGGTCTTGATAAGGAAAATAGGTAAGTTCTCAATTCCCTGTGGATTCGATCCTTTCACCACTATCTACAGTTGTAAAATTGTTGATAACCAGAAAGGTTATTTTTGACCGACTTCGACAACCGCGAGTCATACAGCTTCAACTTTCTTGGGATCTACCTCGACTCCCTTTTTGATATATCATGACCCAAGAAAGATATGCTCCTTAACCGTAACTCACATTTGGAGAACTGGGCATCCAAGCCGTATTCTCTCAGAGTTTGCAACACTGTTCTCAGATAATGGGCATGCTCCTCTGCGTTCTGGAATACACCAAGATATCATCAATGATGACAATAACAAAGTCATCCAGAAACTGACTAAAAACTCTGTTCATGAGGTCCATGAATGCTGCAGGGGCATTGGCTAGCCCGAACGGCAATACTAGGAACTCATAGTGCTCATATCTAGTCCTGAACGCCGTCTTCGACACATCTTCTTTCTTGATTCTTAGCTGGTGGTACCCGGATTTCAGATCTATCTTGGAGAAGCAACTGGCTCCTGCTAGCTGGTTTAAAATAGATCGTCGATCCTAGGTAACAGATACTTGCTCTTGGTAGTGACTTTGTTCAACTGCCTGTAGTCGATACAAAGTCTTAAGGATCCATCCTTTATTCTCATAAACAACTCTAGAGCACCCCAAAGTGAGGTACTCGGTCGGATGAAACCTTTGTCTACCAACTCTTGCAACTGCTCCTTTAGCTCCTTCAATTCTGCTGGTGCCATCCTGTAGGGAGGGATAGAGATTGGTCTGGTCCCCATCATCATTTTAATTTCAAACCCTATCTCCCTAGCAGGTGGTAAACCTGGCAGCTTGTCTGGGAAAGCATCTAAGAACTCTCTGACTACGGGCACTGAGGCGGCCTCCTTGACCTGACTACTATGCTCTCTAACATGAGCAAGAAACCCCTGGCAACCTCTCCTGAACAACCTATGAGCTTGTAGGGCTAATATCAAACCTTTAAGTATCTCTACTCTGTCCCCTCCAAAGACTACCTCTGATCTATCCTGATCTCTAAACCTGTCTACCTTGTCTCTGCTATCCAAGGTAGCACCATGAGTAGAAAGCCAATCCATCCCTAGAATGACGTCAAAAATCAGTCAAATCTAGAACCACAAGGTCGGCTGAAAGGCATCTACCCTCAACATACTCTGAACTATACCGGCAGACTGACTCTGCCATAGATGGATCACACTTGGGTCCACTGACCCAAAGAGGACACTCTAACCTAAAAGCTATCAAACCCAACCTCTCTACGGCTCTCGAAGCAACAAGGAAAGAGAAACATCAGGGTCTATCAAAGCATACACATCAGAACATAGGAGAGTGAGATTACCTGTCACCACCACGTTCGATGTGTTAGCCTCCTGCTGGGTCATGGAGAAAATCCGAGCTGGAGCTGATGGACCTTCTCCGCGGGAACCTACTGAAGAAGAGGCAGTCCCCCTTCCTCTGCCTCGACCACTGCCCTGCATTATGGCTGGAGCTACTGGTTGATTTACACTGCCTGAAGTTGTCTGCTGGGACTATGTCAACAAGGTCGCAGTGGGACACTCACGTGCCATGTGCCCCTCCTGTCCGCACCGGAAACATGCTGTGGTCCCAATCCGACAGACTCCCTTGTGCGGCCTACCGCACCTCGTACATCTGGAGCCATCCGAACCAGAGCTCGAACCATCGCCTAATCCCATACCAGACTTTAACCTGTTCTAGAACTTGTTCTTCTTCGATCTTCTGAGGCCTCTGTCTCCCTTTTTACTTCGTGGCAGCCTCACTCAGAGAGGAGAGATTAACATTCCATGTCCCCGGGATTTTGGAACTCGAAGATTGTGCCACCTTTTGCTTAACTGACCCCTCAATGATGGCACTAGCCTCCATCTTTCGTGCTGCATCCACAATAGTGTGGAAGCTCTCCCTCTCTGCTGTAAGGATCAGGGAGGAATACCTAGAGTGAAGTCTCATGGTATACCTCCGGGCTTTCTTCTAATCTGTATCATATGCTTGCCCCACCTACTGAAGCAACTCAAGGAACTTGTCTGTGTACTCATCTACACTCATATCCTCCGTCTGCCTTAGCTGCTCAAACTCAACAACCTTTAGCTCCCTTGAACTTTCTGGAAAAGCCCATCCTGCAAACTCCTTAGCAAACTGCTCCCAGGATAAGCTCTCCAACCTTGGGTCCACATAGTTTTTCAACCATTCTCATGCTTTCTTGCATTTCAATGTGAACCCCGCCATCTGAATGGATCTACTATCACTGGCTCCTAGCTCATCCGTTATCATCTTCACCGTTTTAAGGTACTCAAACGGATCATCACCTGTCTTGAACTTGGGAGCATCCAGCTTCAGGTAATCTGTTATCTTTACCTTGCTCCCTACAGATGAGCTAGGTTTGGATATTTGAACATCCGGGACTATAGGTTCTGCTGGTGGAGGAGGAGGTGTAGCATTCCCTGGGTTAGGGTTTGCTGGATTTTGATAGAAGAGTGAGGGTGGAAACATAGGATACTGTGGATATGGCGGGTAAAAGGGAGGATAGGGCATAAAGGTGGGATATGGGTTATAGCTAGAGAAATCCGATGTACCTCCCATCGGATACCCTGGCCCCTGAGGGTAGGGTGGATACTGTGGTGGGTAAGCAAAACCCGAGGCCTGAGCACCTCCTTAGGACTCTCCCATATCCTCTTCTGACATACTCATGCCCAGACTACTATCTCTTCTCTGTTCGTCCTCCTCTGATCCCCTCACATCAACTGACCTTCCACCTTGAACTGTCCCCCTCCTGCTTACATCAAAAGACCTTTTAGGGTCTCTTGACTTTTCCTCTCTACTTGATCTACATGACATTGTCCTTAGCAATGTAGGGGGACGGGCATCCATGCCCTCATTCTCTGGTGGGACTCCAGTCAATCGTGCAGATCGACGAGTGCCTCGCATTCTGTTCTCTGAAATAACATATACACATAAACATTAACATCATATGGTTCATGTGGAAACACATGAACCCACATCATACATACATATCATTAATGCACATGCATATCACCATGGCATTTCACATCATTATCAAGACAGGACTCTACATCCTATCCTAGTGGACATGATTTTTCCTATTGTGCTTGCCCTTCTATGACATCTATGAGCCCAACACATTCTAGGTCTGACCATATGAATCTAGGGTTCTGATACCACTCTGTAATGATTCGAAAACCGGACCGCTACCGGCGTTAGGATCCAGATCGACTTAAGGTCGCCGGGACCCGTAGCAAGCCTACTATACATCATGTACATCTGATAAACATTTTAGAAAACCTTTATTTTACCCTTTTACAAGGCTCCGACATCCGAGAAATTCTGGGTTCCAACAGAGATTCCTCCGGAAGGTAGGAATTCCGGTGCCGGGGTCTAGCCGGGTATTACACAATGATTAAGTGATAATGTCCAGGTTTGCTCAAGAATGGGTGTGACTTAATAGGACTGAAGATTAATTATCCGAGAAATAATGATTTGTATTTTGGAGAATCCATTGATCAAGTCAAATGGGTAATGGGTGACTCACAAACATGTCAATATCAAGAACCAATAAAGGACGGTCTGTAATGCTCCAAAAATTTTGATCATGAATAGTGTAATTCTCGAGCAGTGAATAGTACTACCCGAAAAGCGCCTGGTATTTTTTCCACCCATAAATAGTACTATTCAAATTACATTCAAATAATTAATCTAAAATCAAAATAAATCCATAAGTATGGTGAAAAACTGAAATGAAAAATCAACCTATGGATTTATTTAGTATTATTAAAAAATATTAAAATTAAAGTGAAATATATCATAGTTTCTCTTTGGTCAAAATTGGCATTGGTGAACTTAATCAAGTGATTAAAGAAGTGGGGAAAATGTCTAAATATGGAAGAATAGAGAGCTAATGTCCAATTAGGAGAAATTTGGGGTAAAATGCACAAAATAAGATATTTTTTGCAAGGTTTAATATGGACCCTTAGATTAAATTGCACATGGCTAAATATTGGCCATCCAAATTAGTAAATAATTCTAGAATAATAGAGAGAAAGCCATCATCTTCTTCTTCTCTTCATGCTGGCCGAAACCTTGAGGGAGAAATTCTCCATTTCCTCCATCATTTTCTCCACCAAATCTCACCTAATTTTCACCTAGCACAAACTCTCCTTCTATCTCAAATCCCTTTGCTAGCCCAAAACCAAGAAAAGGAGAGAAATAAGGAGGAAATTAGGGAAGAAAATTGTGTGAATAGTAAGCAAGTGTAGAGATTCCAAATGTATGTTAGGGGTTTTTGATGTAGGAATATTTCTTATTATCTTTATATGTGTATTTATGAAGGATATTGAATTAATATAATTTATTTGCTTATATTTCATGAAGAAAAAGTTGAATGGAAAAGTGGAAATTCTGAAGGGAAAGGAAAGGAAGAGTAGAAAATTAAAGTTTGAGGAGGTTTATGGAAGTTTAAGGTTTGTGTTCAACTTGACTTGAATAAATTTAAGAATTTTTCAATTATTTGTAATTTGAAAATCTTCTTTCTTGGTGGAATTTAATTAAATGAGTATTATTTGAGCTATATGGAATGTTATAAGCCTGAATAATGCTACAATTGATAGAAAGAAAATTTTGGTATTGATATGTAATTTGACCAAAACTCAAGTCATGGACCAAAGTGAAACTTTATTACTTTCTTGGATAGGATTGTAAATTAGCTAAGATATAGTGATAAAAAAAATTGGACTAAAAGAGAAATTAAAAAGAGGAAGATTAGCCTGGTAAAAGTTAAGTTTGGACTAAATAAGAAAAATTACTTCTTATATGTTAAATGATGTAAATCGGGTTAAATTAGAGCTAAAGAAAGGTTATTTGGACTAATAGGAAATTTTGAATTGGGTTGAATAAATAATTATAAATTTATTAAGGACTAAAGTGGAATTAAGCCTGTATAGCTTAAATTGATAGTATGAGAAATTAGGATGAAAGTATAGATTATTGAAAATTATATAGACTAAAGATAAAAGTGTCATGTATTTGAAAGTAATTTTGCAAGAGCTTGAATGAATATAGCTAAAATTTGTAGGAGCTAATAGTTCAATTATAAAGATAAGATAGGAAAAGAAATTCAAAGAAAAAGAAATGAGTGATTTGGTGTAAATATGATAAATAGGAAAAAGATATTGAATTAGATGAAAATATAAATTAGTTAAATTAAATTGGGGGCTAAATTGTGAATTTTGCAATTTATATGGTTGAGTAAAAGTAATAGATTTACATGGTATGGAAATATCATAAATCATAATTGTAAAATGATAAATGTTAGTGTATATGCCCTAGGTCATGATCTTGGACCTTTTTTGCATGTCGTTTGGTTATTAATAAAAGAGGTTTTTATCATTATTATTTGTTTGCATGTTACATAATAATAATTATCATCCCTGATTACTTATTATTATATTGATAATAATAAAATATAGCTAGTATTATTATTGATTGATAATCATCAGATGATTATGTATATGTTGATATAATTCAATAATCATAGATACTTGTTAGAGAACAAAGTATTGGATAGACCCGCATTGAGATCACTACATGGGTTATTGTCATAAGTGAATCTCAAAGTAGTTATGTCTTAATCCTTTGACTTGAGATTGTCATAGTTTCCAACATAAAGACTATTATGTTTTGAAATAACCAAACATTGTCTTTAATCGGATAATCATAAAGGTTATGATTGAGCATAATAGAAATTATGTAGAGGATAATGAACAATCAAGATAGGATTTGTCCCTCTCTCTGAGAGAGATATCTTCTGGGCCCCCCTCGATAAGTGAGACTGAGAAATGCATGCCCGTGCTCAAATGAATTGATAGTGTGATCAATATCATTTGAATTTATCAATCTACTTAGAGATCGAGAAATCATAAGTTTGAATATTATAAGTTTGACATTGACCATGACTTATGTTCAAACTAGATATCGTGTGACAAAGGGATTAATACATGTTCTATTTATTAGGCTTTATCGGACTATTGATCCTCATATTAGTTGGGTAGTCATAATGTCTTGTTAGAGGCCACTTATGACTTATGGGCCTTGTGGGACTGGGTCTATTGCCAATTAATGTGAGCCTATTGGGTCACACACAAAAGAACGTTGTGGATGTAATATGACATATTAATGGGCTAAAAGCCCAAAGCCCATTAATATAATTAATAATAATAAAGTGTTATTATTAATCATTTATTAGTATGAGATAATAATATTTAAAAGATCTGCAGTCTATCTGTAACTGTTACAGATAAAGGACTCTATTACATAAGATATTTGAGTATCTGTGAGATTGTGATAGTGGGTTATGAACACAACTCCTTTGGGAAAAATAAAAAACTGAAACATATGAATACTCCTTCTATGAATTGTGGAAAAAGGGGATGTTAATTTTTTAGAAAAATTCAGTCTAATTATTGCAGATTGTGGAGCACATAATCTATCCATCTTTGAGAGAGCTAGCACTCTAGAAGGATAGAAGACGTTCATGTGGATACCATAGAGGGTGTTCGTTTGAAAAAGCAGCACCATCAGTCCGGCATTATATCTTCTTGACGAGATTAACAGGCTAGTCTCATATCCTTCTTATAAAATAAACGAAGCACTCGGATTTTGGAAAAAGGAAATCAGAGAAATTTTATTTTTCCGCTACGCCTTTGGGTTGCAATAATCTCTGGATTTTTCAACTGTGGTATCAGAGCCAACCTGTGCTTTTCGTTTATGTTAATTATGCCATGATTGATATTATATATGCGATATATATTTATTAGAATGACATGATAATTATGGATGAATGATGGGATCATTTAGATAACTTTTGTTAGAAAAATTAAATTAATGAATTTAAATAATAAAAAAAAGGAAAATGGATTCACGATGAACAATCATCGTGAACCCATAAATTGCTAAGGACCAGCTACTGCCAACCATCACACGTGATGGCCACGACGCAGATGCCTGGTGATGGTGCGGCTGAGGAATGTTAGTCGCTGAGCATTGCCTAGTTGTCCTCTCCGCTATCAGAAACGAAGAAAATGGGAGTTCCAATTTTCATATTGTGGACCGCCTCTGACAGAACGGGTTGGCTGGGGAAGTGCAAGCGTGCGCAATTGCTGGCATCTCGGGCTGGCGGCGAACGGGTATGTTGAAGTTTTCATGCGGCAGCTAGGGTTTCTTCGTGAGGAAGAAGAAGCTCTAAATTACAATTTTGCCCTTTAAAATATATATATATATATATTAATAAGAAAATAAATTTTAAAATTATTTTCTTTTAGTCTTTAAATCAGATTTAAATGACTATGTAAAATAATTTTATTATTTTGTCATATATTAGTATGAGATACTATGCATGATAGTCTATATATATGTATGCATATAGGATGCTATAATATATATATATGTAAGACAAAATAATTAAAATTAAAAGTGAACCCTCACTCTAAAATTTCAAGTTTTAATGCCACCCATATATTAAATACCTATCAAGACTAAGATCACCAAAATGCAGGTTTTGCCAAAGCAAAGTACCTAGGTTATCCTAGTAAGATAGGATGAGTAATAGTTACTCATTTATTTAATTTTAGTTGAGCTTAATTAGGCTATCAAAATGGTTTTGGGCCTACGGCATTAGATGGGGCATAACATGCATTTGACATATGATGTCAACACTTCATAATTTTAAGAGTTACATTAGATGTAATTGGTAAGGAGTTACCTACCTAAATAACTTAGTTCTAAGCGTCATGCCAAAGCTGACTTAGAATTAGGTGAAATATGGATCTTAGCCCACTAAAATATTATTATTTTTGAGGGTTATATTTTAGTGGGAGATTATTATCACCTCAATATTAATTTACTAAATTGATTATATTTGCATATTTTGTAGATAATTATGGCTACTAATAACAATTCCACCTTATCACTGCGATCCATCCTTGAGAAGGATAAACTGAAAGAAAATGGGACAAATTTTGTTGACTGGTTTAGAAACTTGAGAATTATTCTCAAGCAAGCGAAAAAGTCATATGTGCTTGATGAAGCTATCCCAGAACCACCTCCTGCTGTTAAGAATAAGCATAAGAAGCATATGGATGATTCTAATGACATTGGATGTCTTATGTTGGCAACTATGTGCCTAGAACTTCAGAAGGATCTGGAGCACCTTGAGGCCTATGAGATGAGTGTCCATCTCAAACAGGCTTTCCAACAGCAAGCTAGGCAGGATAGGTATGAAACCACCATTGCATTACATGATTGCAAAATGGCTGAAGGTGAATTAGTTAGTGCTCATGTTTTGAAGATGAAAGGCTACATTGATCACCTTGCTAGGCTTGGCTATCCTCTGAGTTTAGAACTCTCTACAGATCTGATCCTACATTCTTTACCCAACAGTTTTTCTCAGTTTTTCATGAACTATAACATGAACAATATGGAGAAATCCATTCCTGAGCTGCATGGGATGCTAAAAACAGATGAGGTGAATGTCAAGAAAAAGCCTACTCAAATTTTGAATGTCAATAAGGGTAAGCCCATGAAAAATAAGGGAAAGCCCAAGTCTAAAGGTGGTAATGGGCCTAAGGGACGAGGCAAGCCTAAATGGCAATCCAAAGCAAAAGTTCATAAGGAAGGAATCTACTTCCATTGTAAGGAACCAGGGCATTGGAAGAGAAATTGCAAACTCTATTTGGATGAGTGTAAGAAGAAGAAGAGTAATGAGACTACGACTTCGGGTATTTATGTTATAGATATTAATTTATCTATTTCTACTTCATGGGTATTGAATACCGGATGTGGTTCTCACATTTGTATAAATGTGCAGGGTCTCAAAAGGAGTAGAAAACTGAAAAAGGGCGATGTGGACCTACGTGTAGGCAATGGAGCAAGAGTTGCTGCCTTAGCTGTAGGGACTTATGAACTTGTGTTGTTCAATGGGCTTTTGTTAGTTTTGAACAAATGCTTATATGTTCCTACTTTGAGTAGGAATATTATTTCAGTTTCTGTTTTGGACGATGAAGGTTTTTCATTTCTTATTAAGAATAAGAAATGCTCCATTTATAATAAAGATTTGCTTTATTATATTGCAAATTCTTATGATGGCCTTTATATCCTTAATCTAGATGGTTTTAGAGACAACAATATCTATAATATAACTTCTAAGAAAACTAAGCCAAACGAGTTAAATCCAACATATTTATGGCACTGTCGTCTTATCCATATAAATGAGAATCGCATATCTAAGCTCCATAAAGATGGTTTATTAGATTCATTTGATTTTGAATCATTTAAAAATTTTGAATCTTGTTTGCTTGGTAAGATGACAAAGGACCCTTTTACTGGACAAGATCAAAGGGCTTCAGACTTATTGGGCTTAATACATACAGATGTATGTGGCCCACTAAGCATTAGTGCCAGGGGAGGTTATCAGTACTTTATTACATTCACTGATGATTTTAGTAGGTGTGGCTATGTCTACCTAATGAAACATAAGCATGAATCTTTTGAAATGTTTAGAATTTTTCAAAATGAAGTACAAAATCAACTTGGTAGAACTATTAAAGTGCTTCGATCTGATCGAGGTGGTGAATATTTTAGCCAAGATTTTGATGAACATCTTATAAATTGTGGAATTGTTTCACAATTAACTCCTCCAGGAACTCCACAATGGAATGGTGTTTCTGAAAGGAGAAATCGAACTTTATTAGATATGGTTCGATCTATGATGAGTCAAACAAATCTCCCTTTATCATTTTGGGGTTATGTCTTGGAAACAGCTGCATTTATTCTAAATCGAGTACCATCGAAAGCAGTTGAAAAGACACCATATGAGTTATGGACTGGCAAAATGCCCAATTTGTCTTTTCTTAAGATTTGGGGTTGTGAAGCTTATGTGAAATGGCCAATTTCAGATAAGCTAACTCCAAAACCTATCAAGTGCAATTTTGTGGGGTATCCTAAGGAAACCAAAGGATACTATTTCTATATTCCCTCAAAGAATAAAGTGTTTGTTGCTCAAAATGGTACCTTTTTGGAAAAAGAATTTATCTCTAAAAAATTCAGTGGGAGTACAGTGCAACTTGAGGAAACTCAAACACTACAAGAGAGCATTGAACCGCCGATAGAACCACTTTCAGAACCGCAAACAGTTGTGGAAAATGAAAGGGTGACATAAGTCCCACGCAGATCTGATAGGACACTTCATCAACTTGAGAGATATGGATTTCTCATAACTGATAGTCGTGAACTTTTGCTCATTGATGAAGATGAGCCTACTACCTATCAAGAGGCTGTGTCAGGTCCAAATTCTGAGAAATGGCTTTGTGCCGTGAAATATGAAATGCAATCCATGTATGATAACCGAGTTTGGTCATTAATTGATCCCCCTGAGGGTGTTAAGACCATTGGTTGCAAATGGGTTTTCAAGAAGAAAACTGACATGGATGGAAATGTGCATACCTACAAAGCAAGGCTTGTTGCAAAAGGTTTCAAGCAAATTCATGGTATAGACTATGATGAGACCATTTTGCCAATTGCAATGCTTAAGTCGGTTAGAATTCTCATTGCCATTGCTGCGTACTATGATTACGAGATATGGCAAATGGATGTCAAAACAGCTTTCCTTAATGGAAACTTGCTCGAGGATGTGTACATGACACAACCTGAGGGTTTTGTAATCCCTAAGAATTCTGGAAAGATTTGCAAGCTTCAAAGATCCATTTATGGATTGAAACAAGCTTCTCGAAGCTGGAATCTTCATTTTGATGAAACAGTCAGGGACTTTGGATTCATCAAGAATGAAGATGAACCTTGTGTTTACAAGATGGTTAGTGGGATTGCAGTTGTGTTTCTAGTCCTATATGTGGATGACATATTACTCATTGGAAATGATATCCCTGCCTTGCAAAAGGTTAAGATTTGGTTAGGAAATTCTTTTTCAATGAAGGATTTAGGTGAGGCTGCTTATATCCTTGGTGTTAAGATCTATAGGGATAGATCCAAGAGGATAATCGGTCTGAGTCAAAATACTTATATTGACAAGGTGTTGAAGAGGTTCAGCATGCAAGATTCCAAAAGAGGATTCTGCTATTGGATCTATCATGTATTCATCTCAACAAGAATCAATGTCCTATGACATCTGATGAGCGAGAACGAATGAATAAGATTCCTTATGCTTCTGCTATTGGATCTATCATGTATGCCATGTTATGTACTAGACCAGACGTCTCATATGTCTTGAGCACAACAAGCAGATATCAGGCAGATCCCGGTGAAAGTCACTGGACAGCTATTAAAAATATCCTAAAGTACCTTAGAAGGACTAAGGATGCATTCCTAGTTTATGGAGGTTTGGAAGACGAGAGTTGTAAATGGTTACACAGATGCTAGTTTCCAAACCGACATAGATGACTTCATATCGTAGTCAGGATTTGTATTCACTTTAAATGGTGGAGCTGTTAGCTGGAAAAGTTTCAAGCAGAGTACTGTAGCAGATTCTACAACATAAGCTGAGTATATAGCAGCATCAGATGCAGCTAAGGAGGCAGTCCAGTTGAAGAAATTCATCTCAGAGTTGGGAGTGGTTCCCAATATTGCAAATCCTATGAACCTTTATTGTGATAACAATGGTGCCATAGCACAGGCAAAGGAGCCCAGATCTCATCAGAGATCTAAACACATACTCAGACAATATCACCTTATTCGAGAGATTATTGATAGACGAGATATCAAAATATGAAAAATAGACACAAATGACAATATTGCAGATCCACTGACCAAACCTCTTTCACAAGTCAAGCATGATCAGCACACTAGGTCTATAGGTATTAGAACTTGTATGATTAGGCCTAGTGCAAGTGGGAGATTGTTAGTGTATATGCCCTAGGCCATTATCTTGGACCTTTTTTGTATGTTGTTTGGTTATTAATAAAAGAGGTTTTTATCATTATTATTTGTTTGCATATTACATAATAATGATTATCATCCCTAGTTACTTATTATTATGTTTATAATAATAAAATATAACTAGTATGATTATTGATTGATAATCATGAGATGATTATGTATATGTTGATATAATTCAATAATCATAGATACTTGTTAGAGAATAAAGTATTGGATGGACCCGCATTGAGATCACTATATGGGGTTATTATCATAAGTGAATCTCAAAGTAGTTATGTCTTAATCCTTTGACTTGAGATTGTCATAGTTTCCAACATAAAAACTATTATGTTTTGACATAACCAAACATTGTCTTTAATCGGACAATCATAAAGGTTATGATTGAGTATAATAGAAATTATGTAGAGGATAATGAACAATCAAGATAGGATTTGTCCCTCTCTCTGAGAGAGATATCTTCTGGGCCCCTCGATAAGTGAGACTGAGAAATGCATGGCCGTGCTCAAATGAATTGATAGTGTGATCAATATCATTTGAATTTATCAGTCTATTTAGAGATCGAGAAATCATAAGTTTGAACATTATAAGTTTGACATTGACCATGACTTATGTTCAAACTAGATATCGTGTGACAAAGGGATTAATACATGTTCTATTTATTAGGCTTTATCGGACTATTGATCCTCATATTAGTTGGATAGTCATAATGTCTTGCTAGAGGCCACTTATGACTTATGGGCCTTGTGGGACTGGGCCTATTGCCAATTAATATGAGTCTATTGGGTCACACACAAACGAACGTTGTTGATGTGCTATGACATATTAATGGGCTAAAAGCCCAAAGCCTATTAATATAATTAATAATAATAAAGTGTTATTATTATTAATCATTAATATAATTAATAATAAAGTCTTATTATTATTAATCATTTATTATTATGAGATAATAATATTTAAAAGATCTGCAGTTTATCTGTAACTGTTACAGATAAATATAAGATATTTGAGTATCTGTGAGATTGTGATAGTGGGTTATGAACATAACTCAATTGTGGAAAAAGGGGATATTAATTTTTGAGAAAAATTCAGTCTAACTATTGCAGATTGTGGAGCACATAATCTATCCATTTTTGAGAGAGCTAGCACTCTAGAAGGATAGAAGACGTTCGTGTGGATACCATAGAGGGTGTTCGTTTGAAAAAGCAGCACCATCAGTCCAGCATTGTATCTTCTTGACGAGATTAACAAGTTAGTCTCATATCCTTCTTATGAAATAAACGAAGCACTCAGATTCTAGGAAAAGGAAATAAGAGAAATTTTATTTTTTCGCTGCGCCTTTGGGTTGCAATAATCTCTAGATTTCCCAACCATAAAGTCTTATAGATGAAATATATTTTAAGGCTACATTATATTAAATAATTATTCTCATAATTAAATGTTAAAATAATGATTAATACCCTGCCTTAGAGATTTTGATGAGAATTGTGAGTTAGTTTAAGGGTGTGGCATACCATATTCAGGTTTAGCAGTACTGCATTACAGTTATATTGATTTTGGAGATATAGTGAGGCACCCTATTGGTACGACTGATGTGCCCTACCACTACAATTATAGATGTGGCTTTCAAGTCATACAGTTATTTGACACTTTGTATCCTATAGATATAGTTTTCTTAATCGACTTAATAGTTCTATTTAAATTTATAGGGGCTGAAAAGCAATTCAGCCTAAATCATGTCTAATAGAGACCCAAAGTTTACATAAAGATTTTAGGAGAAATTGCATGAAGCTTTGGGTACCAAATTTAACTTCATCACAGCATTTCATCCCCAAACAAATGGATAATCAAAGAGAGTAATTAAATCTTAGAAGATATGTTGAGGAGTTATGTTATTGAATTTAAAGGGAGTTGAAAAAAGTATCTTCCATTAATAGAATTCACTTACAACAACAGCTACCAGTCCAGTATTAAAATGACACCCTATGAAGCATTATATGGAAGGAAATGCAGGACTCCGGTATGCTGGACAGAGCTAAGTAAAGATAAGCTTATGGGTCCTGATTTGATAAGATAGACAGAAGAAAAAATTAAGATAATTAAGGATAGAATAAAAGCAACAACGGATAGACAAAAGCCATATGCAGATTTGAAAAGGAAAGACATAGAATATGTTGTGGGTGAAAAAGTCTTCCTTAAAGTTTTTTCTTAGAAGAAAGTGCGTAGATTTGAGAAGAAAGGCAAGCTAAGCCCTAAGTTTATCAATCCATATGAAATCATTGAATGTGTAGGTCCAGTAGCCTACAAGCTAGCCTTACCACCAGAGCATGATAAGATACATAATGTCTTTCATGTTTCCATGCTTAGAAGGTACAGGTCGGACCCCTCCCACATCCTCATAACTGAATCTGTGGACATACAACTAGACTTATCATACAAAGAAGAGCCTATAAAGATTTTAGCTCGAGAAACTTAAGAGTTAAGGAACAAAAGAATTCATCTTGTTAAAGTCTTGTGGAGGGATCACAAAGTAGAAGAAGGAACTTGGGAGAGCAAAGATATAATGGAGCACGAAATTTTCATAAAAGGGTAAGAGTTGTAATGCTTTGAAAATTTTGAGCATGAATAGTGTAATTCTCGGGAAGTGATTAATACCACTTGAAAGGCGTCCGATATTTTTTCTACCCGTAAATAGTACTATGAAAATTATGTTCGAATAATTAATCTGAAATTAAAATAAGTCCATTAGGATGGTGAAAAACTCAAATAAAAAATCAACCTATAAACTTATTTGGTATTATTGATAAAGATTAAAATTAAAGTAAAATATACCGTAGTTCGACTTTGGCCAAAATTGGCATGGGTGACTTAATCAAGTGATTAAAGAAGTAGGAAAAATGTCTAAATATGGAAGAATTGAGAGCTAATGTCCAATTATAAGAAATTTGAGGTAAGATATTTTTGGTAAGGTTTAATATGGACCCTTAGATTAAATTGCACATGACTAAATCTTTGACATCCAAATTAATAAATAATTCTAGAATAATAGAGAAAAAGGTATCATCTTCCGTGTCTCTTCACGGTGGCTGAATCCTTGAGGAAGAAATTCTCCATTTGCTCCATCATTTCCTATATCAAATCTCACCTAATTTTCACCCAACACCAAATCTACTTCCATCTCCAATCCCTTAGCTAGCCCAAAATCCAAAAAAAGGAGAGAAATAAGGAGAAAATTAAAGACGAAAGTTGTGTGAATAGTAGCCAAGTTAGAGATTCCAAAAGTATGTTAGGGGTTTTTGATGTAGGAATATTTCTTATTATACAAGTATATTTATGGAGGATATTGAATTAATATGATTTATTTGCTTATATTTCATGAAGAAGAAGTTGAAGGGAAAGGAAAGGAAGAGTAGAGAATTAAAGTTTAAGGAGATTTGTTGGAAGCTTAAGATTTGTGCTCAACTTTACTCGATAAAGTCTCATAGATGAAACATTTTTTAAGGCTACATTATATTGAATAATTATTCTCATAATTGAATTTTGAAATAATTATTAATACCCAACTCTAGTGAGTTTGGTGGGAATTGTGAGTTAGTTTAAGGGCATGGCATTCTATATTCAGATTTAGTAGTATTACGCTTACATTGATTTTGAGGATAAAGTAAGATATCATGTTGGTACGACTAATATGCCTCACTGTTACAGTTATATATCTAGCTTTCGAGCCATATAGTTATTTGGCATTTTGTGCCCCACAAATATAATTTTCTTAACTAATTTTACAGTTCTGCTTAATTTTATAGCGGCAAATAATAAATAAAAATAAAAGAGTATTAGAAGAAAATAAAATTATTTACATGGTGTATAATAATTATGAAATTAAAATATGAACAATTAAAATAATTATATGATTGATAAATTTTTTCAAATTAGTTGTTATATGATTCATTGACATTTGGTTAATTTATGATTTTCAATTAAAATTTTATTTAAATATTTTATTTAAAAAAAGTTAAACACCAATAAGCAATATACTTAGCACGTGAGAATTTATTTTTGTTCGAACAAGTTATAGATAAAGATATCAAAGTATCATATCTGTGTCAATTAAAGAGTCACATCAAACTGTTTTTGGATATATTTTAAAATTTAGTATAGTTATGACATGTAAGTAATAGATATATAGGTTATAATAAATATTAGAAAAAAAATTTATTTTGATGTAATTATATAATTATCTGGCATGAAGTGTTGTGTTGAGATTTGATGAAAAGGATATTTGAAGTACATAAATCATGTTGAGAATTTTTTAAGAAGTAAATGGGTTAAGATTAGAGTTTATATGAAATTAGGTTCATATTATAGAGAAAACTCTGCTCAATTTTTGGTTATAATAATAATAATAATAATAATAATAATACAAAATAAAAAAGTCATGAATTGCATTATAGTAATTTTAAAAAAATAAGAGACTTCCATAAAATATAATATTTCCAACTCGTCAAATTAAATATTTAGGTAGAGGGTGTTATAAGGCTGAACAAGAATACTGAGTACTATAACAAACCATTTTTTAGCATTTAATTGAAACTATAACTAATTAATAATGGTTTTATTATTTCAATAAAACTTAATATTCTAGTTCTATATTAAAATTGAGTATAATTGGAATCTAGTAAAAAAAAAAAATCTTTAACTAAGGGTGTTATTGTTGTTTCTTATTTTTTATTTCATAGAAAAAGCAAAATTTATTTGTTTGATAGTGTTGTGTTTTTATTTTTCTACTTATTAAAAAATATTTTTAAAATAAAAAAGTAAAAATTAAAAATTATATATATAGATTTTTTTATTACATATTCTATTAAATCATTATTTTTCTTTACCACTTTTATTAAATTATCATTAGAAATTTTAAAATTTTATTAAATCAATCAAATATATTTTTATTTTATTATTATAAGAGAAATTTACTATTTAGCTCTTGTGTTATAGAAAAATTTTATTAATTAATTTCTCGATTTTAAAAATAAATTAAATTTTTTTTAGATTTTAAAAGATATACTAATTAATCATTTTATTAGTTTAACTTTTTAAATATTTTACTATTTAGTCCATATAATATGAAAAATTCATTAGTTAGTTTTTGAGTTTTATAAAAATGACTACTAATTAATCCCTCCGTATTGAAGGTAATTTAAACTTTTTTATAAAAAAAATTTATTATTTAGTCGTTACGATATGGAAAAACTCATTAATTGGTCCATTTATTTTAAAAATATATTAAATTATCCTTAAAGTATTAAAAATATATTAATTAATCATTTCATTAGTTTGAACTATTAAATATTTTACTATTTAGTCATTGTAGTAAGAAAAAATTTATTAGTTGATCTCTCAATGTTATAAAAATGCCTACTAATTAGTTCTTTTATATTGAGGATATTAAAACTTTTTTTATAATACTTAACAACTAAAATTGATGGAGGGATTAATTAGTAGATGTTTTAAAATTTCAAGGACAGTTAATATATTTTTCAAAATCAATAGATTAATTAGTGAGTTTTTCTATATTATAGAGACTAAATAGTAATTTTTATTTTTATAATACTTAATGGCTAAAGTTAACAGAGAAACTATCTAGTAGACTTTTCAAAATCTTAGGGACATTCTAATGTATTTTTCAAAACTAAGAGACTAACTAATAAGTTTTTCTATATTATAGAGATCAAATAATAATTTTTTTATTATAATATCATATACTATGTAGATACAATTTTATTATTATTTTTATATATAACCATTTAATAAAATTATTTATATATGATAATGCATAAGAGTCGCTTAAAGAAAGCCATGAGTTATTATTATAAAACAGGTTCACGTGCTAAAAATCTGATAAATAGATAACGTGATCCCACATGAGCAAAGGAAGACCCAGGCACAAAGTTATCATTATCAGACACTATCCAACGTATCTCCATTATGCCTGTAATTGCGAGATCACTAACCTATCAACTGACGATATCTCTTATCAAGTAACCGGCCACATCATTATCGAATTATTAGAAAATGTTATATTTATTTTTATTTTTTTATAATATAAAAGGAAAGAATTACAAAAATTAAGGTACATTATTTTTTTACAATACTCAAATTCTAAACAATTCATTACTTTCGCCGTATTTTTCAATATACTAATTTGAGTATTGGAGTGTTTGTTATGAGCACCCACCACCTCATGTTCTCTATTTTACAGGTCTAACCAATCACAACGCAGCTCTATCTCCCGGCTGCATCAGTATTTTAATTTTATTATTAAATATCATATTTTAAAAAATATTTTATTTCTTATTTTTATATAAAAATTTATATTTATTTTTATAAAAATTATTTTTAAAAAACAATTTTTAAGAAGTAAATAATAAAAATTAAAAAACTATTTTCACTTTTAAGAAAACGAAAAGTAGAAATCCTATAGTGATATCGAATGCACTTTAAAATAACTATTATTTTTTAATTTATGTGAAATAAGAAAATAGAAAAAAATTATGAAAAGGAGAGAGTAATAATAAACTAATTTTTCATAACCTAAAGCAAACATTGTCTAAATTAGGCAGATCTTTTATCATTTTAAATGCTAAAACTCAATTGAAATGCCTTTTAAGTAAATGTTAATTTTATATGTTGATCTCGCATGAATTTGTAGATAATTTTTTGGTTTAAAACGGTAAAACTTGTTTAAGCATGCACTTTATTTTGTAAAATTTAAAATAAAGTTAAAAATTTATGTCTTTAAGAATATATATATTTTTTTTAAATTAACTTTTGTCTTTTTACCTATTCAATATTATGGTTAAATTTTTCTAAAAAAATTTATAAACAATAAATATTAGAATTGAAAGTTTTTACAACAACATTAATTTTTAATAGCAATATTTATTATTACTGATAAATATTCTTTTATTGATCAATATAATTTTATTACAAAATATTTATGACCATGATTTTATATATGCGACATGCAATATAAAAGAATATCTCCATTACTCATAACAGACATATCAATATACTGTAGTTGCATTCTAAAAAAGAATGGGTAATCAAACAAATAAATTACCTGAAAACAAAATTAATATCTACTTATCATATTCCTTTTATGAATTATATTTTTAACTATCTCAACATATTCTTTTTTTTTATATTAATATTTAATTATTATTAATAATAATTTTATTATTTCAACAAAATTTAATGTCTTTCTTTTATATTAAATACGACTATAATTAAAAAATTAATAAAAAATTTATTTATTTATTTACTCAAATAATTATTATTATATATTCTATCTAACACATAAGAAATAATATTTTAAAATCATGAAATATTAATTTTAAATATTAATTATACTCAAAATATATAAAATGTGATATAATATGGAGAAATGAGGGAGTTAGTAATCTTTTAAAGTTCAACCGATACGGTTATAACTTTGCTAAAACTATAAATGTATAATTAACTCTATTTAATACTTAAAAAAATTGATTTTCTTATCATAGATTCTACTAAATCATTTTTTTTTTCAACTTTTATGAGTTTATCATTAATAATTTCAAGATTTTATCTCCATCAATTAAATTTATTTTTTCTTTAAATGCATATTAATAAAATATATTTTTATTTTATTATAAAAAATTTACTATTGGAGAAAACTCATTAGCTAATTTTTTAATTTTAAAAAATATATTAAAATATCGTTAAGATTTAAAAAAATATATACTAATTACTCTTTCAATTAGTTTTAGCTATTAAGTATTTTACTATTTGTCCCTGTGGTATAAAACAACTAATTTGTTAGTCCCACAATTTTATAAAAATGTCTACTAAATAGTCTTTTTATATTTAATAATAATTTTACTATAGAAATAAAAAAATTATTATCTATTATAAAATAACACATGTCTTTTGAGTCCAAAAATTTTATTTAGTAATTTTTAATTAAATTAAATATACTAAATAAGTCCATTTAAATATTTATTATATAAATTGGCCAATTAAAAATTTGTCATATCATCCAATTAAAAAGGACAAGTCAACCAATAAATGGTGACTCGTGTCAACCGGCAATTAGGCCCTTGCTCTCAAATCCTCTATAAATAAAAAGCCCTACTCCTCAAAAGCAATGAAGAAGAAGAGGATCAAGTCTCAAGCTATAGAAAATCTCTCACGACTACATGCTACCAACTACAACCAAGTTTCAATACTACCAAATCTACAAGTTCTTATTCTCTAGATCGAAGAGGTATTCTCTATCTGTAATACCCGTCTAGAGTCCGGCATCGGAATTCTGCTTTCCGGTGGAGTCCGGGATGTCGGAAGTCGCTAGAAGGGTTAGATTTATGTTTTTCTATACTGCTTTGATATGTTTATCAAGTTTTATGCATAAGGAAATGAGTTTTTGAGTGAAATGAACCAAGGCAAAAAAGTCAGGTTCGGCCGCCGAAGTTGAGGTTCGGCCGCCGAACATGCATGGCTTTCGGTTTCACGTGTGGCCGCCGAAGGTGGTCTGGCCAGCCACCTATAAAGGGCCCTCAGTCGGTTGAAGCGGTCAAAGCGCCGTTTCTTTCACTTGCTGAGGTGAAACTCTGTCCTTTGTGAGTGTTCTTTCATGTTTTCATTAAATCATGCAAAGATTTGATTAGTTTTCATGTTTATTTGAAGGTTTTAAGCTAAAAACGCAAAGTTGTGAAGTTTGGAGAGTTTGAAGGAAAGTTGCTCCAAAACTCCACGTTAGGATCGTTCATCTACTTGTTTTCACGAGGTAAGTGAAGATCCTGAGCTTGTTTTTATGTTTTCTGAAGGTTTTATGGGGTTTATGGAGAGAGTTGCATGAATAGGGTTATTTGGGAGGTTTTGATGATTTTGTGCATCGAGCTTGGTTTTGTGTTGTTTGTGTTGTGTATTTGGGGTGGTAAGGTAGTTGTTGACCCCTTTGAGCATGTACATGAGTGTATGCAAGTGGAAGGATTGAGGTGTGTGAGGTGAAGTGCGTTTGGTGCTTTTGGCGAGAGGCAGGGCAAGTTTCTGCCCTGCTGATGAACTCAGGTTCGGCCGCCGAAGGTACATTCGGCCGCCGAACCCCTGAGGAGGTGTGAGGAGGTGGCTTCGGCTGCCCAAGCTTGCCCCCGAGCTTTTGGACTTTCGGCTCTAGAGGGAAGTTCGGCCGCCGAAGGTGCTGCCGAAGGTTAGAGACTTTCGTCTCTGGAGTGCCTTTTGGTCTCCGAAACTTGCCCCCGAAAGGGTTCGGCTGCCGAAAGTAGAGATTCGGCCGCCGAAGGTGCTTGAGTTTCGTCTCTGGAGAGGACTTTCGGCCGCCGAACCTGCCGCCGAAAGTGTTCTGTCCAGCTTTCCTTTGCATGCTTTGCATGAGTTTTAGAGTGAGTTTAAGGGGATTCTTGGGAAGTTTCATAGTATTGTGCATAAGCTAGTGTGGTCCCTCATTTGAGTCTATCTGTATAGGTACAGACCAGAGGAACCAGAGAGAGCAGCAGTGAGTACTGCTCCAGAGTTTACAGCGCCTGCAGAGTCAGTAAGTCCAGATAGCCAAAGGTGAGTGGAACTAAACGTAACTCTTTTTGCACCATGGAATGTTTTAGCATATCTCATGCATCATGATTATGCCATAGGTTGATTACATTAGTATCCACGAATATGTTGCATTGCATTGTTATTTGGTGATGTGAGTGAATGATGAATGATCCAATAGTCTCAGACAGGAAGTCCAGGAGCCTTTGACTACGCCCTGGCAGGTATAGAGAAGTCCAGGAGCCTTTGACTACGCCCTGGCAGGTATATAGTAAAGACCAGGAGCCTTTGACTATGCCCTGGCGATGGTAAGTACAGAGGTGTTATATACACATATACATATATGACAGGAAGACCAGGTGCTCAATTCTACGCCCTGGCACAGAGTTACTGGGACTATGTGGTGACAGGTTTACTCTTGTTGTGGTTTGTCTGTGATATGGTGCATTCCATGAGATCATATTTTACTGAGATGTTTTACTGTTCTACTCACTGGGCTATAGAGCTCATCCCACTCCCTTAACCCCAGTTTTGCAGGTTCAGTGTACAGTGTACAGGGACAGTCCAGCAGCGTGCAGAAAGAGTAAAGAGATTTGTAATAGCTTAGAGTGGACATGTACTATTAACGAGATATAATAGTTGTGTATAAAGGTAGAAATGTGCTTGACTTAGTAATGTTGTTCATAACATGATCTGTATATGTATATATGTTTTATTGTATGTGAAAAACCAGGCTTAATAGGTAAGACTTACCCATCTAGAGCAAGCTCTAGTCAGGAGTACAGAGTACAGAGTACAGAGTACAGAGTACAGAGATCGTGCATGCACAGGTTAAGCCTTGGTTCAGAAAAGAGTTTTTATTTTCACAGAAAATGTATGATCATGTATGAGATTTACAGGTACACAGAGAGTATAGCAGGCTTGCTACGGGTTCTGGCGGCCTTAAGCCGACCTGAATCCTAGCGCTGGTGACGGTCCATTTTGGGGTCGTTACAGATTGGTATCAGAGCCCTAGGTTCACATGATCGGACCTATAGCGACAGTGTCGGGCTCATAGAGGTTAGAAGTGGTCAAGCACAGTAGGAAATCATGTCCACTAGGATAGGGTGTTGCGTCCTATCTGTTTCATGCCATGAGTTATGCATGTGCCTTATTGATATGTGATGTTTATGTGCTAAGTGCTATGTTATGTGATGTTTTTCAGAAAGTAAAAGTAAAGATGAGAGGAACTCGTCGATCAGCGCGATTGACTGGAGTCCCACCAGAAAGTGAGAGACCAACTGCTCGTCCTCCTGCATTGCCGAGGGCAAGGTCTCAAAGATCTAGCAGGGAAGGTACGTCAATAGACCCTAGAAGGTCTGTAGACGAGAGCAGAAGAGGTACAACGAGAGGAGAAAGATCAGAGGAAAGGAGGGAAGCTATGGAGATTGATCAGTCTAGAGATAACAGCATGGGTTTAGGCAGATTTGAGGAAGGTATGGGAGAGTCGCAGGGAGGTGCTCAAACCTCAGGTTTTGGCTATCCAGAGTATCCGATGGGAGGTATGTCGGAGTATTCTAGTTTTGTCCCATATCCGCCTTACATGCCATATATGCCTTATCCTTCTTATTATCCACCATATCCTATGTATCCATCTTCCCCTACCCATCCAAGTGCAGCACACCCAGAGCCAAATGAACCAGTAGCCCCTGTTGTTGACAGACATCAACCTAGCTCATCTGGAGGTAAAGTGCAAATGACGGAGTACTTGAAATTGGATGCTCCTAAATATAACACGGGAGATGATCCATTTGATTACCTTAGAGCAGTTAGGATGATAACCAGTGAATTGGGAGCAGATGATAGGAGAGCCATTGAGATGGCAGGGTTTACATTAAAATGCAAGAAGGCCAGAGAATGGTTCAAGAACTATGTGGAACCCAGGGTGGACAGTATGTCTTGGGGAGAGTTCGCCAATGAGTTTGCAGGGTGGGCTTTTCCTGACAGTTCCAGGGAGATGAAAGTTATAGAGTTCGAACAGTTGAGACAGACAGATGAGATGAGTGTTGATGAATTCACAGATAAGTTCCTGGATTTGCTTCAGTATGTGGGTCAAGCCTATGATACTGACCAGAAGAAGGCAAGGAGATATACGATGAGATTGCATCCCAGGTATTCTTCCTTGATTCTTCCAGCAAAAAAGGAGAGTTTCCACACCATAGTGGACGCAGCCAGGAAAATGGAAGCTAGTGCCAATATTCAGAAACAGTCAAAGGCACAGGCTTCGGGTTCTAAGGCCCCCAGTGCAGGCAGCAAGAGATGGGATAGAGCAAAAGGAACAAAGAGTAAGTTCTAGAGTAAAGTCAAGTCAGGTCTGGGAATAGGTAGTGGCTCAAGCTCTAGCACAGCTCCAGTCTGCAGAAGATGCGGAAAACCACATGGAGGAGTTTGTCGGTTGGGATCTACAGCTTGTTTTCGATGTGGACAGGAAGGGCATATTGCTCAGGATTGTCCGCAGATGACTTTTGCACCATCCCAGCAGATGAGTTCAGGCAGTGTGGTACAGCCAGTTGTTCGGCCAGCAGCTCCAGTCATGCCTCAGAGTAGTGGCAGAGGTAGAGGGAGAGGGGCAGCCTCTACTTCAGCAGCAGGTTCCCGAGGTGGAAATCCGGTAGCCCCAGCACGGATTTTCACTATGACACAGGAGGAGGCTAACACGTCGAACACAGTGGTGTCAGGTAATCTCATCATTGGGTGTTCAGATGTGTATGCTTTGATGGACCCCGGTGCTTCTCATTCCTTTATTGCTTCGAGAGCCATAGAGAGATTGGGTTTGATCAGTTCTGAGTTAGAGTATCCTCTCTGGGTCAGTGGACCTAAATGTGACCCATCAGTGGCAGTGTCAGTCTGTCGTTTCAGTCCAGTGTTCATAGAGGGTAGATGCCTTCCAGCTGACCTTGTGGTTCTAGACTTGACAGATTTTGATGTCATTCTAGGGATGGATTGGCTATCTGCATATAGTGCTACCTTGAACTGTAGAGAGAAGATAGTGAGTCTCAGAGACCAGGATGGGTCAGAGTGTGTCTTCAGAGGAGACAGGAGAGGTACACCCAGAGGTTTGATTTCAGCCCTTCAGGCTCGTCGTTTGCTTAGGAGGGGTTGTCAGGGGTTTCTAGCTCATGTGAGAGAGCTAGACAGTCAAGTTAGGGAACCAGCCGCAGTACCAGTAGTCCGAGAGTTTCTCGATGTGTTCCCAGACGATTTACCAGGACTACCACCTGATAGGGAGATAGGGTTTGAAATTGAATTGCTGCTAGGTACTAGACCTATCTCTATTCCTCCCTACAGGATGGCGCCAGCAGAGTTAAAGGAGTTAAAAGACCAGTTGCAGGACTTGGTAGATAAGGGTTTCATCCGCCCTAGTACCTCACCTTGGGGTGCTCCAGTGCTCTTTGTCAGAAAGAAGGATGGATCTCTCAGACTTTGTATTGACTATAGACAGTTGAACAAGGTCACTACCAAGAATAGGTATCCTCTACCTAGGATTGATGATCTATTTGACCAGCTAGCTGGAGCAGGTTGTTTCTCGAAAATAGATCTGAGATCCGGGTATCATCAGTTGAGAGTCAGAGAGGCAGATGTGCCTAAAACAGCTTTCAGGACCAGATATGGGCATTATGAGTTCTTAGTGATGCCGTTCGGGTTGACTAACGCCCCTGCAGCATTCATGGATCTCATGAACAGAGTTTTCAGTGAGTTTCTGGATCACTTTGTCATTGTTTTCATTGATGATATTTTGGTGTATTCTAGAGATGCAGAGGAGCATGCCCAGCATCTGAGGATAGTTCTGTAGACACTGAGAGAGCATGGTTTGTATGCCAAGTTCTCGAAGTGTGAGTTTTGGTTGAGGAGCATTTCCTTCTTGGGACATGTGGTATCAGCAGAGGGTATTGAGGTAGACCCCAAGAAGATAGAGGCTGTAGCTAACTGGCCCAGACCCACGACAGTGACTGAGATTAAAAGCTTTCTGGGACTGGCAGGTTACTACAGGAGGTTCGTTCAGAACTTCTCAAAGATTGACTCAGAAGAACCAGAAGTTTATCTGGTCAGACCAGTGTGAAGAGAACTTTGAGGAGCTCAAGAGGAGGTTGACCACAGCACCAGTGCTAGCTCTGCCTGTCAGTAATGAGGATTTCACAGTGTTCTGCGATGCATCTCGAGTGGGATTGGGCTGTGTATTGATGCAGAGTGATAGGGTGATAGCTTATGCTTCTAGACAGTTGAAGAAGCACGAGTTGAATTACCCTACCCATGACCTAGAGATGGCAGCAGTTATCTTTGCACTTAAGATGTGGCGACATTACCTCTACGGGGTTACATGCGAGATCTTCACCGATCACAAGAGTTTACAGTACATCTTGAGTCAGAGAGAGCTGAATTTGAGGCAGAGAAGATGGGTAGAATTGCTTAGTGATTATGATTGTAAGATCCAGTATCATCCGGGTAAGGCGAATGTTGTGGCAGACGCCCTAAGCCGGAAGTCACTAGGCAGTTTATCCCATATCGCAGCAGAGCGGAGACCAGTCGTGATGGGGCTTTATAAGCTCTTAGAAGAGGGGTTACAGCTAGAATTGTCTGGTACAGGTGCGTTGATAGCACAGATGAGAGTGACACCTGTGTTTCTGGAGCAGATAGCTCAGAGACAGCATGAGGACCCTGAGTTGATGAAACTTGCCAGGACTGTTCAGTCAGGCAACAGTGCAGAGTTCAGATTTGACAGCAAAGGGATCCTCCGTTATGGAAGTCGACTTTGTGTACCAGATCGTGGCAGTGTGAAGGAAGACATTATGAGGGAAGCTCATAATGCGAGATATAGTGTTCACCCAGGAGCCACCAAGATGTACCAGGATTTGAAACGGGTCTATTGGTGGCCAGCCATGAAGAAAGAAGTGGCGCAGTTTGTGACAGCCTGTAGGTTTGCCATAGGGTGAAACTAGAGCATCAGAAACCAGCTGGAATGCTGAACCCATTGCCGATTCCAGAGTGGACATGGGAGAACATAGCCATGGATTTTGTAGTGGGTTTACCAGCAGCGTCCAACAGGATAGACTCTATATGGGTGATTGTGGACAGACTCACGAAATCTGCTCATTTTCTTCCAATTCGGAGTACCTATTCTGTGGATAAGTTGGCACAGGTCTATCTGGATGAGATCGTGAGATTACATGGAGTTCCAGTGTCTATAGTTTCAGACAGAGGACCTCAGTTTACTTCCAGATTTTGGCGAAGTCTGCAGAGTGCGATGGGCACGAGATTAGAGTTTAGCACTGCTTTCCACCCACAGACTGATGGACAGTCAGAGAGGACCATCCAGACCATAGAGGATATGCTTCAACTGTGTGTGTTAGACTTTGGCGGTTCTTGGAGGCAGCATCTACCTTTGGTGGAGTTTGCCTACAATAACAGCCATCATGCTAGCATAGGGATGGCGCCTTATGAAGCTTTATATGGGAGGAAGTGCAGATCCCATGTTTGCTGGGAAGAGATAGGAGAGAAGGCTCTTGCAGGGCCATAGGTAGTAGAGATTACTAGTCGAGTGGTGCCCGTGATCAGAGATAGAATCAGAACAGCTCAGAGCAGACAGAAAAGTTATGCAGACGTTCGCAGAAAGCAGTTAGAGTTCCAGGAGGGTAATTGGGTATTGCTAAAAGTGTCTCCAATGAAAGGAGTGGTTCGGTTTGGAAAGAAGGGTAAGTTAGCCCCACGATACATTGGACCCTTTGAGGTTGTGCAGAGGATTGGAAATGTGTCATATAAGCTAGATTTACCTGCTTCTATGGAGAGAATTCACCCGGTATTTCATGTTTCTATGCTACGGCAGTTTGTGTCAGATCCGAATCAGGTTCTGAGTGAGCCTGAGGTGGAGGTTCATACAGATCTCACCTATATAGAGCAGCCAGTTCGGATTCTGGACACACAGATCAGACAGCTAAGGAACAAAGAGATTCCAATGGTGAAAGTTCTGTGGAACCACCATAATCTAGAAGAGTGTACCTGGGAGACGCGAGAGTCGATGCTCCAGCAGTATCCATATTTGTTTTGAGGTTAGTTTTCCTCCTTGTTTATGTGTTCATTGATTGTTGTAGACACATTCGAGGACGAATGGTCTTAAGGGGGGGAGAATGTAATACCCGTCTAGAGTCCGGCATCGGAATTCTGCTTTTCGGTGGAGTCCGGGATGTCGGAAGTCGCTAGAAGGTTTAGATTTATGTTTTTCTATACTGCTTTGGTATGTTTATCAAGTTTTATGCATAAGGAAATGAGTTTTTGAGTGAAATGAACCAAGGCAGAAAAGCCAGGTTCGGCCGCCGAAGTTGAGGTTCGGCCGCCGAACATGCATGGCTTTCGGTTTCACGTGTGGCCGCCGAAGGTGGTCTGGCCAGCCACCTATAAAGGGCCCTCAGTTGGATGAAGCGGTCAAAGCGCCGTTTCTTTCACTTTCTGAGGTGAAACTCTGTCCTTTGTGAGTGTTCTTTCATGTTTTCATTAAATTATGCAAAGATTTGATTAGTTTTCATGTTTATTTGAAGGTTTTAAGCTAAAAACGCAAAGTTGTGAAGTTTGGAGAGTTTGAAGGAAAGTTGCTCCAAAACTCCATGTTAGGATCGTTCATCTACTTGTTTTCACGAGGTAAGTGAAGATCCTGAGCTTGTTTTTATGTTTTCTGAAGGTTTTATGGGGTTTATGGAGAGAGTTGCATGAATAGGGTTATTTGGGAGGTTTTGATGATTTTGTGCATCGAGCTTGGTTTTGTGTTGTTTGTGTTGTGTATTTGGGGTGGTAAGGTAGTTGTTGACCCCTTTGAGCATATACATGAGTGTATGCAAGTGGAAGGATTGAGGTGTGTGAGGTGAAGTGCGTTTGGTGCTTTTGGCGAGAGGCAGGGCAAGTTTCTGCCCTGCTGATGAACTCAGGTTCGGCCGCCGAAGGTACATTCGGCCGCCGAACCCCTGAGGAGGTGTGAGGAGGTGGCTTCGGCTGCCCAAGCTTGCCCCCGAGCTTTTGGACTTTCGGCTCTGGAGGGAAGTTCGGCCGCCGAAGGTGCTGCCGAAGGTTAGAGACTTTCGTCTCTGGAGTGCCTTTTGGTCTCCGAAACTTGCCCCCGAAAGGGTTCGGCTGCCGAAAGTAGAGATTCGGCCGCCGAAGGTGCTTGAGTTTCGGCTCTGGAGAGGACTTTCGGCCGCCGAACCTGCCGCCGAAAGTGTTCTGTCCAGCTTTCCTTTGCATGCTTTGCATGAGTTTTAGAGTGAGTTTAAGGGGATTCTTGGGAAGTTTCATAGTATTGTGCATAAGCTAGTGTGGTCCCTCATTTGAGTCTATCTGTATAGGTACAGACCAGAGGAACCAGAGAGAGCAGCAGTGAGTACTGCTCTAGATTTTACAGCGCCTGCAGAGTCAGTCAGTCCAGATAGCCAAAGGTGAGTGGAACTAAACGTAACTCTTTTTGCACCATGGAATGTTTTAGCATATCTCATGCATCATGATTATGCCATAGGTTGATTACATTAGTATCCACGAATATGTTGCATTGCATTGTTATTTGGTCATGTGAGTGAATGATGAATGATCCAATAGTCTCAGACAGGAAGTCCAGGAGCCTTTGACTACGCCCTGGCAGGTATAGAGAAGTCCAGGAGCCTATGACTACGCCCTGGCAGGTATATAGTAAAGATCAGGAGCCTTTGACTATGCCCTGGCAATGGTAAGTACAGAGGTGTTATATACACATATACATATATGACAGGAAGACCAGGTGCTCGATTCTACGCCCTGGCACAGAGTTACTGGGACTATGTGGTGACAGGTTTACTCTTGTTGTGGCTTGTCTGTGATATGGTGCATTCCATGAGATCATATTTTACTGAGATGTTTTACTGTTCTACTCACTGGGCTTTAGAGCTCATCCCACTCCCTTAACCCCAGTTTTTCAGGTTCAGTGTACAGTGTACAGGGACAGTCCAGCAGCGTGCAGAAAGAGTAAAGAGATTTGTAATAGCTTAGAGTGGACATGTACTATTAACGAGATATAATAGTTGTGTATAAAGGTAGAAATGTGCTTGACTTAGTAATGTTGTTCATAACATAATCTGTATATGTATATATGTTTTATTGTATGTGAAAAACCAGGCTTAACAGGTAAGACTTACCCATCTAGAGCAAGCTTTAGTCAGGGGTACAGAGTATAGAGTACAGAGTACAGAGTACAGAGTACAGAGTACAGAGTACAGAGATCGTGCATGCACAGGTTAAGCCTTGGTTCAGAAAAGAGTTTTTATTTTCACAGAAAATGTATGATCATGTATGAGATTTACAGGTACACAGAGAGTATAGCAGGCTTGCTACGGGTTCTGGCGGCCTTAAGCCGACCTGAATCCTAGCGCCGGTGACGGTCCATTTTGGGGTCGTTACACTATCGATTCAAGAACAATCCTTTTAAGCCCTTGAATCACAAGTTTCAAATGAGAGAATCTACCAATTCTACAGAAATTCCATCCTTGCTTCAAGGCTACTAAATCTACAAGTCATTCTTTTCCAAATCAAAGAAGTCTTCTCTGTCGATTCAAAAATAAGCTTTTCAATCCCTTGAATCACAAAAGTCAAAGGAAATAATCAAGAGATCGAGTTTCTTTATCTCAAGAAATTCATTATTAAAGATCGAGTTTTGCTTTCTTTTATTAAATTGATATTTATTCACATTTTCCTTGTCTTTAATTTCAGACACAAAATTTGTATGTAAAAATTTTTGGCATGCCCAGTGAGACCTCTCTACTTCTCATATCTTTCCTTTATAAAGAATCGAGAATCAACTCCCGTGGCTTCATAAGGAAATACACCAACTGCTATATAAAATTCAAGTGAGAAGTCATCTGCAATCGTTGAGGCTTTTGATAAATCCAAGGAATTTGATACTATGATCTTAACGGTGACTAACACAATCTCTCTATAAGAGAAAATCGCCAAAATGAAAAAATTTTTGGAGACATTAGTTGACTCGATCAAAGAGAAAGATAATCAGATTACTTATTTGATGAACAAGGCGGATGGATTGACTGAGAAAGCAGCAGTGACCATCAAGGAACCTCAAATAGAAAGTATGCAAGAAGGCATGTAGAGTTCCACTATTGCTGCTACAAAAGACTTGCTTGGTGGCTCGATTCCTTCAAACCAACTCAAGAATATCATCAAGGAGGCCATCAATGATCAAGTTGAAAGTATCACTCAACTTTCTTACACATATGCTTAGCCTTACATCCAACGAAGTGATCTCATGAAGATGCATTCTAACTATCAACCTCAAAATTTCAATAGTTTGATGGTAAAGGCAATCCGAGGCAACATATGACCCATTTTGTAGAAACCTACAATAATACTTGTATCGAAGGAGATCTCATGATCAAGTAGTTTATTCAATCATTAAAAGGAAATGCTTTTGTTTGGTATACTAACTTAGAACCAGACATTATTAATAGTTGGGAGCAACTTGAATGGGAATTCCTCAATCGATTTTACAATATACGTTGAGTTGTTAGCATGATTGAGCTTACAAACAACCGTCAATGGGCGAAAGGTCCTGTGGTTGATTACATTCATAGGTGGAGAAAACTTAAGTCTTAAGTGAAAAAATCGCCTCTCAGAAATGTCCTCTTTGGATATGCATATACAATGCATGTATTGGGGGTTGAGTTATATTCTTCAAGGCGTCAAACACAAGACTTTTGAAGAATTGGCTACTCATGCTCATGACATAGAGCTTAGTATTTCTATAGTAAAAAGACATGGATTTCTAATGTAAGAGCTCGAGAAAGTTATAAAGAAATATGTAACGCCTCGAAAATTTGAGTTATAAATAGTAACATTCCTAAAAAGTGAATAGTACAATTCGAAAGATGTTTGATACTTTTACCACCCATGAATAGTACTATTCAAATAATGATCAAATAATTAATTTGAAATTAAAACAAGTCCATTAAGATGGTGAAAAATTCAAATAAAAATCAACCTATGGATTTATTTGGTATTATTGAAAAAGATTGAAATTAAAAGAAAATGTATTATAGCTTATCTTAGGCCAAATTTAGCAAGGACATACTTGACTAAATAAATAAAGAATTGAAAAAAAATATGTAATAGAGAAGGAACGTGAGGTCAATATATAAAAATATAAATTTTTGTGGGCAAAATGACTGAAATAAAGATATTTTTAATAAGATTTTTAATAGGACCAATAGACTATTGACACAGCTTTTTTTCTAACCATTAAAAAAAGGAAAGAAATAAGAGAAGTTGGAAAGAATTCTGAAAACCCATTTCTTCCACTTTTTCCTCCTCTTTGCCGAATGGATGAGGAGAAAATTCTCCTCCATCTTCCACTTTCTTTACACCAAATTCTCCTTTGTTACCCAAAAACTAAATATTCACTTCATCCAAGCCTTTTTCCTAGGTAAATATACAAGAAAGGAGTAGAAATTAAAGAGAAATTTCAATGTTAGAGAAAGAGAGAATAGTGATCAAGTGTAGGAATTTTAAAGGTATATTGGAAATTTTAATTTATAAGTATTTATTATCATATTTATAAGAATTATTAAGGGGGGAATTGAATTTATTTGGTTTTTTTTTTTTTTTAGAAACTGGGAATGGGGATTGAGAGAGTAGAACCTGAGATCTCTGGGATTGAGAGAGTAGAACCTGAGATCTCTTGGATCTACTCAGATGCACTAGATTTACTCAGATTCACTTACCACCAGGTAAGCCTGTGAGTGCTTTATTTGGTTTTATTTTATTGTGATTCATAAAAATTAAGTTGAAAAGAATTTGAAAAATTTGAATGGAAAAGAAAGGGAAGCTTAGGAAGGAAAAAGAAGAGAAGAAAGTGTAGAGATTTTGAAGAAAAATATTTGTGCTCAATTTTTCTTAAATAGCCTTCAATTTTTCAATTATTTTTAATTTGAATTTTTATTATATTGGAGAAATTGAATCAAGTAAATACTATTTGAATTATAGTGAATATAAAGTTACAATAACACTACAAGAATTTATCAAAAAATAAACGGAATTTATAAATGGATGCAAATTCATTTATAACTGTTAGAGCTTCACAAACGAACATATGAAAAATGTTTTCTTTATAAACAAATTCTACGTCCGTTTATGAATCTGTTTGTATTCAATTAATTTTACAAAAACCTTACACATCCGTTTATAAATCTGTTTGTAGCCATTTAATTTTACAAACTGATTATATGTCCATTTACAAATCTGTGTGTATTCTTTTAATTTTACAAACAGTTATACTTAAGTTTGTAAATCCGTGTGTGTCCATATAATGCTACAAATAGATTATAAGTTCATTTATAAATCCATCTATGTGTATTTAATTTTACAAACTATCTACACATTCATTTATAAATCTATTTGTATCCTTTTAATTTTATAAACAGTTATACTTTTATTTGCAAATCTATACGTATCTATTTAATTTTACAAACTGATTACAAGTTCGTTTGAAAATATTTCTGTGTCCATTTAATTTTACAAATGGATCACACATCTATTTATAAATCTATTTGCAGCTATTTAATTTTACAAATGGATTAATTATCAATTTGGAAATCCGTAAGTGTCCTTTTAATTTTATAAACGATAACACTTCCATTTGTAAATCCATGTGTGTCTATTTAATTTTACAAACGAATTATAAGTCTGTTTGCAAATCTATCTATATCTATTTAATTTTACAAACGATTTACACATCCATTTGTGAATCTGTTTGTGTCTTTTTAATTTTACAAACGGTTATACTTCTGTTTGCAAATCCGTGTGTGTCCATTTAATTGTATAAATGGATTATAGGTCTGTTTGAAAATCCTTCTGTGTGTTGAAAAAATAGGATAAAATAATGGAACCTGAGTCGTGTTGAACACTGTCCTTAAGGATTTATTTTGTAATCCCCTGGATTAAATAGGTTTTTTTGGAATTTAATTTTCAGGATCAGGACAACAAGAATTTATCACTAATTTATAACCCTGCAGAAAATACAGAGAAGAGAAAGAATAAAGTAGATAAAAATGGGAGTCTTTATCTTTGTAAAGATGGAGGCTATTTACAATGGAAAAATCGAACGTTATATATAGTTATAAAAATCTTGAGATAATATAATAAAATCATAACGGTCAGATTTAATATTATATTTAAATCTCATAAATAAAATATTTAATGACCATACAATTTTCAACGACTATAAAATCTTTAATGACCATAAAATCTTTTGTAATCTAAACTAATTTTACAACAATCCTCCACATATTTTAAAAGATTTTTCATTGCTGGATTTAGAAATTTAGTGTATATGTTTCGAATCTGGTGTCTTTTAGACTATGAATCAGACCTAGATTAATAAGACTTAACAAACAGAGTAATTGGTGAAACTTTTGTTTCTATGAACCAAAACTCTTTTTTGTATGCTAATATCTCATCAATCTCATAACACTCCATAGATCTTGTTGTCAACGATGTTTTGCGCTAATAGGCCATGTACGTGCCTGGTAGTTCATAAGTGCTTTAGAGATTCTGCCACAATCTCATAGAAGCGGCCCCACTCCACACTTGTATAGGGAATATCATCAAGTGTATACTGTAATTTATACTCTACCCATAAGGGATATGAATATCATTAAGAGCTTTCATCTCATCCTCTCATTAATGCAGTCTAGCACTTCTTACACCATAGGAAGGGACAACAATAAATAGTGCTAGCATAACTAACAAGTGACTTGTTATTACCCATATGAACCTTTTTCATGGGATCTCCAATCACAAAGGTTGGGTTTCCATCACTGTTAATTCCAAATTGGCTCAAGACCCATTCCCCTTGATGTTTCATCTATTAGTTTTCTCCCTAAAGGTTTAGTCAGAGGATCAGCCAAATTCACTTCTGACTTTACATAATCAATAGAAATAGTTCCATCTTTTAGCAGCTATGTAATGACCCCAAAATGGACCGTCACCGGCGCTAGGATTCAGGTCGGCTTAAGGCCGCCAGAACCCGTAGCAAGCTTGCTATACTCTCTGGGTACCTGTAAATCTCATATATTTCCTGTGAAAAATAAAAACTTTTCTCTGGACCAAGGCTTAACCTGTGCATGCACTATCTCTGTACTCTGTACCCCTGACTAGAGCTTGCTCTAGATGGGTTAACTCATACCTGTTAAGCCTGGTTTTTCACATGTTCATAAAACTGTTATACAAACAGACCCTGTACACAAAAGATTTACAATACCACTGAATCAAGCACAATTCTAGCTCTATACAACAATTACATCTCTTTATCTAATTACATGTCCACACTATACTATTACAAAGCTCTTTACTCTTTTTGTACTCTGCTGATCTTCCCCTGTACAACTTGTACACTGAACCTGCAAGACTGGGGTTAAGGGAGTGGGAGGGCGTAGTCAAAGGCTCCTGGACTTATCTCAGTGACTATTGGATCATTCAGCATTCACCCACATCAACAAATAACTATGCAATGCAACATATTCGTGGATACTAATGCAATCAACCTACTGCATAATCATGGTGCATGAAATATGCTCATTTAAAAGAATTAGGTTTAGTTCCACTCACCTCTGGCTATCTGGACTGACTCTGCAACCTCTGACGCAGTACTCACTGTTGCTCCCTTTGGTTCCTCTAGTCTGTGCCTACACAGATGGACTCAAATGAGGGACCAAACTAGCTCAAGAACGACTCTATAAAACTCCCGAGGACTCCCCTTAAACTCCCTAAACCAATCATGCAAAGCAAGCAAAGGAAGGCTGGACAGGGCACTTTCAACGGCAGGTTCGGCGGCCGAAAGTCCTCTCCAGAGCCGAAACTCATGCACCTTCGGCTGCCGAATCTCTACTTTCGGCAGCCGAACCCTTTCGGGGGCAAGTTTCGGGGGCTGAAAGGCACTCCAGAGACGAAAGTCTCTAACCTTCGGCGGCCGAAACTCCCCTCCAGAGCCGAAAGTCCAAAGGCTCGGGGGCAAGCTTAGGCAACCGAAGCCACCTCCTCAGCACATTCGGCAGCCGAACCATTCTTCGGCGGCCGAAGCTGGGTTCATCAGCAAGGCAGAACCTTGCTCTGCCTCACGCCAAAATGCACCAAACTCTCCCAAACTCAAACACCTCAATTCCTCAACATGCATACACCTAAGCATATGCTCAAAGGGGTCAAAAACGACCTTAAAACCCCAACAAAACAAAACACATAACACATGAACAAGCTTAACTCACAAAAACATCAAAAACTCACTCTTTACCCTATTCATGCAACTCTCCCCCAAAACCTCATAAAACCTTCATGACTCATACAAATAAGTTCAGGATCTTCACTTACCTCTTGAAAGCAAGAAGATGAACGATCCTAACGTGGAGATATGGAGCAACTCTCCTTCAAACTCTCCAAACTTCAAAACTTAATGTTTTTAGCTCAAAACCTTCAAAATAACATAAAAATCAATCAAACCTTTGCAAGATTTGATGAAAACATGAAGAATACTCAAGAAGGACAAGGTCTCACCTCAGAAAGGGAAAGAAACAGGCGATCCTTATCCTTTCAACCGACTGAGGGCCTTTTATAGGTGCCTGGCCAGACCACCTTCGGCGGCCATACGTGAAACCGAAAGCCATGCATGTTCGGCGGCCGAATGTCACCTTCGGCGGCCGAACCTGGCTTTTCTGCCTTGGTTCTTTTCTCTCAAAAACTCATTTCATTTTAGCTTTAAAACATTAAAACATACTACATTCTTTTAAAACAACATCAATCTTACCCTTCTAGAGAATTTCGACATCCTGGATTCCACCGGACGATAGGAATTCCGATGTCAGATTCTAGCCGGGTATTACATTCTCCCCCCCTTAAGAACATTCATCCTCGAATGGTCCTAAAACAAACAAAAAAACACATAAAAGGAGAAAAACTAACCTCAAAACAGATATGGATACTGCTGGAGCATAGACTCCCGCGTCTCCCAGGTGCACTCTTCTAGATTATGGTGGTTCCACAGGACTTTCACCATCGGAATCTCCTTGTTCCTTAGCTGTCTGATCTGTGTGTCCAAAATCCGCACTGGCTGCTCTATATAAGTGAGATCCCCAAGAATCTCCACATCAGGCTCACCAAGAACCTGACCCGGATTCGACACAAATTTCCGTAGCATAGAAACATGAAATACCGGGTGAATTCTCTCCATAGAAGTAGGTAAATCCAGCTTATACGACACATTTCCGATCCTCTACAAAATCTCAAAGGGTCCAATGTACCGTGGAGCTAGCTTACCCTTCTTCCCGAAACGAACCACTCCTTTCATTGGAGACACCTTCAGCAATACCCAATCACCCTCCTGAAACTCTATATGTTTCCTGCGAATGTCTGCATAACTTTTCTATCGACTCTGAGCTGTTCTAATTCTCTCTCTGATCATGGGCACTGTTCTACTGGTAATTTCTACTAATTCTGGCCCTGCAAGAGCCTTCTCTCCTACCTCTTCCCAGCAAACAGGAGATCTGCACTTCCTCCCATACAAAGCTTCATAAGGAGCCATCCCTATGCTAGCATGATGGCTGTTATTGTAGGCAAATTCCAACAAAGGTAGATGCTGCCTCTAAGAACCGCCAAAGTCTAACACACACATTCTGAGCATATCCTCTATGGTCTGGATGGTCCTCTCAGACTGTCCATCAGTCTATGGATGGAAAGCAATGCTAAAATCTAACCTCGTGCCCATCGCACTCTGCAGACTCCGCCAAAATCTGGAGGTGAACTGAGGTCCTCTGTCTGAAACTATAGACACTGGAACTCCATGTAGTCTTACTATCTCATCCAGATATACCTGTGCTAACTTATCCACAGAATAGTTACTCCTAACTGGAATGAAATGAGCAGATTTCGTGAGTGTGTCCACAATCACCCATATAGAGTCTATTCTGTTGGACGCTGCCGGTAAGCCTACTACAAAATCCATAGCTATGTTCTCCCATTTCCACTATGGAATCGGCAGTGGGTTAAGCATTCCAGCCGGCTTCTGATGTTCTAGTTTCACCCTCTGGCAAACCTCACAGGCTGTCACAAATTGCGCCACTTCTTTCTTCATGGCTGGCCACCAATATACCCTTTTCAGGTCCTGATACATCTTGGTGGCTCCTGGGTGAACATTATATCTCGCATTATGAGCTTCCCTCATAATGTTTTCCTTTAGACTGCTACTATCTGGTACACAAAGTCGACTCCCATAGCGGAGGATCCCTTTGCTGTCAAATCTGAACTCTACACTATTGCCTGACTGAACAGTCCTGGCAATGTTTATTAACTCTGGGTCCTCATGCTGTTTCTGAGCTATCTGCTCCAGAAACACTGGTGTCACTCTCATCTGTGCTATCAACGCACCTGTACCAGGCAACTCTAGCTGTAACCCTTCCTCTATGAGCTTGTAAAGCTCCATCACTACCGGTCTCCGCTCTACTGCTATATGGGATAAACTGCCTAGTGACTTCCGGCTTAGGGCGTCTGCCACAACATTCGCCTTACCCGGATGATACTGGATCTTACAATCATAATCACTGAGCAATTCTACCCATCTTCTCTGCCTCAAATTCAGCTCTTTCTGGCTCAAGATGTACTGTAGACTCTTGTGATCAGTGAAGATCTCGCATTTAACCCCATAAAGGTAATGCCTCCACATCTTGAGTGCAAAGATAACTGCTGCCATCTCTAGGTCATGGGTGGGGTAATTCAACTCGTGCCTCTTCAACTGTCTAGAAGCATACGCAATCACCCTATCATTCTGCATCAAAACACAACCTAATCCCACTCGAGACGCATCACAGAACACTGTGAAATTCTCATTACTGACAGGCAGAGCTAAAACCGGTGCCGATGTCAATCTCCTTTTGAGCTCTTCAAAGCTCTCTTCACACTGATCTGACCAGATAAACTTTTGGTTCTTCTGAGTCAGTTTGGTCATAGGAGCCGCTATCTTTGAGAAGTCTTGAACGAACCTCCTGTAGTAACCTGCCAGTCCCAAAAAACTTTTAATCTCTGTCACTGTAGTGGGTCTGGGCCAGTTAGCTATAGCCTCTATCTTCTTGGGGTCTACCTCAATCCCTTCTGCTGATACTACATGTCCCAAGAAGGAAATGCTCCTTAACCAAAACTCACACTTAGAGAACTTGGCATACAACCCATGTTCTCTCGGTGTCCGTAAACCTATCCTCAGATGCTGGGCATGCTCCTCTGCATCTCTGGAATACACTAAAATATCATCGATGAAAACAATGACAAAATGATCCAGAAACTCATTGAAAACTCTGTTCATGAGATACATAAATGTTGCAGGGGCGTTAGTCAACCCGAACGGCATTACTAAGAACTCATAATGCCCATATCTGGTCCTGAAAGCGGTCTTTGGCACATCTGCCTCTCTGACTCTCAACTGATGATACCCGGATCTCAAATCTATTTTAGAGAAACAACCTGCTCCAGCTAGCTGGTCAAATAGATCATCAATCCTAGGTAGAGGATACCTATTCTTGGTAGTGACCTTGTTCAACTGTCTGTAGTCGATACAAAGTCTGAGGGATCCATCCTTCTTTTTGACAAAAAGTACTGGAGCACCCCAAGGTGAGGTACTAGGGCGGATGAAACCTTTATCTACCAATTCCTACAACTGTTCTTTCAACTCCTTTAACTCTGCTGGCGCCATCCTGTAGGGAGGAATATAGAGATAGGTCTGGTATCAGGCAGCAATTCAATTTCAAACTCTATCTCCCTATCAGGTGGTAGTCCTGGAAGTTCGTCTGGGAAAACATCTGGAAATTCTCGAACTACTGGTATCGAGGCTGGTTCCTTAACCTGACTATCTAGCTCCCTCACATGAGCTAGAAACCCCTGACAACCCCTCCTAAGAAAACGACGAGCCTGAAGGGCTGAAATCAAACCTCTGGGTGTACCCCTCCTGTCTCCTCTGAAGACACACTCTGACCCATCCTGGTCTCTGAGACTAACTACCTTGTCTCTACAGTCCAAAGTAGCACCATATGCAGATAGCCAATCCATCCCTAGAATGACATCAAAATCCATCAAATCTAGAACCACAAGGTCAGCTGGAAGGCATCTACCCTCTACGAACACTGGACTGAAACGACAGACTGACACTGCCACTGATGGATCACATTTGGGTCCACTGACCCAGAGAGGACACTCTAACTCAGAGATCATCAAACCCAACCTCTCTATAGCTCTCGAAGCAATAAAGGAATGAGAAGCACTGGGGTCCATCAAAGCGTACACATCAGAACACCCTATGATGAGATTACCTGACACCACTGTGTTCGACATGTTTGCTTCCTCTTGAGTCACAGTGAAAATCCGTGCTGGGGCTACCGGATTTCCACCTCGGGAACCTGCTGCTGAAGTAGAGACTGACCCTCTCCCTCTACCTCTGCCACTACTCTGAGATACGGCTGGAGCTGCTGGCTGTACGACACTGCCTGAACTCATCTGCTGGGATGGTGCCACAAAGGTCACCTGAGGACAATCCCGAGCAAAATGCCCTTCCTGTCCACACCTAAAGTAGGTTGAAGATCCCAACTGACAAGCTCCCCTGTGTGGTCTCCCACATCTCCTACAAACTGGACTAGCTGTGCCAGAGCTTGAGCCACTACACATTCCCAGACTAGACTTGGCTTTACTCCAGAACTTATACTTCATTCCTTTTACTCTATCCCATCTCTTGCTGCCTGAAGTTCCTGCACTGGGGGCCTTAGAACCCGAAGCCTGTGCCTTTGACTGTTTCTGAACATTGGCACTTGCCTCCATTTTCCTGGCGGCATCCACTATAGAGTGGAAACTCTCCTTCTCTACTGGAAGAATCAAGGAAGAATACCTGGGATGCAGTCTCATAGTGTATCTCCTTGCCTTCTTCTGATCAGTATCATAGGCTTGACCCACATACTGAAGCAAATCCAAGAACTTATCTGTGAATTCATCAATACTCATCTCGTCTGTCTGTCTCAACTGCTTAAATTCTATTACTTTCATCTCCCTGGAACTATCAGGAAAAGCCCACCCTGCAAACTCATTGGCGAACTCTCCCCAAGACATGCTGTCCATCCTGTGTTCCACATAGTTCTTGAACCATTCTCGAGCTTTCTTACACTTAAGTGTAAACCCCGCCATCTCAATGGCTATACTATCATCAGCTCCCAATTCACTGGTGATCATCCTAACTGATCTGAGGTACTCAAATGGATCGTCTCCCGTGTTGTATTTGGGAGTATCCAATTTCAGGTACTCTGTCATTGTAACGACCCCAAAATGGACTGTCACCGACGCTAGGATTCAGGTCGGCTTAAGGCCGCCAGAACCCGTAGCAAGCCTGCTATACTCTCTGTGTACCTGTACAATCTCATACATGGTCATACATTTTCTGTGAAAAATAAACTTTTCTCTGGACCAAGACTTAACCTGTGCATGCACTATCTCTGTACTATGTACCCCTGACTAGAGTTTGCTCTAGATGGGTTATTTCATACCTGTTAAGCCTGGTTTTTCACATACTCTGTAAAACAGTTATATAAACAGACCATGTATATACAAGATTTACAACAAACATAACTAAGTCAAGCACAGCGTTAACTGTATACACAACTAGTACATCTCTTTAAGATTACATGTCCACTCTAAGCTATTACAAATCTCTTCTCTCTTTCTGTACTCTGCTGGACTTCCCCTGTACACTGGACACTGTACCTGCAAGACTGGGGTTAAGGGAGTGGGATGAGCTCTATAGCCCAGTGAGTAGAATAGTAAAACATATCATTAAAGCATGACCTTATGGAATGCATCATAACACAGACAATCCACATCAAGGGTAAACCTGTCACCAAATAGTCCCAGTAACTGTTCCGTGCCAGGCCGTAGACTAGGGTCCTGGTCTTCCTGTACTGTATATGTATATGTGTATATAACACCTGTACTTACCATTTGCCAGGGCGTAGACTGGGCACCTGGTCTTTACTATACCTGCCAGGCCGTAGAATGGGGTCCTGGACTTTCCTATACTTGCCAGGCCGTAGAATGGGGTCCTGGACTTCCTATCTGGAACTACTGGATCATTCAGCATTTACCCACATCAACAATTAACTATGCAATGCAACATATTCGTGGATTCTAATGCAAACAACCTACTGTATACTCATGATGCATGACTGATGCTAAAAGCATTTCATTGCTCAATTAAAAGACTTAAGTTTAGTTCCACTCACCTCTGGCTATCTGGAATGACTTTGCAGGCTTTGTACACGCTGGAGCAGTACTCACTGCTGCTCTCTCTGGTTCCTCTGGTCTGTGTAGGCACAGATAAATTCAAATGAGGGACCAAACTATCTCAAGAATATCTCTATTAAACTCCCCAAGACTCCCCTAAAACTCACTCAAACATCCATGGAAAGCATGCAAAGGAAAGCTGGACAGAACACTTTCGGCGGTAGGTTCGGCGGCCGAAAGTCCTCTCCAGAGCTGAAACTCATGCACCTTCGGCGGCCGAATCTCAACTTTTGGCAGCCGAACCCTTTCGGGGCTAAGTTTCAGGGGCTGAAAGGCACTCCAGAGACGAAAGTCTCTAACCTTCGGCGGAACCTTCGGCGGCACCTTCGGCGGCCAAAACTCCCCTCCAGAGCCGAAAGTCCAAAGGCTCGGGGGCAAGCTTAGGCAACCGAAGCCACCTCCTCAGCACATTCGGCGGCCGAACCCTTCTTCGGCGGCCGAAGCTAGGTTCATCAGCAAGGCAAAAACTTGCTCTGCCTCTCGCCAAATGCACAAAACACTCCCAATCTCAAACACCTCAATTCCTCAACTTGCATACACCCAAGTATATGCGCAAAGGGGTCAAAAACTACCTAAAAACCCCAACAAACAACAAAGCATAACACATAAACAAGCTTTTCTCACAAAACCATCAAAAACCTCTCTTTTACCCTAATCATGCAACTCTCCCCAAAACCTCAAAAAATCATCCATAACACATGAAAACAAGTTCAGGATCTTCACTTACCTCTTGAAACCAAGAAGATGAACGATCCTAACATGGATTTTTGGAGTAACTCTCCTTCAAACTCTCCAAACTTCAAAATCTCAAGTGTTAAGTGCAAAACCTTCAAAATAACATAAAAATCAATCACACCTTTGCATGATTTGATGAAAACATGAAGAAAACGTAAGTAGGACAGGGTTTCACCTCAGAAAGTGAAAGAAACGACAGAGCTTATCCTTTCAACTGACTGAGGGCCTTTTATAGGTGGCTGGCCAGACCACCTTCGGCGGCCTATCGTGAAACCGAAAGCCATGCATGTTCGGCGGCCGAACCTCACCTTCGGCGGCCGAACCTGGCTTTTCTGCCTTGGTTCTTTTCTTTCAAAAACACACATTTCTTTTTCTTAAAAACTATGAAATAAAGCAAAACCTTGTAGAAAACACATAAATCTTACCCTTCTAGAGAATTCCGACATCCTGGATTCCATCGGACGACAGGAATGCCGATGCCGGACTCTAGCCGGGTATTACATTCTCCCCCCCTTAAGAACATTCGTCCTCGAATGGTCTGAACATATAAACACATAAAAAGGAGGAAACTAACCTCAAAACAGATATGGATACTGCTGGAGCATAGACTCCCGCGTCTCCCAGGTGCACTCTTCTAAATTATGGTGGTTCCACAGGACTTTCACCATCGGAATCTCCTTGTTCCTTAGCTGTCTGATCTGCGTGTCAAGAATCCACACCGGCTGCTCTATATACGTGAGATCTCTAAGGACCTCCACATCAGGCGCACTTAGAACCTAATTCGGATCTGACACAAACTGCCGTAGCATAGAAACATGAAATACCGGGTGAATTCGCTCCATAGAAGTAGGTAAATCCAGCTTATACGACACATTGCCGATCCTCTGCAAAATCTCAAAGGGACCGATGTACCGTGGAGCTAACTTACCCTTCTTCCCAAAACGAACCACTCCTTTCATTTTAGCTTTAAAACATTAAAACATACTACATTCCTTTAAAACAACATCAATCTTACCCTTCTAGAGAATTCCGACATCCTGGATTCCACCGGACGACAGGAATTCCGATGTCAGATTCTAGCCGGGTATTACAAGCTGCTTAACAACGTTATGTCTCAGATGAATATGTCTATTTTTATCATTGAAAGTTTTATTCTTTGCAATGGTTATTGATGCTTGGCAATCACAATGCATTGATACAGATGATATTGGTTTTATTCCTAATGGAATATTTACTAAGAAGTTTCTTAGTCACTCAGCTTCAGTTCCAACTAATTCCAGAGCAATAAACTCTAACTCCATAATGGATTTAGCAATGATATTTTGTTTGGTTGATGTCCAAGTAATTGTACCACCTCCTAGAGTGAATACATAACCACTGGTGAATTTTATCTCATCTGAATCTGAAATCCAGTTAGCATCACTGTATCCTTCTAATACAACGGGAAATCCACTATATAAGATATCATAGTTCATGGTACCTCTCAAATATTTCATTAGTCTAACTAATGCAGCCCAATGATCAGCATAACCTATAAGCATGCAATCAGAAGTTTTTGAACCTATTTTTCATTTCTTAGGATCAGGAAGATTTATTTTAGCAAGATACCCCACACTTTTAAATATTTTAAGTTAGGTGTATAACCTTTTCAAAGTTCATAGGGTGCTTTATCATTTTCTTTTATAGGGTATCCTATTTTGTAGATAACAAGTAGATAATAAAGTTTCCCCCCAAAGGTTATCAGGTGAGGAGGAACTTATTAATAAAGCATTTATCATTTCTTTTAATGTTCTATTTTTTTTTTCCGCTACTCCATTGGATTCAGGTAAATAAGGTGGAGTAAATTCATGAATTATCATTCGTTCTTTTTTCTCAAAAGTCATTAAATGAGATATATTCTCCACCTCTATCTGATCTAATCCTTTTTATTTTCCTATTTAATTAATTTTCTACTTCAGCTTTATATAATTGAAACATATCAAATGCTTCATCTTTGTTTCTAAGCAAATATACTTTAGTATATCTAGAATAGTTATTAATAAAAGTTACATAATATTTTTTACCACCTCTAGTCATAGTTTGTTTTAAATCCCTTAAGTCTGTGTGTATTAAACTAAGCAATTCAGATTCTCTATGTGTAGTTGAACATGATTTTTTTGGTTGATTTAGATTGTACACAAATCTCACATTTATTTAAATATGTATTACCAGTGCCAGATATCATACCAAGATATTGCATTTTTTTTAATATAAGAAGCACTAACATGTCCTAATCTAGCATGCCATAAATCAAAGAATCAAGCAAGTAAGCAGAAGAATATGCATTTTCATTTGTTATTGCAGAAACATTGAGAACAAAGAGTCCCTGATTACAATAACATTTTCCAACAAAAAATGTCATTTTTAGTCGGTACAATTTTTTCTGACTCAAAAGACACCTTAATCCCAACCTTTTTCAATAGAGCTACAAAAATTAAATTAGCTCTCATATTAGGTACATAAAGTACTTCATTAAGTACCAAGGTCTTGCCAGATGTGAGATTGAGAAGAACTTTCCCTTTACCAAGGACATTTGCAGTCCTAGAATCACTTAAATACATATGTTCTTATCCTTCTCCCAATGTAGTGTAGGAGGTAAACGCATTTCTGTTTGTACAGATATGTCTAGTAGCACCACAGTCTACTACCCATTCTTGCACATTAATTACAAAAAAGTTTGAGAAATGACTGCAGTAATAATGTCATCTCCTTTAACTAAATACACTTTTAGTTTAGGAGGATTGTCATTTATCACTCTTTTCCTGCACTGAGGTGCATGATGACCCGGCTTACAAAAAACAATGTCCTTTCTTTTTAAAGGTGGGATTATTAAACTTAGGTTTGTAATCAGATTTCTTATTTTCGTACCTGTTATTTGATTTGTGCATTTTTTTTACAAGGTTTGCTCTTGTAACCAGCATTTTCAGCAATATATTTTAGGTTCATTGAATCTCATATTTCCTTGGCTTCCTTATAGGAATAGTAGATATTAAAGAGATCGTTAGAAAGAATATGGATAATTGATGCCTACATACCTTATTAGAATATGCTCAGATTTCATGCAATTTTGGATCAGCAGCAGGTACAGGTGATCAAACATAATTTAGCCACATTTTTACTATCTTTATTACTGTTTAATTACACATTTTTTCAGCTTAATTTATGTTTTTGTGATGTTTTTGTAGAAAAGGAAGAAAATGAAAAGTTGGAAAAAAAGTGCAGAAAAAGCTAGAAAATTGATTGGGTCAGAGTGATTTGACCAAATCACCTGCAAGAAACCAAAGCAGAAGGCTAAAGGCAGAAACCTGAAAGTAATTCACAGAAACGATTTGGGCAAGTGATTTGCCCAAATCACCCGCCCAAATCACACTGACGCCAGAGAGACCAGTAGCGCGGGAAAGAAGAGCAGAAAATCAAAATTCAAAAGTGGAGAAGTCCAATTCTACTTCAAACACTACAAAGTCAATTCCAAGAGCCACGAGAAGGTCTTTCACTCAAGGAATTCCATTCACAATTAAATACAAAATCAAAAGAGGAATTAAAGACTACAAAAGACCAAGTCAAAATTAGGATTTCCAAACCCTAATTGGACTAAGATTCTCCATCTATAAAAGGGACAGCATCAAAACCAGCAAGAGATATCTCTTCACCTTCGAAAATACTACAGAAACACATCAGCAAGTCTGTGGCTGTAACGACCCGAAAATCGGACCGCTACCGGCGCTAGGATCCAGGTCGGCTTAAGGCCGCCAGGACCCGTAGCAAGCCTAACATGCAACCTGAAAACCTGATTAATCCCATACATGATCAAGAAAATACATAAAAATTTAAAACTTTTCTTTCGTTCATACACCAAACTCAACCTGTGCATGCACTATACATAAACATAATCATAATCATGACCCCTCTTTGGGATCTCATCAATGCCCCAATGGGCAATACATCATACGTTGAGTTGGTTTGCATACTCATCATAAAATACATAAGATCATGAATTAAAAGGGATATCTTACACATAGGTCAAGCACAACCTCTAATCCTCAATATCATTACATCACATAATACTACTAACTTTACAGCATTTTACAAATCATCATGTCCACATTCTATCTATTATAAACACGTGACTTCATTACTCTTGTAAACCTTCTGGTCTACCCTGTACCTGCAATCCTGGGGAAATTGGGAGAGGGGTGAGCTACTAGAGCCCAGTGAGCAGAATAATAAAACATTTAAAACATATGATAACATGAAATGCATCACATCACAGCTAATCACACCAAGGATGAACTTGTCACCATTAGCCCTCTACATAGTCCAACTGTGCCAGAACGTAGAATGGGTCCTGGTCTTTCCCTTACATGGTGCCAGCGAACGTAGAATGGGTCCCACTGGTCTTACATTCCGTACTGTACATATCACATCGTCATATCATAGATCGAGGGCTATGGATCATCCAACATTCATCCACATCAACATTAAAATGTGCAATGCAACATATTCGTAGATTCTAATGCAAACAACCTAAAACATCACATGGCATTCATGATGCATGAACATGCTCAAAACTATATGATTAATTTGCTTAAAAACATAAAGGTTTATTCCACTCACCTCTGGATAGCTCTGACCAGACACCGGAGCAGCTGACTCACTGCTGGGGTCCTCGGTTCCTCGGGTCCGAACCTATACAGGTGGACTCAAATGAGGGACCAAATGTACATGAACATAACTCTAAACTACTCCCCAAAAACCCCCTAAAACATCATGAAACAATCATAGAAAAACATGCAAGAGATGGCTGGACAGGGCACTTTCGGCAGCAGGTTCGGCGGCCGAAAGTCCCTCCAGAGCCGAAAGTCAGGCAGGTTCGGCGGCACCTTCGGCGGCCGAAACTCCCAGACAGAGGTGAAAGTCCTCTTTCGGAGGCAAGCTTCGGCAGCCGAATGCTGCCTCCATAAGAGGGTTCGGCGACCGAAAGTTCCTTCGGCTGCCGAACCTGGTTTCTCCCAGAATGGCAGAAACTCAGCTCTTCTATGCATATTTGCCTCCAAAACTTCCAACATGCATATAACTCAATCAAATCATGCAAATATACATACTGTAACGACCCCAAAATGGACCGTCACCGGCGCTAGGATTCAGGTCGGCTTAAGGCCGCCAGAACCCGTAGCAAGCCTGCTATACCCTCTGTGTACCTGTAAATCTCATACATGATCAAACATAAACTGTGAAAATAACAATTCTTTTCTCTGTACCAGGGCTTAACCTGTGCATGCACTAACTCAGTACCCAGTACTCTGTACCCCTGACTAGAGCTTGCTCTAGATGGGTTGTCTCATACCTGTTAAGCCTGGTTTTTCACATACTTTGTAAACACATATACAGATCATGTACACAACAAAAGATTTACAACACAAACCACTAAGTCAAGCACATATCTAACTGAATATACAACAAGCATATCTCTTTAATATTACATGTCCACTCTAAGCTATTACAAGTCTCTTCTCTTTTTCTGACCTCTTCTGAACATCCCCTGTACACTGTACCCTGAACCTGCAAGACTGGGGTTAAGGGAGTGGGATGAGCTCTATAGCCCAGTGAGTAGAATACGAAAACATTTCAATAAAATATGATCTGATGGAATGCATCATAACACAGACAGTCCACATCAAGAGTAAACCTGTCACCACATAGTCCCAGTAAACCGTGCCAGGCCGTAGACTAGGGTCCTGGACTTCCTGTACCATATATGTATATGTGTGTATATAACACCTGTACTTACCCTTTGCTAGTATAGACCATGTGCCTATACCCGCCAAGCCGTAGCATGGGGTCCTGGTCTTCCGTTAACTGCCAGGCCGTAGAATGGGGTCCTGGTCTTCCTGTCTGGAACTACTGGATCATTCAGCATTTACCCACACCAACAATGAAGCTATGCAATGCAACATCTTTATGCATTCTAATGCAATCACCCTATGGCATAAATATGATGCATGAAATATGCTAAAAGTAGTTATCTGAATGAAATCAAGGAATCAGTTTAGTTCCACTCACCTCTGGCTCTGGACTGACTCTGCAGGTTCTGTACACTCTGGAGCAGTACTCACTGCTGCTCTCTCTGGTTCCTCTAGTCTGTATAAGCACATAAAGACTCAATATGAGGGACCAAACTATCATAAGCATAACTCTATAAACTCCCCAGGAATCCCCTTAAACTCACTCTAAAACTCAAGCAAAGCATACAACGGAAGAGCTGGACAGGACACTTTCCGCGGCAGGTTCGGCAGCCGAATGTCCTCTCCAGAGACGAAACTCAAGCACCTTCGGCGGCCGAAACTCAATCTTCGGCGGCCGAACCCTTTCGGGGGCAAGCTTCGGGGGCCAAAACACACTCCAAAGACGAAAGTCTCACACCTTCGGCGGCACCTTCGGCGGCCGAAGCCCCCAAATAGAGCCGAACATGCAAAAACACTCAGGATCAGGCTGTGGCAGCCAAGCCACCATGCAAGAGGTTCGGCGGCCGAATAAACCTTCGGCTGCCGAACCTGAGTTCTTCCAGCACTCAGCTCGACGGCAAAACAAGCTCCTCCTTCCCTTCAACACTTCCAAACATGTATACATCAACCATTCAACACACATATACTCAAGTATATATTCACAGGGGTCCAAAACTATCTAATAACCCCAAACAATAAAGCAAACATAACACATAAACATGGATATATGCATAAATTATCAAAACCATCATTTGAACCCTAAGCATGCATCTCCTTCCATAACTCCATAAAATCTTCAGAAAACATAACAATATGTTCAAGATCTTCACTTACCTCCTGTAAATAAGAAGATGAACGATCTAAACAAAGAGAAATGGATCAACTCCTCTTCAAAGTCATAAACTCTCAAACCTAAGCTTTTTGCTTCAAACCTTTAACATTTTGTTTTGAAAACTAACAAAAGAAAGCAACTCTGCAGGAGCTGTAACATATGGGAGACGTAGCCAAACTTCTGGACAGGGTGTGGAACTAACACCTGTCCAAAATGCTGACTAAGGCAGGCACAAGAGCTGGCTGGCCAACTCAGCTTCGGCAGCCGAATCGCATGCAACACCATGCAACATTCGGGGGCCGAATCTGACCTTCGGAAGCCGAACATTGGGCACTTTCGGCGGCCGAACTTACCTTCGGCGGCCGAACTTGGCAAAAGTCCCCATAGACTTTGCTCTTCAAACCACAAATCATTTAAACTTTGAAAACCTTAACACAAAATATAACATGAAAGAAAACATAATGCCTCTTCCTATAGAAGTCCAACACCCCGGATTCCACTAGACGACAGGAATTCCGGTGCCGACTTCTAGCTGGGTATTACATTCTCCCCCCCCTTAAGAACATTCGTCCTCGGATGTTCCGAAAATAACCAAAAATACAACAAAGAGGAGGAAACTAACCTCAAAACAGATGTGGATACTGCTGGAGTATAGACTCCCGCGTCTCCCAGGTGCACTCTTCTATATTATGGTGGTTCCACAAAACTTTCACCATCTAGATCTCCTTGTTCCTTAGCTGTCTGATCTGAGTGTCGAGAATCCGCACTGGCTGCTCTAGATAGGTGAGATCTGAAAGAATCTCCACCTCAGGCTCACTCAGAACCTGATTCAGATCTGACACAAACTGCCGTAGCATAGAAACATGAAATACCGGGTGAATCCTTTCCATGGAAGTGGGTAAATCCAGTTTATATGATACATTTCCGATCCTCTGCAAAATCTCAAAGGGTCTAATGTACCGTGGAGCTAATTTACCCTTCTTCCCAAAACGAACCACTCCTTTCATTGGAGACACTTTCAGCAATACCCAATTACCCTCCTGAAATTCTAACTGTTTCCTACGAATGTCTGCATAACTTTTCTGCCTACTCTGTGCTGTCCTAATCCTCTCTCTGATCACGGGCACTATTCTACGAGTAATCTCGACCAACTCTGGTCCTGCAAGAGCTTTCTCTCCTACCTCTTCCCAGCAAACAGGTGATCTGCACTTCCTTCCATATAATGCCTCATAAGGAGCCATCCCAATGCTAGCATGATGACTGTTATTGTAGGCAAACTCCACCAAAGGTAGATGCTGCCTCCAAGAACCGCCAAAGTCTAACACACACATTCTGAGCATATCCTCTATGGTCTGGATGGTCCTCTCTGACTGCCCATCAGTCTGTGGGTGGAAAGCAGTACTAAAATCTAACCTTGTGCCCATTGCACTCTGCAGACTTCGCCAAAATCTGGAGGTGAACTGAGGTCCTCTGTCTGACACTATAGACACTGGGACTCCATGCAATCTCACTATCTCGTCCAGATATACCTGTGCCAACTTATCCACAGAATAGTTATTCCAGTGGAACAATTGGTACTCACTCTCATCTGTGCAATCAATGCACCTGTACCAGATAACTCTAGCTGTAACCCCTCCTCAATGAGCTGATAAAGCTCCATTACTACTGGTCTCCGCTTTGCTGCTATATGAGATAAACTGCCTAGTGATTTTCGGCTTAGGGCGTCTGCCACAACATTCGCCTTACCCGGATGATACTGGATCTTACAATCATAATCACTAAGCAATTCGACCCATCTTCTCTGCCTCAAGTTCAGTTCTCTCTGGCTCAAGATGTACTGTAAACTCTTGTGATCCGTAAAGATCTCGCATTTCACCCCATAGAGGTAATGCCGCCACATCTTAAGTACAAAGATAACTGCTGCCATCTCTAGGTCATGGGTGGGGTAATTCAACTCGTGCTTCTTCAACTGTCTCGAAGCATAAGCAATCACCCTATCTCTCTGCATCAAAACACAACCCATTCCCATTCGAGATGCATCACAGAACACTGTGAAATCCTCATCACTAACAGGCAGAGCTAGCACTGGTGCTGTCGTCAATCTCCTTTTGAGCTCCTCAAAGCTCTCTTCACACTGGTCTGACCAGATAAACTTCTGGTTCTTCTGAGTCAGTTTGGTCATAGGAGCTGCTATCTTTGAGAAGTTCTGTACGAACCTCCTATAGTAACCTGCCAGTCCCAGAAAGCTTTTAATCTCAGTCACTGTAGTGGGTCTGGGCCAGTTAGCTACAGCCTCTATCTTCTTGGGGTCTACCGCAATCCCATCTGCTGATACTACATGTCCCAAGAAGGAAATACTCCTCAACCAAAACTCACACTTTGAGAACTTGGCATACAACCCATGCTCTCTCAGTGTCTGCAGAACTATCCTCAGATGCTGGGTATGCTCCTCTGCATCTCTGGAATACACTAAGATGTCATCAATAAAGACAATCACAAAGTGATCCAGATACTCGCGGAACACTCTATTCATGAGATCCATGAATGCTGCAGGGGCGTTAGTCAACCCGAACGGCATTACTAAGAACTCATAATGCCCATATCTGGTCCTGAAAGCTGTCTTAGGCACATCTGCCTCTCTGACTCTCAACTGATGATATCCGGATCTCAAATCTATTTTCGAGAAACAACCTGCTCCAGCTAGCTGGTCAAAGAGATCATCAATCCTAGGTAGAAGATATCTATTCTTGGTAGTGACCTTGTTTAACTGTCTGTAGTCAATACAAAGTATGAGGGATCCATCCTTCTTTTTGACAAAAAGCACTGGAGCACCCCAAGGTGAGGTACTAGGGCGGATGAAACCCTTACCTACCAAGTCCTGCAACTGGTCTTTCAACTCTTTTAACTCTGCTGGCGCCATCCTGTAGGGAGGAATAGAGATAGGTCTGGCACCTGGCAGCAAATCGATTCCAAACCCTATCTCCCTATCAGGTGGTAGTCCTGGCAAATCGTCTGGGAACACATCGAGAAACTCTCGGACTACTGGTACTGTGGCTGGTTCCCGAACCTGACTGTCTAGCTCTCTCACATGAGCTAGAAACCCCTGACAACCCCTCCGAAGCAACCGACGAGCCTGAAGGGCTGAAATCAGACCTCTGGGTGTACCTCTCCTATCTCCTCTGAAGACACACTCTGACCCATCCTGGTCTCTGAGACTAACTACCTTTTCTCTACAGTCCAAAGTCGCACTATATGTAGATAACCAATCCATCCCTAGAATGACGTCAAAATCTGTCAAGTCTAGAACCACAAGGTCAGCTGGAAGGTATCTACCCTCTATGAACACGTATATGTTCACAGGGGTCCAAAACTATCTAATAACCCCAAACAATAAAGCAAACATAACACATAAACATGGATATATGCATAAATTATCAAAACCATCATTTGAACCCTAAGCATGCATCTCCTTCCATAACTCCATAAAATCTTCAGAAAACATAACAATATGTTCAAGATCTTCACTTACCTCCTGTAAACAAGAAGATGAACGATCTAAACAAAGAGAAATGGATCAACTCCTCTTCAAAGTCATAAACTCTCAAACCTAAGCTTTTTGCTTCAAACCTTCAACATTTTGTTTTGAAAACTAACAAAAGAAAGCAACTCTGCAGGAGCTGTAACATATGGGAGACGTAGCCAAACTTCTGGACAGGGTGTGGAACTAACACCTGTCCAAAATGCTGACTAAGGCAGGCACAAGAGCTGGCTGGCCAACTCATCTTCGGCAGCCGAATCGCATGCAAAACCATGCAACATTCGGGGGCCGAATCTGACCTTCGGAAGCCGAACATTGGGCACTTTCGGCGGTCGAACTTACCTTCGGCGGCCGAACTTGGCAAAAGTCCCCATAGACTTTGCTCTTCAAACCACAAATCATTTAAACTTTGAAAACCTTAACACAAAATATAACATGAAAGAAAACATAATGCCTCTTCCTATAGAAGTCCAACACCCCGGATTCCACTAGATGACAGGAATTCCGGTGCCGACTTCTAGCCGGGTATTACACATACATTGGCTCCTAGGGGCTTCAAACTAACTTAAACCCCAACTACAACACACAACAACAACACATTGCTCAAAAACACAACATAAACTCAAAAACCTAACTATGAGCTAAACATGCATTCTACCCCATAGATCTTGCATAAAACTTACTTTAAATATGAAATGAGCTTAAGATCGGCTCTTACCTCTTGAAGATCGAGAGAGAGACGTCCTAAACTCGGAGGTGGGAGATTTTTGAGTTCTTGAACCTCAAAGCTCCAAAACTTGCTTTAAACTCGAAAATCTTCAAAACAAAGCAAAAACTTGTGAAAATCTTGAAAGATTTGAAGGAAAAACTCAAGGATTGGTGAGGAACGGCGGAGAGCTCACCTTGGCCGACAATGGGGAGAAAAACTCGCCCGTTTTCGGCTAAGGGACCCTTTTATAGTGGCTGGCCAGGCCACGTTCGGGGGCCGAACGTGCCTCCGCATGCATGCCATGTTCGGCGGCTGAACTTGAGGTTCGGCAGCCGAACCTGGACTTTCCTCAACCTATGCCTTCGGGGGCCTAAGGCACACCCGAAATGCCTGCATGTTCGGCGGCCGAACTTGAGGTTCGGCGGCCGAACCTGGGTTTTCCTCCAAGGTTGTTTTCGTTCAAAAACTCAATTTCTCTTTACTTAAAATCATCAAATACATTAAAACATTTGTAAAAACATGATTCTACCCTACTAGAGGTCTCCGACACCCGAGATTCCACCGGACTGTAGGAATTCCGATACTGGAGTCTAGCCGGGTATTACAGTGGCAGCCTCTCCATCTTCCTTTCCTTTCTTTTTGTGTATTTTTGTCCACCATGAGTGGCTAAACACCTTCTTTTCTAGTTGAAGTTAGGAAATTTCAGATTTGTGATGAATTGGGAGATTTAAAACTCCATTATTAAACTCTTATTTATTTTCAATATTTATGCAACTTGATCTTTCTATTATTATTGCTTTGCTTTTAGAATCAATTAAGGCCTATTGCTTTTAATTGCTTGAGTAATATATTGTTTGAATGATTTAGGTCTGTAATTGCTTAGGTTGTTTAAACTCAAGTATAATCGGTTGCATAATCTAAACTTGACCACGCGGTTGGCAAGGTTAGAATTAGGTTTCTCTAAGTCTCAAGGCAGTTAACAGTTGAAAAGTAAAAACCCCCAAGGACGTTCCTTGGCAACTTGTTAACTAGTGTTTGATTAGTGAACATTTCCTAATCATACTAAAACTAAGGAGAAATTTGGATCGTGAGAAGCGTCTTCCACATCCTAAACTAATTTATTGAAATAAATAGGGGTATCAAAAAGATCAATGATCAATTCTAAACAAGCTGAAATAGATCCATACTTCAACTAGAATCCTTCTCCAATTGATTTACTTAACTTTTAATTATCGCTTCCTCTTACTATTTAATTTTAGTTCTCTATCATCAAAACAAACCCCCCTCTTTTTATTTATTTTTGTTATTTACTTGTCCAAGTTATAATTAGGAAGATCTTTAGTGTCAAATCCCTGTGGTTCGACCCTATTGCCACTATCTACAAATTAATTTGTTGATTGATAATAGGTTTATTTTTTACGGGTTCGACAACCGCTATCAACAGGTCTTGATTCTGTGAGTGATGAAGCAACGCCATGCATGTCAAGTATTAGAAAAAAATTCTCTCTTGTCATCATTTAAAATTCTGACCCGAAAAAAACCTCAATCTTTGAGATGTCAAGAAAAGGTTTCGCGTATGGAACAGTAGGTAGAAGAGACCCACCATTTGTAGAAGCAGAGACAGTGATAATGTCATTGGAAGCAAGCAGTGCAGAAGCAGAGACAGTGATAAAATTTGGTTCCATTTGTGTAAAGATAAATCCTTAAGATTGTTGAAAAAATAGGATAAAATAATGGAATCTGAGTCGTTTTGAACACTTTCCTTAAGGATTTATTTTATAATCTCTTAGGATTAAATAGGTTCTTCTGGAATTTAATTTCTAGGATTAGGATAACAAGAATTTATCTCTAATTTATAATCCAACAGAAAACACAGAGAAGATAAAGAAAAAAGTAGATAAAAATGGGAGTGTTTATCTTTGTAAAGATAGAGGGTATTTATAGTGGAAAAACCGACCGTTATATATGGTTATAAAAATCTTGAGATAATGTAATAAAATTATAACAGTCAGATTTAATATTATATTTAAATCTCATAAATAAAATATTTAATAATCAAAAAATCTTCAACGACCATAAAATATTTAATAACTATAAAATCTTCAACGACCATAAAATCTTTAATGACCATAAAATTTTTTGTAATCTAAACTAATTTTACAACACTGTGTTCATGCATAATAGTAATGGGTAGTTATTTAGCAGTTGGTAGTTAACCAGTATTGGGTAGTTAACCAGTAGTGGGTAGTTATCCAGTAGTGGATAGTGGCATAGATCATGGGTCCATGCATAATAGTGGGTAGTGGCAAAGATCATGGATCTTTATTTAGGTTATATAAAACATCTCTTTTTCCATATTGTAGACAGATTATCAATTATTCAATACAATTGCTTTATGCGATTTTTCTTTGAGAGCTTAAGAGAGATCTTGATTCTTGACATTGCATCACGAATAAGGTTTGATACTAACTTGTGTGTTTCTTATTCTTGCTGCTTTTAAAATCAATCAATTATAAGTCTTCTTAATTGCATGTTAATTAAAGGTGCTTTAGATTGGGGAATTGTTTTCTGAACTAAGTTCTTTTTACTAGGGTATCTGTCGTTTCAGTCTCTAATAGGCTGGGGTGCCGCATCAATTGGTATCAGAGCTAGGCTTAGTAATAATTTCTTAACTATCCTTTGTGGCTTTTCTTTAATTTTTCATGATCTTTCCATTTGGGATACCTATTAGAGTTGAATACATTGTTTAGTTGCTGTTCAAATCAAATTTTACCCTAAATTCTTATTTAGGTGGAATTACTATCTTCAGTGGTTTGGTTTGTGCTTTCTGCCCTAATTCGTATGCTCCTATTCTAACACTCTTAGAATAGTATTTCCAGTGTTTTACTTTAGTCCATATAAAAAAAATACCAAAAAGAAGAAAAAAAAAGAAAAAAGAATTTCTGCAATTTGGGTCAATTGTTCAAACTTCATTTTGATATTGATACCTACTGGTATAAATCATATTTCATATACCTTGAACATGTTTTTGGGTTTGGGATTCAAAATACATATTTGGGGTAGGTTTAGGGAAAATTTAGATAGTATTTTCACAAAAATAGTTGTACTTAATACTTGCTATTTTAAGTGTCTATTTTGTTTGCTTGCTTTGAATTGTTTTTATTGAGTCAATATTAAGATCAATTAACCTAGGATTGCATCCTTAGGGATAACTTCGTGTTAAGCACATCCGTCTAGTTAATTTTTTATTTTTAGTTTGTCAATTTGATGTTTTTCTGTCTTTTGGTTCATTACACTTAGTTTGACAAATTGTACATTGTTGAATATCTAATTATACTTAGTACACGAAATTTCACTTTTGTGTGCTAAATCAATCCGTTTGTTTATTTTGGTCAGTTTGCGTCTAGTGTTGTTTCCTATCTTTTCTTGTTAGGTCTTTCCTTGCTTTCCTTATTATTTGAATCATACAAGCTTGGCTTATTGAGTCTTTATTCTGAAGTGCACTTTTGAGATACTAAGTGAGTGCTTGAAAGTTAAACACGTGAGTTGAGAGAATTGTGAATTTTTTTATAATGTCTAGGCATAATACTGGTGATACTTCTGACCCTATGTTTGATCTTAAAGATATGTATAAAGCTTTCATGGATAGCTTTCAGAAGCGAAATTTGAGAATGGATAACCTTGAGGACAACCTTAGATCTTCAAAGGGCAAGTCCAATGAGGGGGATGATGATACACACGATCCATCCTATGAAGAGGAAAATGTGGCACAATCAGCCCCTTTCTGAGCCAAAAGGTTCAATGATCGTGTACCCTATGTAGATAACAATATGAACTCCATAAAGATGAAGATTCCAAGCTTCAATGGTAAGGCTGATGTTGATGTCTATTTAGAGTGGAAGCGTAAAGTGGAGATGGTTTTTAACTATCAAAGCTATTCCGATTATAAGAAAGTAAAACTTGCTGCCCTTGAGTTTTCAGACTATGCACTAATATGGTGGGATGAGCTTGTGAAATCTAGGAGAAGGAATGGAGAGTTACCCATTGCTAGTTGGGAAGAGATGAAGTGAATTATAAGGAAGAAATATGTGCCTACTTATTACCATAGAGATTTCCATCATCAGTTGTAAAGATTAATCCAAGGATCAAAATCTGTTGATGAGTATCATAAGGAGATAAAGTTGCTCCTGATCAAAGCAAACATAGTGGAGGAGGAAGACCAGACTATGGCTCGTTTCTTTGGTGGTCTAAATAAGGAGATTGCTGATGTGGTTGATTTGCAACCATATGTTGATTTGGAAGACTTGGTGAACATTGCCATTAAGGTGGAAAAACAAAGAGGTCGAAATAGATGGGGGAATAACAGGGCTGCACAAAACTCCAACAACAAATGGGGTTCCAAATGGAACACCAAGACTGATCCTAAAAGGTTTGATAAGTCTTCAACTCAAAAAGGCATGTTACCTTCCAAAGAAACATCCAACTCTCATGGTAAAAATGAATCAGCCCCTAAATCTAATAGGACTAGAGATATTCAGTGATTTAAATGTAAAGGGCGTGGGCATTATGCTAATGAGTGTGTTAATAAACGTGCCATGATAGTGAGGGGAGATGAGATAGTCTCCGAAACTGATTCTGATTCTGATGAAATACCACCTTTAGAAGATTGTTCTGATGTAGAGATAGAAGAGTATCCTGTTCAGGGAGAGTCCTTGGTGATATTGCGCACTTTAAATATTTTTATTAAAGAAGAGGGACTTGAACAGCATGAAAACATCTTTCACACTCGTTGTTTGATAGGTGGTAAAGTCTGTTGCATGATAATAGATTCGGGTAGTCAAGTTAACTGTGCTAGTACTATTTTAGTTGGTAAATTAGCACTAGAAACTATTAAACACCCTAATCCTTACAAACTTCAGTGGTTGAATGATAGTGGCGAGGCAAAGGCAACCAAGCAATGTAAAGTGTCATTTTCTATTGGCAAGTATGTAGATGAGGTTACTTGTGATATTGTACCCATGTAGGCTGGACATATTTTGTTGGGTAGACCATGGCAATTTGATAGGCATGCATTCATGATGGGTATAGTAATAGGTTTTCTTTTACGTTCCTTAGCGTAAAACATATACTTGTACCATTATCTCCTAAAGATGTATATGCAGATCAAGTGAAATTACAACAATCTGCTAAATTGGGTAAGGGAGGTGAGACAAGTAAAAAGAATGAGGGAAAAGAGGCCAGTAGTAAAAAGAAGTTTTCAAATGGCCCAAAGGAGAGTGACTGCACAGGAAAGGATAAAAATGAGAGACGTGCAGGAGAGAAAATGTTAGCGAGTGTGGAGGTAAAAGGAGAGCTGAGTGAGAAGAGTGAAGAATTCAGAAGTCTTCGTTTTATTGTAAAGAGAGAGAGTTGAAGAAAGCATACTTAGGGAAGAGAACTTTGATTATGTTGCGTTTTAGTTCCAATTTTGTGATTGAGACTAACCCTACTAATGAATTGCCTAGTTCTTTTTCTAAGTTATTGCAAGATTTTGCGGATGTATTTCCTGAGGAGGTGCCATCTAGGTTGCCACTCATTAAGGGAATATAACATCAGATCGATTTTGTTCCTGGAGCTCAGATTCCAAACCGTCCAACTTACCGGAGTAATCCTGAGGAGACAAAGGAATTGCAAAAGTAAGTTGATGAGTTGCTAGCTAAGGGACATATCAGGGAGAGCTTCAGTCCATGCGCAGTACCTGTTTTATTGGTTCGAAAGAAAGATGGAACAATATGCATGTGTGTTGATTGTCATGCGATCAACAAAATCACTCTAAAGTATCGTCATCCTATTCCTAGATTAGATGATATGCTTGAAGAATTATGTGGAGCTGTTTTCTTTACCAAAATTGATTTGAAAAGCGGTTATTATCAAATTAGGATGAAGTTAGGTGATGAGTGGAAAACTGCCTTTAAGACTAAATATGGTTTATATGAATGGTTAGTGATGCCTTTTGGCTTAACTAATGCACCTAGCACATTTATGAGATTGATGAACCATGTTTTACGTGATTACCTAGGTAAGTTTGTGACGCGGAACCCTATGGCACAAGCCTCAAACCCACACGAACAAGTAGATATAGAATCCAAAGATTTGATAAACCCACCTCCTATGGCACCCCAAACTTAGAGAAGTTGAAACATCAATGATCGAAGGATTTAGATGAGAATCTGACAAACGCCACAACGAATAGTTGATAAGTTAGTCAAGATTCCTGGTGCAATTGATGAAAGCAAATCCTCTCACTCTCACTCAAAGCAATATACGCCAAAGGCATAAAAAGAATTCTGAAATTTTGATTAAAAATTGCCTCTTACAATTGTTTCTTATCCTTATATTGTAAGGAGAAAAACAAATAAAACCCTAAGACACTCTTCTTGGACCTGACTTAAACACATAAGGTCCAAGCTCAATCACACACTAAAATAACACATAAGTATTAAAACATAAGCCCAAAACATGGCCCAACACTCTAAAACTTAAAAGATAAAATATGGCCAGAATACAAGCCCAAACAAAGCTAAAATAAAATAAGTGTTTAAATAATAAACATAGCAAGCCCATCATAACAAAGCTGAATCTTCACAAAAACCTTACTTGATCTTCACTTTAGGCTTCCCTTTGTGTAGTTTTAGCCCATAGGTTTGATTAGGCTCCCTAAGCCTATGATTGCAAGTGTTGCACCAAATTTGTCCCATATGAGTTGAAGCACGCCCCAAATATATATGGATCATATGAATATGATTTTGAACTCCTTTTAGATCCATTTGCATGACATAAGTTTGCTCCACACCATTGTTAGAAATTTGCCCTATTGGATCCGTATTATTCTCTCTTTCTTTAGAAAAGATTCGTCCTCGAATCTTGCTGATATTTATGTCAAAAAGGGAAGCTTTAGGAACCCATGTATCTTCAAAGACCTCCTTTTGAATATGTGAAAATAGGGTAAAACTTTCGTCATTGATGTTTTCATCAACAACCTGCACATCAAGAACAAATGAACTAGGCATAAAAATATTAGTCATAGAAAGATCCTGTGGATGTGGCCCATTCTCCTCTACAACTTCTAAAACAGTCTCATTCACCTCCACCTCATCAATTATGTGCTCCCCATGTCCCTCATCATTCACAACCTCTTCTATAAGCTTATTAATGGAATTCTCAACAACAACTACATTAGATTCATGCATTACAACTTCCTCTTCAATTTCAATCTCTATGGAAGTTGAGATTGAAACTTTAGCCGCTTCTTTCTCCTTTTCTTTCTCCACCTTCCCTCTATGAACTAGTCTTGATTCTTTTCCAGCCTCTTTACCCTCAAACTCACTCTTTTCTCTCATCTTTTCCACATAATTCAAGCTCTCACTCCCCTTTGTGGCCAAGGCCGAAGCCTCCCTCTCCCTCTCCAGCATCTTTATTTGATCAACATATACCTCTTGAGGTGATAAAGGAGCGAGCATAACCTTCTGTCCTTCATGAGTGAAGGAGTACTTGTTATTGAACCCATCATATTGCCACGGCCTACCCAACAACATATGGCTTGCCTGCATAGGTACCACATCACACAATATCTCATCCTTGTACCTACCAATAGAAAATGGTATAACCACCTTGCATGTAACCCTAACCTCACCACAATCATTCAACCATTGCAATTTGTATGGCTTAGGGTGTTCAATAGAAGCCAAGCCCAATTTCTCCACCATATACACACTTGCCACATTTGTGCAACTACCTCCATCAATAATGAGAGTACACACTTTTCCATTAACCAAACACCTAGTGTGAAATATGTTTTCCGTTGTTCTAGGCTTTCTTTCTTAACCTGCATATTCAGAGCACGCCTAGCAACAAGCATCTCATAATGTGCAGCAAGCAACACATTATTAACCAACACATCCGAATCATCACAGTCATTATTTCAATTAAGAGTTCTTTGAGGTATTCTTATAGAAGTGGAAGCTTGTGAGACATTCAAACTCTCCATAGTTTTAGTTAACCTCTCAAGAGTCTTATTGAGCCTTTGTAACTCACCACTGACTGACTTCTTAAAGAGCTTATAATCGTTACCCATATTTGATTCACTTCCATCAGTACGATCCACCACATTCTTATCTTTACTCATCCTACTGTAATACCCGGCTAGACTCCGGTATCAGAATTCCTATCGTCCGGTGGAATCTCGGATGTCAGAAACCTCTAAAAGGTTAAAATCATATTTTCATAAAATGTTTTAATGTATTTTATGGTTTTAAGCAAGAAAGGAAATGAGTTTTGTAAGAAAATAACTGTTAGAGCATATTTTAGTCCATATTTTCATGATCTTATTGATGTTTATTTACACCTATTCTACCTAATTTTGTGGTTTTAATCATGTTTTGCAAATATTAGGTGTGAAGAAACAATTTGAAGAAAATGCTCTTAAAAGTGCCAAAGAATGCCCAAAAACAGCCACTTTCGAAAGCACCTTCGGAAGCACTTTCGGAAGCCAAAACTCAACCACTTTCGGGGGCACCTTCGGAAGCACTTTCGGAAGCCGAAAGTCACCCACTTTCGGGGAAACTTTCGGCGGCCTAAAGTCCAGTCCAGAGGCGAAAGTCACCCACCTTCGGGGGCACCTTCGGCCGCTGAACCTTGGCTCTAGAGACGAAAGTCCTGCCCCCGAAACTTAACTTAGGCGGCCGAACTTGCCCCCGAACATGCTCTTCCCTATTTAATGAGCCAAATCTTAAAGATCACATGTTTCCTACATAGTGCTATGCTCATTCAAAATTCAAATCAAGGCTCCACCTTCCTCTTTAGTGCATGAATCTTCTTGGACACACCTTGGACATCAATCAAAAGACCAAAAAGGGCTTGCAACTCCACACATGCATAAAGAAAACTCAAGGGCACTATGGGGCAATCACTCAAAGATACATGGACACTAAAAAAGAAAAAGGCAGCCTCTCAAGATCTATTTAAAGGCCTCAAGAAGACCAAGAATTATCATCTTCCATCAAGGGATTGATCAAGGCTCTCCAAAGGCTCCTCCACCTTAGTTCTTCATCTTCTTTCTTCTTTTCTTTTATTTTTTCTGTTTTGGTTCAGCCATGAGTGGTTGAAACCCTATTTCTAGTTGAAGTTTGGTTGAAACTAAGGTTGTTTAAAAGGTTGTGAGATCTGAACATAAAGTGTTTGCTTTTGATTTATTCAATATTCATGCAATTGTGCTTAATTATAAAGATTGCTTTGTTGTTTTGATCAAATTGGCCACTTGATTCTTGATTACAAAGTTAATTGATTGTTGATTAGGATATTTGTTAGTCCGTAATTGCTGGAAATATTATGATCTAAGAACACTTGGTGTAAAAACCAAGAAATTGCATGATCTAGCAACATCTCATGCGTTTGAGTAGTTAGGGTTTGGATCTTTCTTGTTCTTCATGCAATTGGCAATTGTTTTGATGCCTATGGCCCAAGGACGTTCCTTGGCAATTTGTTGATTAGTAATTGGTTAAAGGACGTTCCCTAATCAATTTGTTCATAAGGAAAGACATGGTGGTGAGAAGCGTCTTCCACCCCCATAACCAACCTATTGAGTTAATCAAGATTACCATGTTTCAATGATCAACCCAAACAACCAAAGTGGATCCATATCTTCAACTAGACCTTTCTCTTATTGATTTCCTCTTTTATTTTTATTACTTGCTGTTTTAATTACTTTCATTAGTTGTTAATCAAATCATTTCAAAACCCCCTTTTTTTACTTTCCTTGCACTTTACTTTTGTTCTATTTGCAATCACTTGCTTTCACTTGTGCTTTCAATTGGTTTGATTGGTCTTGATTAAGATAAATAAATAGGTAATCAATTCTCTGTGGATACGATCCTTCACCACTGTCTACAGTTGTATTTGTAGGTAACCAAGAAGGTTATTTTTGACCGGCTTCGACAACCGCTCCTGTCAAAAATTGGCGCCGTTGCCGGGGAATTGATTTCACTTGTTTGTTTATTTTCTTTCATGAACAGATCTGATTCATGGATAAGGCTCGACGACTTCAGCAATCTCAACCATATGGAGGATTTTATGAACAGCCAAGACATGATCCCCACCATGGGTCATACAATCCATATTGGGGAGACCCTCAGAATTATGGCTATGCAAGAGATCAACCAGTTCATGCATATGGAGGATTCTATGAACAGCCAAGACATGATCCCTACCATGACACATACAATCCATATTGGGGAGACCAACTGAACTATGGCTATGCTGAGGCTAACAACTACTAAGATTATCAAGGATATCAAGCCCAACCAGAACCTTCAAATCCAGATCAACACTTTGAAAAGATGATGGAAACAATGATGGAAACAATGGTAAGTTCCATGCAAAGCCTGCGACAGGACATAGGACAATTGGCCACCTCAATGGAAGCACTCGTGTTAAGAAGAAAGCAAGAACTTCAAGATGTGGAGGATGAAGATGAAAGTTGGCAAATTCAAGAACAAGCTGCTGAAGAGACACAACCAGAATATTGTTTGTCCAAACAAACGGATCAAACAAAACTCGTTGATAATTCAAATATCATTGATTGTTTGAGCAAAGATAATTTTGATATAAAAGATGATATTCTAACCAATGATTCATGCAGAATCTAGCAGATTGAGGTTGTGCAGACAGAAGACATTCGGCCGCCGAACATGGACAACTTTCGGCCGCCGAACCCTACTGCCCTTCAAACACCAGATTCTGTTGCACCACCTCAGGAACACATTGAGCAAGACGCCCTTCGGCTGCCGAACATCTTTCGGCCGCCAAACCCAAGCGATCTTCAGACGCCGAATCCATCACTGCAGTCCACTCCGCAAACTGAAGACCTTCGGCCGCCAGACTCAGACACTTTTCGGCCGCCGAACCTTGTTCCACAGATTCCAACACAGATTAGTCTTCCACTTCAGTTAGGTCCTATGCAAAAGGAGGATACTGAACCCAATTACACAATTCACCCAATGCAAACAGCCCATGCTCACAAGGAACAAATGGCGTTTCAAGAGCCCAAACCAAAGGAGCATGCAGATCAATGCCTTCCCAAACCTCCAGATAAGGTAGAATTTGTTTTGCTTGAACTTGATGCCAAATTGCAGCCACCTATGGAGAAATATCAATTGAAGTTGGAAGTGCTCAAAAATGCAAACATCAGAGCTAGAGGCACACCTCATCTAAAAGAGGAGAAGCTAATCGTGTTAATTCATGAGTACATGGAGAAAATAGGATGGGCTATGACCAAATCAAAAGGAGCGCTACACTTTTTGCTCAATGCAATTGGGACGCATTTTCCCTCCCCAATTACTTGAACCTTGATCAAGAGGATCGCGCCATGCACACCACACCCAGAGGAGTACTCAGTTTCCTTTGTTCTTTTATGTTTCTTATACATTGAGGACAATGCATAATTTAAGTGTGGGGGTGCATATATCTGAATTTTTTAAGTTTATTTTTGCTTTAATCTTTAGTTTGCTTGCATTAGACAAAAAATTTTCATTTTTTTAGTTTATGCTTTCAATAAAACACACACAACCACAACCTTCTTCTTCTTTTTGTTTTGCTCTACTCAAATTGATGAACTATGTTGGATGAGTTTTTCTTTCTATGACCCCATTGATGTGATAACTCTTTAAACTTATATTGAATCAATTGTAGTGAGTTACATTCATGTTTAAGAATTGCCTTTTGAATTGAATCTTTGAGTTTGCCATGGTAAAAAATATATTGATGACCCTCAATTGATTGAGAATAAATTAAAGTAGTGTGAATGAACTTAATGTGACTTGCTTTAGCAATTGGTGTTGATTTGCCCAAATCATTGGGAGAAAGAAAATTCAGCAAAGGCAAAGACCTCAAAAGCACAAATTGAAAATTGTTTCAATGGTCAAAAGACTATGAACAAGGCAAGTAGCCACTTGGATAGGTGACCAACTGAAAAATATAAACCTTCACATCAAAAATAGGTTGGTGACCTTTCCAAGCAAACTCAAAAGTGCAAAAGCCTGAATAAAGTACTTCAAGGTAAGGGCAAGTCAATCCAAAAGCTAGAAAAAAGTCTTAACAAATTAATGTGCATGATCTCTCTTGAGGAAAACAAATCCTAGCCATGGTAAGCAAAGGGAAACAAGGAAAAGAGGTAAGTAATCTTCATGCATATATTCTTCACTGCAATGCTTCAAAATAGGTGTCTAGAGTATGAGCTTAAGTGGAAATAAGGATCTAGAGGAAGAGAACTTATTTGACTATGTTTATTTACTTGAGGACAAGCAAAAGCTTAAGTGTGGGGGTATTTGATAGAGCATATTTTAGTCCATATTTTCATGATCCTATTGATGTTTATTTACACCTATTCTACCTAATTTTGTGGTTTTAATCATGTTTTGCAAATATTAGGTGTGAAGAAACAATTTGAAGAAAATGCTCTTAAAAGTGCCAAAGAATGCCCAAAAACAGCCACTTTCGGAAGCACCTTCGGAAGCACTTTCGGAAGCACTTTCGGAAGCCAAAACTCAACAACTTTCGGGGGCACCTTCGGAAGCACTTTCGGAAGCCGAAAGTCACCCACTTTCGGGGGCACTTTCGGCGGCCTAAAGTCCAGTCCAGAGGCGAAAGTCACCCACCTTCGGGGGCACCTTCGGCCGCCGAACCTTGGCTCCAGAGATGAAAGTCCTGCCCCTGAAACTTAACTTAGGCGGCCGAACTTGCCCCCGAACATGCTCTTCCCTATTTAATGAGCCAAATCTTGAAGATCACATGTTTCCTACATAGTGCTATGCTCATTCAAAATTCAAATCAAGGCTCCACCTTCCTCTTTAGTGCATGAATCTTCTTGGACACACCTTGGACATCAATCAAAAGACCAAAAAGGGCTTGCAACTCCACACATGCACAAAGAAAACTCAAGGGCACTATGGGGCAATCACTCAAAGATACATGGACACTAAAAAGGAAAAAGGCAACCTCTCAAGATCTATTTAAAGGCCTCAAGAAGACCAAGAATTATCATCTTTCATCAAGGGATTGATCAAGGCTCTCCAAAGGCTCCTCCACCTTAGTTCTTCATCTTCTTTCTTCTTTTCTTTTATTTTTTCTGTTTTGGTTCAGCCATGAGTGGCTGAAACCCTATTTCTAGTTGAAGTTTGGTTGAAACTAAGGTTGTTTAAAAGGTTGTGAGATCTGAACATAAAGTGTTTGCTTTTAATTTATTCAATATTCATGCAATTGTGCTTAATTATAAAGATTGCTTTGTTGTTTTGATCAAATTGGCCACTTGATTATTGATTACAAAGTTAATTGATTGTTGATTAGGATATATGTTAGTCCGTAATTGCTGGAAATATTCTAATCTAAGAACACTTGGTGTAAAAACCAAGAAATTGCATGATCTAGCAACATCTCATGCGTTTGAGTAGTTAGGGTTTGGATCTTTCTTGTTCTTCATGCAATTGGCAATTGTTTTGATGCCTATGGCCCAAGGACATTCCTTGGCAATTTGTTGATTAGTAATTGGTTATAGGACGTTCCCTAATCAATTTGTTCATAAGGAAAGACATGGTGGTGAGAAGCGTCTTCCACCCCCATAACCAACCTATTGAGTTAATCAAGATTACCATGTTTCAATGATCAACCCAAACAACCAAAGTGGATCCATATCTTCAACTAGACCTTTCTCTTATTGATTTCCTCTTTTATTTTTATTACTTGCTGTTTTAATTACTTTCATTAGTTGTTAATCAAATCATCTCAAAACCCCCCCTTTTTTACTTTCCTTGCACTTTACTTTTGTTCTATTTGCAATCACTTGCTTTCACTTGTGCTTTCAATTTGTTTGATTGGTCTTGATTAAGATAAATAAATAGGTAATCAATTCTCTGTGGATACGATCCTTCACCACTATCTACAGTTGTATTTGTAGGTAACTAAGAAGGTTATTTTTGACCGGCTTCGACAACCGCTCCTGTCAATAACCTTGGAGGAATACCCAGGTTCGGCCGCCGAACCTCAAGTTCGACTGCCGAACATGCATGCACTTCGGGAGTGCTTTAGGCCCCTGAAGGCATAAGTGAGCAAAGTCTAGGTTCGGCCGCCGAACCTTATGTTCCACCGCCGAACATGGCATGCATGCGAAGGCACGTTAGGCCCCCGAAAGTGGCTTGGCCAGCCACCTATAAAGGGGTCCCCATGACCGAACGGGTGAGCTTTTCTCCCCATTTTCGGTCAAGGTGAGTTCTCCGCGGTCCCTCATCGATTTTGAGCTTCTTCCTTCGAATCTTCATGATTTTCTTATGAGTTTTCACTTGGTTTGAAGATATTTGAGCAAAAGAGCAAGTTTTGAAGCTTGGAGACCAAAGAGGTGATTTCTCCCCATCTCTAAGCTAGGATCGTCTTTCCTCTTGATCTCCAAGAGGTAAGCTTTGATCCAACCTTGCTTGTATGTTTTAAATAAGTTTTATGAAGATCTATGGGTTAGAAATGCAAGTTAGGTTATTTTTGAGTTTATGGGTTTATGTTGAGTTTTTGAGCAATGTGGGTTGTTTATGCATGTTTGATATGCTTTGGTTGGGGTTTAGGTTAGTTTGAGACCCCTTTATGCTTGTTGGCTTGAGTTGCTTGTTGTAGAATAGGCAAATGCATAATGGAATGGTTTGGGAGGCATTTGTGCACGAAAGAGGCTGAGTTATGCCCTTTGGAAGAACTCAGGTTCGGCAGCCGAAGGAACTTTCGGCCGCCGAACCTGCCTGTGGAGGCCAACTTTTGGCTGCCAAACCCTGCCCCAAAAGTGGACTTTCGGCTCTGGAAGGGAGTTTCGGCCGCCGAAGGTGCCGCCGAACATGCATGAGTTTCGTCTCTGGAGGGAGCCTTCGGCCGCCGAAAGTGCCGCCGAAAGTGCCCTGTTCAGCCTTCCTTTGCATGATTTATGTGATTGTTTTAAGATATTTTAGGGGGTTTTTTTTTTGTAGTATTTTAGAGTCATGTTCATGGATGTTTAGTCCCTCATTTGAGTCCACCTGTGTAGGTTCGGACCCGAGGAACCGAGGACCCCAGCAGTAAGCTAGCAACTTTAGAGTTAGCCTGAGGTGAGTAGAATAAACCTTTATGTTTTAATTTAATGAAAGTTTTGGCATAACTCATGCATCACGAATGCCATGTGATATTCTAGGTTGTTGCATTAGAAATTCACGAATATGTTGCATTGCATATTATGTTGTCGATGTGGATGAACATTGAATGATCCATTAGCCCTTGTATGGTATGTTATGGCATGATGATGATATGGTATGGAAGTCCAGGAAGACCCATTCTACGTCCCTGGCACTATGTAAGAGAAAGTCCAGGAAGACCCATTCTACGTCCCTGGCACCTTGGAATGTTATGATATGTTATGTAAGAGAAAGACCAGGACCCATTCTACGTTTTGGCACTATGGAATATGTAGAGGGCTATTGGTGACAAGTTCATCCTTGATGTGATTTATCTGTGATGTGATGCATTCCATGATAGCATGTATTTTAAATGTTTTATTATTCTGCTCACTGGGCTCTAGTAGCTCACCCCATTTCCCTAATCCCCCAGGTTTGCAGGTACGGGATAGACCAGGAGGTCAGCTAGAGTAAGGTTATGGTCATGTAGTAGCTAGTGGTGGACATGATAAATGTTGAAATGTAATGTTTAGTACAGTAATGTAATGAATAGTATTAAACAGTTATGTAATATAATGGTGTTATTGAGGATAGAATTGTGATTGACCCTAGTATATTGTTAATCCCTTTTGAGTACATGATTTTAATGATGCTTATGTAAACCAAACTTAATACATGTTATGTCACCCCATTGGAGCATTGTTGAGGACTCCAAGGAGGGGTTAATGTTTATGATTATATTTATGAGTTGTACATGCACAGGTTGAGTTTGGTGATTGAATGAGAAAAGTTCAAAATTTTTATGTATGTGTTGATCATGTATGGGATTAAACAGGTGTACAGGTTGTATGTTAGGCTTGCTACGGGTCCCGGCGGCCTTATGCCGATCTGGATCCTAGCGCCGGTAGCGGTTCGGATTCCGGGTCGTCACAGATTGGTATCAGAGCTCTAGGTTCATATGATCGGACCTATAGAGAATGTCGGGCTTATAGATGTTCTAGAAGGTCAAGCACAATAGGAAAATCATGTCCACTAGGATAGGATGTAGAGTCCTGTCTTGAATGATGATGAGAAATGCCATGATTATATGCATGTGCATTAATGATATGCTATGTATGTGATGTATGTGATGTATGTGATGCGGGTTCATGTGTTTGCACATGAACTATTTGATGCTAATGTGTATGTGATGGGTGCTGTTTTCAGTAAGCAAGATGAGTGGAACTCGTCGATCTGCACGATTGACTGGAGTGCCACCCCAGGACGAGGGCACAGATGCCCATCCTCCTGCATTGCCTAGGGCAATGTCAAGTAGGTCCAGCAGAGAAAGAGCAGTAAGAGACCCTAGAAGGTCTTTGGATCTGGGTAGAACCATATCAGTGAGGGGAACAGTTCAGGGAGGAATGTCAGAGGATGTGGGGGATGATATGGATGTAGATCAGAGGAGGGATGGCAGTCTTGGAGTGAGTATGTCGGAAGAGGGCATGGGAGAGTCCCAAAGAGGTACTCAGGCCTCGGGATTTGTTCAGCCACCCCAGTACCCACCCTTTTCTCAAAATCCTGGGTATTCAATGGGAGGTACATCGGATTACCCCAGCTACAACCCTTATCACTCTCACATGCCATACCCACCTTTCTACCCACCATACCCACAGTACCCTAAGTACCCACCCCTTTCATTCTATCCCGGTACAGCAAACCCTATCCCGGGGGATGCTGCACCTCCTCCACCACCAGCAGAACCTACTGTCCATTAACCCAAATGCCAAAGCCTAGCTCATCTGGAGGGAGCAAGGTTAAGATGACTGATTACATGAAGCTGGGTGCTCCCCAGTATGAAACAGGTGATGACCCGTTTGTGTACCTAGAGAGGGTCAAGATGATAACAGATGAGATAGGAGCTGATGACTGTAAAGCCATTCAGATGGCTGGGTTCACACTGAAGTGCAAGAAGGCCCGTGAGTGGTTTAAAAACTATGTGAACCCGAGGTTGGACAGCCTATCATGGGAGGAGTTTGCAAATGAGTTTGCAGGATGGGCTTTCCCTGACAGTTCAAGGGAGTTGAAGATGATCGAATTTGAGCAGTTGAGGCAGTCAGATGAGATGAGTGTGGATGAGTATACAGACAGATTCTTGGAGCTGTTGCCGTTTGCTGGGCAGAATCTGGACACAGATCAGAAGAAGTCAAGGAGGTATATCATGAGGCTCCATTCCAGGTATTCTTCCTTAATCCAGTCAGCAGAGAGGGAGAGTTTTCATGCCATAGTGGATATGGCTCGGAGGATGGAGGCTAGTGCAATCATCGAAGGGAAAGTCAAGCAGTCAGTGGCACAACTTTCTGGTTCCAAGACCCCAGGTGGGGGAAGATTAGACCCTTCTTCTCTGAGTTCAGCTAGTAAGAGGTGGAGCAGTACCACCAAGAAGTCAAAGAAGAGCAAGTTCTGGAACAAGATCAAGTCCGGTCTGGGATTAGGAAGTGGCTTGAGCTCAGGTGCAGATAATGCAGTATGTATGAAGTGTGGGAAGCCGCACAAAGGAGTATGTCAGTTTGGGACGACAGCTTGCTATAGATGTGGGCAGGAGGGGCACATGTCACGGGAGTGTCCTAGAGCAGCTTTTGTGGCACAGTCCTAGCAGACAGCTTCGGGTAGTGTGGCTCAGACAGCAGCTCCAGCCGCGACTCAGGCTAGTGGCAGAGGCCGAGGGAGAGGGGCAGCCTCTTCTTCAGCGGGTTTCAAGGGTGAAGGTCCATCAGCTCCAGCATGGATCTTCACCATGACACAGTAGGAGGCAAATGCATCAAACAAAGTGGTGTCAGGTAATCTCATCATTGGTTGTTCTGATGTTTATGCCCTAATGGACCCTGGTGCATCGCATTCTTTCATTGCTCTGAGAGCCGTCGAGAGGCTGGGGTTGATGGTCTCTGGTTAGAGTGTCCCCTATGGGTCAGTGGACCCAAGTGTGACCCGTCAGTGGTAGAGTCAGCCTGCCAGTGTAGTCCAGTTTTTGTTGAGGGAAGGTGCCTTTCCGCCGACCTTGTGGTTCTAGATTTGACAGATTTTGACGTCATTCTAGGGATGGATTGGCTATCTACCCATGGAGCTACCTTGGACTGCAGAGACAAGGTAGTCAAGTTCAGATGTTGGGATGGGTCAGAGGTTGTCTTCAGAGGAGACAGGAGGGGTACACCTAGAGGTTTGATATCAGCCCTACAGGCTCGTACGCTGCTCAGGAGGGGTTGTTAGGGTTTTCTAGCTCATGTGAGAGAGCTGGATAGTCATGTCAGAGAGCCCGCCTCAGTGCCCATGGTCAGTGAGTTTTTAGATGTGTTCCCAGACGAGCTGCCAGGTTTACCACCTGCTAGGGAGATAGAGTTTGAAATTGAATTGATGCCTGGAACTAGACCGATCTCTATCCCTCCCTACAGGATGGCACCAGCTGAATTGAAAGAGCTTAAGGAGCAGTTGCAAGAGTTGGTAGATAAGGGCTTCATCCGACCGAGTACATCACCTTGGGGTGCTCCAGTGCTATTTGTGAAAAAGAAAGATGGATCCCTTAGACTTTGTATCGACTACAGGCAGTTGAACGAAGCTACTACCAAGAATAAGTACCCTTTGCCAAGGATCGATGATCTATTCGACCAGCTAGCAGGAGCAGGTTGTTTCTCCAAAATAGATTTGAGATCTGGGTACCATCAACTGAGGATAAGAGAAGAGGATGTGCCGAAGACAGCGTTCAGAACCAGATATGGGCACTATGAGTTCCTTGTAATGCCGTTCGGGTTGACCAATGCCCCTGCAGCATTCATGGATCTCATGAATAGAGTTTTCAGTCAATACCTAGATCACTTCGTTATTGTCTTCATAGATGATATCTTAGTGTATTCCAGGAATGTAGAGGAGCATGCCCATCATCTGAGGTTAGTTCTGCAGACCTTGAGGGAACATGGCTTGTATGCCAAGTTCTCCAAATGTGAGTTCTGGCTGAGGAGCATTTCATTCTTGGGGCATGTGGTGTCAGAAAATGGAATCGAGGTAGACCCCAAGAAAGTGGAAGCTGTAGCTAACTGGCCTAGACCCACTATAGTGACAGAGATCAAGAGCTTCTTGGGTTTAGCAGGTTACTACAGGAGGTTCGTTCAGGACTTCTCTAAGATTGCAGCTCCCATGACTAGGTTGACTAAGAAGAATCAGAGGTTTGTGTGGACCGACCAGTGTGAAGAGAGCTTTGAAGTGCTAAAGAAGAGGTTGACTTCAGCACCGGTGTTAGCTCTGCCATCTAGTAATGAAGACTTCTCAGTCTATTGCGATGCGTCCCATGTGGGACTGGGTTGTGTGCTGATGCAGAAAGAAAGGGTGATTGCTTATGCTTCAAGACAGCTGAAGAAACATGAGTTGAATTACCCTACACATGACCTAGAAATGGCAGCTGTAATCTTTGCACTCAAGATGTGGAGGCACTACCTTTATGGGGTAAGATGTGAGATCTTCACCGATCATAAGAGCCTGCAGTACATCCTGAGTCAGAGAGAGCTGAATCTGAGGCAGAGGAGGTGGGTAGAACTGCTTAGTGACTATGATTGCAAGATTCAGTACCATCCGGGTAAGGCGAATGTTGTGGCAGACGCCTTAAGCCGGAAATCACTTGGCAGTTTGTCCCACATTTCAGCAGAGAGGAGGCCAGTGGTGAGGCAGTTCTTCGAGCTCATTAATGAGGGTCTACAGTTGGAGTTGTCTGGTATAGGTGCTTTGATTGCCCAGATGAGAGTGGCACCCGTGTTTCTGGAACAGGTGGCTCAGAAACAGCATGAGGACCCAGAGTTAGTGAAGATTGCCAGGACTGTTCAGTCAGGCAAGAATGAGGAGTTCAGATTTGACTGCAAGGGGATCCTCCGCTATGGGAATAGATTGTGTGTACTAGATGACGTAGGTTTAAAGGGAGACATTATGAGGGAGGCTCATAATGCCAGATACAGTGTTCATCCTGGAGCCACCAAGATGTATCAAGATCTGAAGAAAGTTTATTGGTGGCCAGCTATGAAGAGAGAAGTGGCACAGTTCATGTCAGCCTGCGAAGTATGTCAGAGGGTGAAGCTGGAACATCAGAAGCCGGCTGGAATGCTTAACCCACTACCTATTCCAGAGTGGAAATGGGAGAATATAGCTATGGACTTCGTGGTGGGCTTACCGGCAACGTCCAACAGATTAGACTCCATATGGGTGATTGTGGACAGACTGACCAAATCTGCTCACTTCATTCCTATCAGGAGTAACTACTCTGTGGACAAGTTGGCGCAGGTGTATGTTGATAAGGTTGTCAGGTTGCATGGGGTTCCTGTTTCAATAGTGTCTGATAGAGGACCCCAGTTCACCTCCAGGTTTTGACGGAGTCTGTAGAATGCTATGGGTACCAGGTTGGATTTTAGCACTGCTTTCCATCCACAGACGGACGGACAGTCAGAGAGGACCATCCAGACAATTGAAGATATGCTCAGAATGTGTGTGCTAGATTTTGGCGGTTCTTGGAGGCAGCATCTACCTTTGGTGGAGTTTGCCTACAATAACAGCCATCATGCTAGTATAGGGATGGCCCCATATGAAGTTTTGTATGGAAGGAGGTGCAGGTCGCCTGTCTATTGGTAAGAAGTTGGAGAAAAGGCCTTAGCAGGGCCTGAGTTAGTGGAGATCACCAGCAGAGTGGTGCCCATAATAAGAGAAAGGATCAAGACTGCTGCAAGCAGGCAAAAGAGTTATGCAGATGTCCGCAGAAGGCAAGTAGAGTTTTAGGAGGTGGATTTGGTATTGCTCAAGGTGTCTCCAATGAAAGGGGTGATTCGGTTTGGGAAGAAAGGTAAGCTAGCTCCACGGTACATCGGACCCTTTGAAATCTTGCAAAAGATTGGGAGTGTATCGTACAAGCTGGACTTGCCTGCTTCAATGGAGAGAATCCATCCGGTCTTCCATGTTTCCATGTTAAGGAAATTCGTGTCAGATCCGGGCAAGGTTCTCAGTGAGCCTGATGTGGACATCCAAGAAGTTCTCACCTATGTTGAGCAGCCAGAACGGATCCTAGACACCTAGATCAGAAAGTTGAGAAACAAGGAAATCCCGATGGTGAAAGTCCTTTGGAATCACCACAACATCGAAGAGTGTACCTGAGAGACACGGGAGTCCATGCTCCAGCAATATCCTCATCTCTTCTAAGGTGAGTGTTATGTGTTTTGTTGTGTGTTTATGTTTTATGCTTTGTATGTTCATGTTTTATGCTATGCCATGTTTGTTTGGTGAACATTCGGGGACGAATGTTCTTAAGGGGGGAAGAATGTAATACCCGGCTAGACTCCGGTATCGAAATTCCTATCGTCCGGTGGAATCTCGGATGTCGGAAACCTCTAGAAGGGTAAAATCATGTTTTCATAAAATGTTTTAATGTATTTTATGGTTTTAAGCAAGAAAGGAAATGAGTTTTGTATGAAAATAACCTTGGAGGAAGACCCAGGTTCGGCCGCCGAACCTCAAGTTCGGCCGCCGAACCTCAAGTTCTGCCGCCGAACCTCAAGTTCGGCTGCCGAATATGCATGCGCTTCGGGAGTACTTTAGGCCCCCGAAGGCATAAGTGAGGAAAGTCCAGGTTCGGCCGCCGAACATGGCATGCATGCGGAGGCACATTAGGCCCCCGAAAGTGGCCTGGCCAGCCACCTATAAAGGGGTCCCCATGTTCGAACAGGTGAGCTTTTCTCCCCGTTTTCGGCCAAGGTGAGTTCTCTACCATCCCTCATCGATTTTGAGCTTCTTCCTTCGAATCTTCATGATTTTCTTATGAGTTTTCACTTGGTTTGAAGATATTTGAGCAAAAGAGCAAGTTTTGAAGCTTGGAGACCAAAGAGGTGATTTCTCCCCATCTCTAAGCTAGGATCGTCTTTCCTCTCGATCTCCAAGAGGTAAGCTTTGATCCAACCTTCCTTTTATGTTTTAAACAAGTTTTATGAAGATCTATGGGGTAGAAATGCAAGTTAGGTTATTTTTGAGTTTATGGGTTTATGTTGAGTTTTTGAGCAATGTGGGTTGTTTATGCATGTTTGATATGCTTTGGTTGGGGTTTAGGTTAGTTTGAGACCCCTTTATGCTTGTTGGCTTGAGTTGCTTATTGTAGAATAGGTAAATGCATAATGGAATGGTTTGGGAGGCATTTGTGCATGAAAGAGGCTGAGTTCTGCCCTTTGGAAGAACTCAGGTTCGACAACCGAAGGAACTTTCGGCCGCCGAACCTGCCTGTGGAGGCCAACTTTTGGCTGCCGAACCCTGCCCCCGAAAGTGGACTTTCGGCTCTGGAAGGGAGTTTCGGCCGCCGAAGGTGCCGCCGAACATGCATGAGTTTCGTCTCTGGAGGGAACCTTCGGCCACTGAAAGTGCCGCCGAAGGTGCATGACTTTCGGCTCTGGAGGGACTTTCAGCCGCCGAACCTGCCGCCGAAAGTGCCCTATTCAGCCTTCCTTTGCATGATTTATGTGATTGTTTTAAGGTATTTTAGGGGTTTTTTTTTTTGAAGTATTTTAGAGTCATGTTCATGGATGTTTGGTCCCTCATTTGAATCCACCTGTGTAGGTTCGGACCCGAGGAACCGAGGACCCCAGCAATGAGCTAGCAACTTTAGAGTCAGCCTGAGGTGAGTAGAATAAACCTTTATGTTTTAATTTAATGAAAGTTTTGGCATAACTCATGCATCACGAATGCCATGTGATATTCTAGGTTGTTGCATTAGAAATTCACGAATATGTTGCATTGCATATTATGTTGTTGATGTGGATGAACATTGAATGATCCATTAGCCCTTGTATGGTATGTTATGGCATGATGATGATATGGTATGGAAGTCCAGGAAGACCCATTCTACATCCTTGGTACTATGTAAGAGAAAGTCCAGGAAGACCCATTCTACGTCCCTGGCACCTTGGAATGTTATGATATGTTATGTAAGAGAAAGACCAGGACCCATTCTACGTTCTGGCACTATGGAATATGTAGAGGGCTATTGGTGACAAGTTCATCCTTGATGTGATTTATCTGTGATGTGATGCATTCCATGATAGCATGTATTTTAAATGTTTTATTATTCTGCTCACTGGGCTCTAGTAGCTCACCCCATTTCCCTAATCCCCCAGGTTTGCAGGTACGGGATAGACCAGGAGGTCAGCTAGAGTAAAGTTATGGTCATGTAGTAGCTAGTGGTGGACATAATAAATGTTGAAATGTAATGTTTAGTACAGTAATGTAATGAATAGTATTAAACAGTTATGTAATATAATGGTGTTATTAAGGATAGAATTGTGCTTGACCCTAGTATGTTGTTAATCCCTTTTGAGTACATGATTTTAATGATGCTTATGTAAACCAAACTTAATACATGTTATGTCACCCCATTGGAGCATTGTTGAGGACTCTAAGGAGGGGTTAATGTTTATGATTATGTTTATGAGTTGTGCATGCACAGGTTGAGTTTGGTGATTGAATGAGAAAAGTTCAAAATTTTTATGTATGTGTTGATCATGTATGGGATTAAATAGGTGTACAGGTTGTATGTTAGGCTTGCTACGGGTCCCGGCGGCCTTATGCCGATCTGGATCCTAGCGCTGGTAGCAGTCCGGATTCCTGGTCGTTACACCTACCTTAAATCAACAAAGAACAAAAAGAGCTAGTAAATATTGTGTTAAAAAAGAAAGTACTCATGTGTTTGCACTCTTACCATTCTTTTGCTGATTTTTCAATTGCACTTCAGAAACTAAGGTCAACCAACTAACCACAAGGTACGTTTAATGAAAGAAAGAAGAAAACTTAAAGAAAGAAGGAAGCGCGCAAAAACTAGAAAGAAGACACTGACAATTTGGAAAGTAACACATGAACTAGGTTTTGTGCTACTTGAAAAATATCATCTAGAGTATAGACACAAGCAAACAATACTCCAGCAATGTCAAGGAAGCAAAAGCAAGCTTAAACCAAAAAAAGAAACTTAGAAATCAAATAAAAATGAACCTGGACAAAAAATTTGCATTTAATTCACTTTAACGCAAATTAAATATGGATCTACTTAAATCTACCCAAAAAGGAAAGTATCAAAACCCCACAAATAGAATCAGAAAAGAAAAATGTAAATTTCACTCAGATCAGAAACATGGACGAAAATTCTAGTGTGAAAAGAAGGATTTGACATCAAATCAATTTAGATACAATTGCCCTAAATGTGCACCTCAGATTTCTTTTGTCTCCTAATTTGGATTCAGCCCAATTCAAAATTCAAATTTGATTCTCATAAACTACAGCAATCAATTGAGATAGGTAAGGAAATATAGATGAAAAAGGAAGCATATCACAATTTCGGCCAGATCAAGATAAATATGGCAAAGGCGATTTTTTTTTTCGTTTTTCTTTTTTTTTTTTTTGGATTTCAAATTTTTCTTCCAAAAGAGATTATGTGATAATTTATCAAGAAGGTGCAGCCATGAATACAAAAACTTTCAGCAAAATCAATAACGAAGAAAGAAAATTCAAAAAAAAAAAACTCTAGATCCTGAGATAAATAAGAATTTACCTCAGTTTGGCTCTGATACCAACTGACGCAGAACCCTATGGCACAAGCCTCAAACCCACACGCACAAGTAGATATAGAATCCAAAGATTTGATAAACCCACCTCCTATGGCACCCCAAACTTAGAGAAGCTGAAACACCAATGATCGAAGGATTTAGATGAGAATCTGACAAACGCCACAACGAATAGTTGATAAGTTAGCCAAGATTCCTGGTGCAATTGATGAAAGCAAATCCTCTCACTCTCACTCAAAGCAATATATGCCAAAGGCATGAAAAGAATTCTGAAATTTTGATTAAAAGCTGCCTCTTACAATTGTTTCTTATCCTTATATAGTAAGGAGAAAAACAAATAAAACCCTAAGACACTCTTCTTGGGCCTGACTTAAACACATAAGGCCCAAGCCCAATCACACACTAAAATAACACATAAGTATTAAAACATAAGCCCAAAACATGGCCCAACACTCTAAAACTTAAAAGATAAAATATGGCCAGAATACAAGCCCAAACAAAGCTAAAATAAAATAAGTGTTTAAATAATAAAACGTAGCAAGCCCATCATAACAAAGCTGAATCTTCACAAAAATCTTACTTAATCTTCACTTTAGGCTTCCTTTTGTGTAGTTTTAGCCCATAAGTTTGATTAGGCTCCCTAAGCCT